>NC_083326.1:38396523-38697736 GCF_963455315.2 Globicephala melas | reverse complement strand
TGGTTGGTAGTAGTTCTTATTTTATTGATAAGAAAGAAGAGCTTCAGAGAAGTTAAGTGATTTATGTAAGCTCACACAGCTGCTGAGTGGCAGTGCTGGGGACTGAATCCAAGTCTGTCTTCTTCCTTCACCACCACCACCACCACCACCACCACCACCACCATAGTCTCTCTAAAACTATTTCTCAGTTGGGGTCTGGGCCTCCTGGAAGGTTTGTAGAAGTTTTCTTAGAAGGGTTGTCTATGAGTTTATAATTTGAAAAACACTGCTTTGTGCAAGAGGTGGACAAGTGTTTTCTGTAAAGAACCGGATAGTATTTTATGCTTTTGAAGCCATACAGTCTGTGTTGCAACTACTTAATTCTTCTGCTGCAGCTCACACCATGGGCAATATTTAAACAAATGGGTATGTCTATGTTTGGATAAAGCTTTATTTTCGGACACAGGTGATGGGCTGGATTTGGCCTGCAGGCTGTTGTTTGCTGACCCCTGCTTTATTCCATGCTCCCTTCTGTTCTCTTCAAACCCTCACATCCTTGGGTGCTCCAGCTTCTCTGTCTGTCTTCTTGGAAGCTTCTACTCTATCTGCTCAGTTGTCAAAGCCCCACATTCTACAAAGTTCCTGACCTCATGGAACTGACAATCTGGTGGGGAGACAGACAAGTGTATGTCAGGTGGTGAAGGGTAGAAGAAGAGGGCAAGGGGCTAGAGAGTGACAGGGCTACTGTTTTGTATGGAACAGTGAAGGAAGGACTCTGAAAAGGTGACACTGGAACAGAGGCCTACCGGAAGGGAGGCGTAAACTACGTGGCTGTCTTGGGGGGAGTGTTCCCGACAGAGAAAACAGCAAGTGCAAAGGCCCTGAAGCAGCAGTGCGCTTGGCATGCCTGAGAAACAACCGGGGATCCAGAGTAGCTGGTGTGCAGTGAATGAGGGAAAGAGTGGTGGGAGAGAGGCAGACAGATAAGGGGCAGTTCACGTAGGGCCTTGTAGGTCACAGCAGGGCTTTATAATGAGTGGCCCTTGCAGGGGGGCATTTGAGCAGCAGAGTGTCATGATCCAACTTGTGGAACAGAGGATCCCTTGGAACTGCTGGGTGGAGAGAGTCTATAGGGTGAGAAGAGGTGGGTGCTGGGAGCCATTTAGGAGGAGGATGGTGGGAGAAGCCCATAATTCTAAATATATTCTGAGGTCAGAGCTAATGCTTTCCCAGCAGATTGAGTAGGATGTGGGAGGTACAGAGGGGTCGAGGCTGACTTGAGGTTTTGGCCAGAGCAGGTGGAAAGTCAGAGCTGCCCTTTGCTGAGATGGAAGGACTGTGGGAGCAGGTTTATGGGGAAGGTGAGGAGATCAGTTTGGATGTGTTAAGTTGGGGCTGTCAGTTCATACCCAAGTGCAGATGTCAAGTAGGCAATGGATTTGTAAGTTTGGAGTTTAAGTCGGGGCTCTACAGAAGGGAGTTAGCAAGGGATGGGTGGTCATCAAAGCCAGGAGTGAGCTGGAATTGCCTAGGGTGTGAGTGCAAAGAAATGGTGGGCTAAGCTGGAGGCCATCGCCCCCTCCTGCTCCATCCCTGGCCCTTGCCAATTTCACACCTCAAGACTCTTACCTAAAAGCACCTTGATAGCTTCCTTCCTAGTCTGTTACCTACGGCAGGGGTCCCCAACCCTTGGGCCACGGATCGCTACCAGTCCCTGGCCTGTTAGGAACCAGGCCGCACAGCAGGAGGTGAGCGGTGGGTGAGCGAGCAAAGCTCCATCTCTATTTACAGCTGCTCCCCGTCGCTCGCATTACCACCTGAGCTCCACCTCCTGTCAGCATTATGGTGAGTTGTATAATTCTTTCATTATATATTACAATGTAATAATAATAGAAATAAAGTGCACAATAAATGTAGCGTGCTTGAATCATCCTGAAACCACCACCGCACCTTCCCCGCTCTGCCCACCCTGGTCCATGGAAAAATTGTCTTCCATGAAACCGGCCCCTGGTGCCAAAATGGTTGGGGAACTGCTGATCTACGGAACTACAAGGATTCCTGGAGCTCAACACCAGCCATGTCCCTCCGCTCTGAAACCTTTGGTGTGTATGTGTGCAGCTTGCAAGAGAGTGTGTGGGTGCTAGCCTCTCTCCTGTCCTCCCACACTGTTGGCCCACAGTCTGCCTGTGGGCAAAGCAAAGTGAAGTCTGCTGCTGTCCTCAGCTGTCCTCAGTCTCCGTGTTTCTTCCCACCAGGAAGTACAACACTCCCTCGCCCATCATTATTTCATAAATATATAGCCGTTGTGCTGAAGACATAAAAAGATTCTAGAGAGATGTAAATCGTTGTGTGTGAAGACTGACATCTCTAAAAAATATTCCCTCGCGATGATGAAGAAGGTGTTGGAGATGTTTCCATATTAGGGAGACGTAGAAAGAGTGGATGAGTTGAGTTTTAGCTGTGAAGGATGGGAATGGGCCTGAAGAAGGGGTGAGGCCAGCTGGCACTGTGGTCTTGTCCAAAGGTGAGCAGGTTCCCAGGAAGGCTACAGATGTCTTGGGATGCCTGCAGGGACCCACGAGCCACGTCCCAATAGGAGAGGGAATCCCAGGGAATAATTTAAACAGGGAGCCCAGGGCGCTGCTGGGCCTGCCCCCAGCCGCCTGAGGCTGAGGAAGGGCAAATAGCTTTCTCTTGCTTCTGCCAAGTGACGTCAACTGATAATGCCTGCCTGGGGTGCAATTTTGAGGTCAGGTCTCAGGACAATGAATGTGGTGATTGATTAGTCATGTCTACCAGGAGTTCGTGGGGCTGCCTTTGCTTCTGGTCCTGAGGGTGTTTCTGAACTTGACAGAGCTGCCCTGAGTGCAGGAGTGCTGGCGCTCTCCATCTGCCTGTGGGGGGGAATCATTCAGTGGGCACCCACCAAGTTAGATCTGGCTTGAAATTAAGCAGCTGAAGTGCAAAGTAACCAAATGTATTAGCTTTTACAAAGTCATAGGTTTTCTCCTCATGCTGTGGAGGTGACCCTTAATGTTGTGGTCTGTGTTTTACATCATGGAGTGAATTACACAGAAGCTTCTGACCAGGTGAAACAAAGCATTTGAGAGAAAAAAAGTATCTCAAGTAGCAGGAGATTTCCTTCACCAAAAGGAAATGACGTTTGTGAAAGTATTTGGAGCGCTGTAAAATGCTCTATAAATGTAAGGATTTATTATTATGCGTTGCTGGAGGAAAACCAGCTAAACCATGATGCTGACAATTACAGAACAGACTTCCTTATTACTCTTGCTTCCTACAATCAACTTCCTCCTCTTGGAACCTGAAGAGAACCTCTGAGGATGGGCTTTGCCTGACTTGGATAAGGTCCTTGCTGGTGAGGGCAGGCTGAAGGTGGTGACCAGTGGTCGATTGGGGCTTGTGGTCCACCATGTTGGTGGGCAGTTTGTCCAGTAGGGATCCAGCCTGTGAAAAGCTGGATGTTGCCTCCAGTGCTTGTGTGAGCTGCCTTCATATGGGGAGGCAGGCTAGTCACTGAAAAATGATTGTCTGCTGGGAAGACTCTGGAGCTGGCCTGACGTTACCCCTGCCCTCAAGAGGGGATATTCTCTGCTCCCTCCTGAGCTGTTTCCCTGCCCGTTTAATACCTGTTACATCCAGATCACAAAGTTTGAGTACTAATTTCTTTGTAAGACTCTGCTGCTTCTGATTTCCTCCAAAGAGGTGTATATCCAATTATTTCCTGTTTTCTTTTGTAAAAGGGTAAAAAATTATAAACAATAAGGTACAAATGACTTTCCCTGCTGGTGTTTGATAGAAATAGGCTGCGAAATACCCTTTGTCAGTAAGCATACAAAAAACTTTTGAATTGGTGGACAATTTAAGAATTTTCAAGAAGAGGGTCTGAGCCACTCTTATTGGCTTCCGTAGGTACTCAATCGACAAAGAAACAGGACTGATTGTCACAAACTACACTAGAAGTTAGGCTGTCTCTAGGGGGTCCCTTGTCCCTCTGAGTACACCGATGTCAGCAGATGAATGATGCAAGGTTTGCTGGCCTGGGTGATGCCCTCTATTACTGTGTAGCTTCTGTGGGGTGTGTGTCAGGGACAGTTCTCCTGTTGTAGTGGTCTGGATCCAGTTAGGAGGTAGAAACCACACCGTGATTTAAACAGGGGAAGTTGAATACAAGGATTTACTAAACTATGATGAAAGAGTAACTATAAGATAAATGAAAACTCTCTGTGGTACCCCAGGGCTGAGGGAGAGCATCCAAGGGAGGACAGATTGGGAAGGGGTTCACACCTTGTTGGAGAAGGTGTAGTTGAGCATGCTGGATGGCAGACAAGTTCTCTGGTTTCACTGGTCTTCAGTCACTGGGCAAACAGGAAGCAAGCCTCCAGGGTTCAGGCAGGGTGGGCAAGCTGCTGTGGTACTGGTGCGGGTGTGCAGTGGAGGGGGCACTCAGTGCAGGAGGCTGGAGCACAGGTGTCTGTCTGGAAGGCCATATTGTCAGGAGGACCACAGGAGATGAGACTGGGGGGAGGCAACGAGTGAGCAGAGGGAATGAGGATGCTAGTGTGGGCAGGAAGCCTGGAGGGCCCGAGGTCTGTACTGGGAGGGCTGTGCAGGGGCTGTGAGGATGCTGGGAGACAGCACGTTTTGGCTAGGGGGCTGGGCAGAGCCTCACTGGCTGTCCTCATCCCCTTACCATCAACTCTCTCTCCCTGCAGCTCCTTCCTCCTGCAGCATCCCTCCAGCACCTTCTGCTGAGAAAGCTTAACACTGTGCTGCTGTAACGGAGAAATGCTTGAAGGAAGTCCTTCCATTATTCCACAGCATGTATTGAAGGGTGAATCTGGAGCTGAGAGGGAAACACATTGATAACTGGCTTCCTTGGGTCCCCTTTCCTGCAGCACCCGTGGCCCCAAGACATCTGTGAGGATGTAGGGTACCCCTTCTTCTGGGCTCCCCCACTTCCTCCTCAAGACTGGCTCACACAGGGGCTGGCTCTGGTTATAAGACTGCAGCTTCTCCTCTGGCAGCTGGGGCAGCGGTAGGGGACGATTATGACTCTGTCTCACAGGCCTGCGGCAGAGCTCGGGGTGAAAGGATATGTGTGTGTGTGTGTCAGGAACCGAACTGCTTTAGGCCAGCGCTCCTACCTGCTGGAGTGTGTGGTTTAGGACTTTAACTTGACCTTGTGGTTGGGGCAGTGGCATCTCTGACAGCTCACAGAGGGCGTCTTCCTCTCCCCCTCTGTCTTCAAGCCAACTGGAGGGGCAAAACACTTGAAGGACGTGTGTCTCTGCAGTCCTGGACCACCATTCCCATCACAGCTCAGGCAGTTCCTGGAAGGAATGTTTCTTTATTGGTGCAGGTCAGGCACGATGGCATGTTCTGTGCCTGTCACCACGAGGGCTGGATCCAGCTCTTGGCCTGTGGGGCAAGGGGCCAGATTTAGGTTTGGAAGGGCCTAGGCCTTCAGTATCCCTCTGCCTGGGCCCCAGCTCCTGGAGATTCTGACTTCGTTGACCTGAGGTGGGCCTCTGGCATTGTGATGCTTTAACAGCAGCGCCAGCTCTGCCGTGTGGCTTGAAGGTGCTGCCAAGGAGAGGACCCTTTGGTTTGAATCAATCTCTGCCCCCTGGGCTCACGCTCTCCTCCATTTACTTGCTTGTGCGTCTCATTCAGCTGTTGCCTGGGAGCATCTTGAAGGCAGAGGTTTGTCGTCCCCTTTGTGTATCTGTCCCCCACTCTGTCCCTGGCCGGTGGCAGCCTCTGCCTGACTCACCTTGCACGGAGCAGCCCTTGGTTCCCGAATGTCAGTGGAGTTGCCGGTGCCCCCGGGTTTATCTCAGACTCAGCTCCAGAAGCTCACTGTCTCCACCTGTGAGATCTGACTTTTCTAGACTTTTTCAGGGTCCTATTTTTACTTGCTGAAGGAGAGACTGAGGAAATCAGTCTTGGAGAGGATGGCTGTAGGGCCAAGACCGCTGCCACTGACTGACGTGGTCTTGGAACACTTGACCCGCTGATGTGTAGGGGTGGTCATTTGTCAACCTGAATTCTTCTCCAGGAGTTCATTTACAGACAAGGGATTCCATGTAGTCCCCACTTAATTGGACGGGATGGATTAAAGCCAATCCAGAGGAATGTACGATATTGCCCTTTGGGGTTTATAGCCATTTTTGCCTTGGCAGGTTCTAACGTGAGCTGTCATGGTCATTCCCAGTTGTGAACAGTCCGCCTCTTTTGGGCAATTGGCTTGTCCTCCCTGGAATGTCTGGGGGGTTGGGGTGGAGCATCTTTTTTAAAAAAAATTTTTAAATTTAATTTAATTAATTTTTTTATACAGCAGGTTCTTATTAGTCATCAATTTTATACACATCAGTGTATACATGTCAGTCCCAAAGGGGTGGAGCATCTTTTGTCTTTGTTTGACAAACCTCGTCCTAGCAGTTCTGAGTGTGGTCCCTGGGCAGCAGCTTCAGTATCACCTGGGGATTTGTTAGAAGTGCAGATCCTGTCCCGCCGTTGATCCTGGAACTTTGGGAGTGCGGCCTGCGTTCTGTGTTGTAAGAAGCACCCAGATGACTGTTACATGCCCATGTTTGGGAACTGCTGCCCTACCCAGCAGTCAGCCTGGATGCCTTAGGGCACCACAAGTCAAGCAAATACTTTCTCTTCTTTTCTTTCTTGTTGGCTTCTGAGACTTTGTCCCTACCCATCCCTCCATTCTTCACAAGGGCCTTTTGAAATCACGTCCATATTCCTGGCCAGAGTCAGGTGTCACTTTATTCAGGAGGCCTCGCCTGACTCCCCGTCTCGCAACAGGTGTGTGCTCGCCCTCCCTCCTCCCACCCCCGTTCACTGCCCACCGTCCCCTCCTGGCAACACCAGCGTCACTGGGCTCTCCTTAGAAATGCAGAATCCTGGCTCTGCCCCACTGACTGAGTCAGAGTCTGCATTTCGCAAGATCTGCAGGTGATTCCTATCCACTTTAAAGGCTAGGAAGCACGGATCAGACCACCCGGAGTGTACTAAAAGAAATAATTTTTTTTTTTTTTTTTTACTGATTACATTTTAATAATACTTATTCATCAAGGAAAACAAAGGGAAATATGAAAAGCCCAGAAATTGACACTTACATGAGTAGACTTTCAGGGGTCAGTATTAACGTCCCACCTTTGTTCTAGGAGGAACTATATTCAGATGACCTGTTTCAGAGACAGGAATCACGCTTTCAACAACAGCTAACACCATGTCTTGCATAAACCAGGTGTTCAATAACTCTTAAAAAACATAAAAGAGGGAATTTAAGAATTCTCTACCACTATAAAGGTATTGTCTCCTTTCTAGAGGAGTCCTCAGCCTATTAAACAGGTAGATCAAGGCAGTTTTTGGTTGAGCGTTTATGGCTGTTAAGTCCCGGCGCAGTGACCGGAATGTCTGTCTGAAACCTCCATGGCTGGCTTTCCTGAGGGACAGAGAAGCTTGGTGAAAGCTCTGCAGGCCGCTCTCAGTCATGGTCGGGATGCTCTGTACCAGGAAACCCACTTTCTGACTTGCCCTGACAACTAAAACTGATAAGGTGACTGTATGTTTAACTAGAATTCTCCAGTGTGAACGGGGAGAGAGAAGGAATCGTCCTGCCTGCCACTCTGGCTCAGAGCTTCCGGGCTAATTTAATCAATCCTGTAAGGGGCCCGACAGCTGGGGAGAGGCTTTCTGAAGCATTCCAGAGTCACCTTCAGCCCATTCAGCCCAGCATGCCTGGCTGTGTGCCCCTGTCTTTCAGTAGCTGTGCCTGAGGCCTGTCCCTACCCTCCTTGGCCTTGGGAACAGCTGTGAGTCTCCAGGACCCCTTCTGGGCTCATGGGAGTCACCCAGCAGAAAAAGCTCTGAACTTGGAGTCCTCGTGTCAAGGATTCCAGCATTTCTCAGCTCTGAGCCCTTTGTCACTTTTGCTTCAGCCCTTTCCTGTCTCGGGGTGTGTGTGGGGTGCCCAGCTTGCTCCACGGGGATGTCGCTGCACACGTCACTGTTCCCAGCCTCCAGGTGAGCAGAAATATGGGTGCCCCTTGCAGTCCTCTGTTGCTAGGGAGCGGCGGCTCTGAAGGGTCAGCACAGGGCGCCTGAAGCATGAATGGCTCCCACCCGTTGGCCACTACCCTCCGTGAGGGTGCATGAAGGTGTGTGAGAAGCAGGTGTGCCTGTGCACGTGACGATGGTCTGGGCCTCTTGCTGCAAGAATAGCATGCGGGTTGGTGGCAAGCTTACAGGACGGAGGACGTGTTCATATACCAGACACATCTGGTGCTACAGTGTCAGCCTGGCCAGAGTGTTCCTCTTAAGCACCTGGGAACGGTTACTCTCTGCCTAACCAAACCGTGTGGCGGCCACGAGCAGCTCCACGTTTAGGTGAATTACAAAAACAAGGAGGCAGTCGGGTTCACGTGTGCACCTCTGTGCAAGTGGCAGGGATGAACTGTTTTCCAGAAACACCTGCATCCTTTTACCTTGAGTGCCCAACCAGAAAGGGACCTGAGCCAGGGCCTGTCACAGACGTGCCACGGCTTCTGGATGAAGCCGCTGCAACCGCTTCTGGGACCTGAAGAAAATTCTGATTTTGACTTTTTAAAAAGCCAACATTGGAGTATGCTTTTTAGCTGTAAAGTTTCTCTGGATCCCCAAAGATGACTGAAGACTGATTTGAATCTCACAGGCAGTAGTCTATAAATTCAAAATTTCACATGGGATTTTCACTCACCAGAAAATGTGCTATGTTTAAAATTTTCATTGATTCCAAAACTTGATCATCAACCATCTTAGATTCAAAGTTATTTTTATATATTGAAGGTCTGAGACTTTCAAATGAGCTCAGAACATACTTGAGTCGTGTGCTGATAACTTTGATTTTTGGTTCCAGAAATGTGTGTCCTGCATAATGAACGGGATCCCGAAATATTTCAGACATGGTTATAGTGCTAGCTCTGCTTCTGCTGCTGTATAACGTGAATAACTTCAGAGGAGCTGATGACTTTTTTCTCTTCAAACATTTATCGAACGCTAATTAAAGATGACAATATGGAGGTTTTTCAGGGACAATTTACTGGAGCATATGGCCTCACAAATGGAAGTTTTCCATTTTTGCCGTCCCCTGCCTGTGGTTGTCTGTCAGTGCCTGGGAGCCCCAGGAGGGATCTGTCCAGGACATGTGTGGTCTACTGCTCAGGACAGTGGGTTTTTTTTTTTTTTTCAATTAAAAATGGACAAGTTGTAATGTAGAAAAACATGGATGCTTGCGGATTTTAAAATTGGATTTAAAAAATTGTGGCAAAGCGTACAGGCACCAGTCTTTAATTACAGCTCTCACCAGCCCTACTCTTCGTCATGCCAGGTGTGGCGAGGCATCGCCGCTGCGCAAGGCCCCCCTTACCGGGGCTTTAGGCATCTTGATGGGGTTTTCTGTTTGCTCTGGTGACAGGAAGGAGCAAACAGTGGGGCAGTGGATGCTGACTTGGGTACCTGGGTTGCTGAGGATCTTAAAGACGGCACAGACCTCAGTGAGCTACTGAAGAGTGGAGTGTTTGGTTGAGGGGTTCCAGCTGATCACTAAACTAGAGTTGTCTGGTCATCTAGTTAATGAATGACTAAGGGAATGAAGTAGAGTAAAACACCCTGCTGATTTCACGCTGCTGATTTTTGAAATCCTCTGGTTATTGAGAAGAACATGGGTGTTATGTATGGTTGAAACTAAATGAAGAAACTGGACATTTAATCCTAGAGTGTTTGAGGGTAAAGGACTTTTGAGTCACCTGAGCCAGGGTTGTCCAGATGAGTAATGGACATGAGCCAGGTGGGCAGGTGGCCCGGGGGACTGGGATGGCACTGCCCCAAATAAAGGGAGGGTGCTGCTTCAGCCTGGCTTCCCTGGGCCTGGAAGGGATGGCCCCGGGTTTCCAGATCCTCCCATTCTTTAAGAGATGCTGGAAACCTGAATTTTATGTAAATCTCTTTTAACCGTTGGCAACTAAACATGTATACTTTAAACTGCCACGTGGGCCGAAATGAGCGCAGCAGCAAGTTGCGGTTTGCACTCTGATGTCCCCGGTCTCCCTTGACAGATGCCGTAACTGGCTGGCCCCACGTTCCACCGCTGCTTTGGTAGCAGCCGCAGGCCTGGAGACCCAGCCTTTTGTCTCTGAGGCTGATATTCTTTTCCCCCCAAGGTCGATTTCTGGGGACGCCCTGGAGTGACTTGGGCGTTCTGGTTTTCCTGGCTAGTGGGCAGCTCACCTCTAGAGTTCTTGAAATCTCTTCCTAGAAGTCCACAGTCACGGCCAGCTGGACTTCCCTGAGGTGTGGCTTCTCTTCCTGGGTGTTCATGTCACACATGCCGGATGGGGCTGGATTCTTGGTCCGTTTGTGTGTTTTCCTAGGATATTAGTCAGTGGACCTTCCCTGGGGCATTGGGTTAATACCCACACACTTGGATCCCGAGACATACTTTTTCAGCGTGAAAAACACTGCACACAAATATGGCAGAGCAGGACTGGGGACTGGGTGAAGAGGGAAAAGTTCCAGAGAGATTGGTACCACCCCCCACCCCCCAACCCCCTTGCAGTTTCTGTTCTTGGTGCTCAACCTAATCTGAGACTTCTGCCCTCCCCCAGGGGAGCTCAAGTTAGGTGGCTTTGGCACCTGTTCTCGGAGTGGAGCCCCAGGCCCCAGCATCAGATCACCTGGGGATGGTGGGAAATGAGGAGTGTCCTGAACCCTGCCCACCCGGACCCTCAGAATTAGAATATTGGGGCGTGACCTCGGAAGCTCCCTTACACACTGTCCCCCAGGAGGTTAGTATGCACACAGAAGTTTAAGGACCGTTGTTCTAGGGATGGCAGAGGCACTGGGCAGTAGGGCTTGTGATTCCAAGTTATGTTCTAAGGCCCCACCACACAGGGATGGGAGTAGATCAGAGGAGCAGGTGGTCAACTAGCCGGTTCTAGCTCACAACCTAGAACCCCGGGGGCAGTGGTAAGTGGTGACCCCAGGACTGGTTTCACGGGTGTGTGACATTGTTGTCTGCACACAGCCCTGCACTTGGGGTTTCATGCTCTACGGTCACAGTTTTGAAATTCTTAATTTTACTATTGATTTTGTGTCTTTTAAGCAAAGTCTGATGGGACGAGGGAGCATGCGCTGGGGGGCTTGAGGCCTCTGCTCACGTGCGGTTTTGCCTGCCTCTGCCTCCGCAGCACCTGGTCTCTGATGTGGGCTGCACCATCTGCCCACCCCGCCCGGTGACTTCCGCTGGACTGTGCCCCAGCAGGGGCCTGGTGCAGGTGGGCACGTGCCCACGTGCTGAGTTGTGCAGGTGGGTTGTGGGCACCACTGAGGGTCTACACTGAGTATCCCTGAGCTCAAGGAAGGGCAGTAATAAATCGCAGATTAAAATACCACCTCTATAGGTCGAAAGAGAGACTGCTGAGAAAGGAATTGAACATGGGGCCCTGCAGTTTGCATTGGGTCTTGCAAATTATATAGTGGGCATAGGTGGCCCTATGCATAAGTCCTGTTCTTAGTGGATCTATTTTATTAGTGGCTCATGTGAGTGAAGTAAGGCGCTCCTTCCCCTAGATCTTCTCTTTCTCCCCATTTCACTGACTCTTCGTTCTTGTCGTAATATACACAGTCTTCACATGTTGACAACTTTCTTTACATTTCCCATTGCAGTCTTTCTCTTTCAGTGACTGTGAATAATGGGGATTTTTGAAGTATGAGGCAATAATATAAATTCCCTTGTAAATTTTAGGTAGAAGTTTTGAAGTCTTTACAGAGCATCAGTGAGCGCTGTCACATTTGCATGGTTTCTCTAATTGTGAAGCGTTCCATTTTCAGTGAATGAATTTGCTTCTGTGGTTTAGTTCTCTAGGAGTGCTTTTGCCCAACCTCACCTTGGCAGGCAGATGAGCACGATACACTGGGGACACGGCGTGTGATCTGTGACCATTTGCAGAAGGGTGGGATGTGAGGACTGGATATGCCAGTGTCTCTGCAAAGGTTTTAATTTTTTTTGTGTGAAGGGATGAGCAGCTGATAACACTAGGCCTGGTTATTTTCAAATGATAATTGTAACAGTCTCAGTTTACCGTGTTCTCCTTAAAATACTCTCCTCCCTCGGCTTATAAGACAGCCTTCTCCTGGTTTTCCTCTGGTCCCTCTGGCTGATCCTCTTCAGTCTCCTTTTCTCTGATGCAATCTCTAAATGTTTGAATTGCAGAGGGCTTACTTCTGTGCCTTTTCCCCCTTATTAGATATACTTTTGTAGCTAACAGCACAGTTTCAGGAGCCAGGCTGTCTGGGTTGAGTTGCTACTAATTGTGGTCATCTTGGGCAAGTTGTTTGGTCAATTACAGTTTTCTGTGAGTTTGTGCTCCACAGTTTTTTTTTTTTTTTTTTGCGGTACGCGGGCCTCTCACTGTTGTGGCCTCCCCTGTTGCGGAGCACAGGCTCCGGACGCGCAGGCTCAGCGCCCATGGCTCACGGGCCCAGCCGCTCCGCGGCATGTGGGATCTTCCTGGACTGGGGCACGAACCCGTGTCCCCTGCATCGGCAGGCGGACTCTCAACCACTGCGCCACCAGGGAAGCCCCCACAGTTTTACATTGATTAGAAGATGAGAATAATAGTAGTACCTTCTTTATACCTTGTGTGAGGATTAAATAATTAATGTTAATTCATGTCGAGTGAATAGTAAATGTTTTAAACTATTGAGTAGATGTTTGGGCTTCTGCTTCTTTTACCGATAGGAAGCTTGTGTGCCTGACGCACGGTGAGGCCAAACAAACTGAAATGTCGGGGTTTGGAGCAGAGAAATGTTTATTGCAGGGCCAAGCAAGGAGAACGGCTGGCTCATGCCCCCTAAACCTTGAAGTTCCTGAAGGGTTTCAGCAAAGCAGTTTTAAAGGCAAGGTGAGGGAGGTCGTCCCAGGATATGTGATCAACTTGTGCACAATTCTCTGTGATGCTGAGATAACAGGGGAGTGAACATTATCAATCCTTAGGTGCCAGAAGGTCTGGGAGTATGTGTTCATGATCATCAAGTAGTTAATTTCTTCCATTTGGTGGTGGTTTTTAGCATCTGAAAAACTCAGGAAATATGCATGAGATACTATTATCTGGGTACTTCAGAGAGGAGACACAGCAGAGGATATGTGGAACGGGTCAGTCCCAGGAAGGCCCCATAGGGTCCTGCTTGGTTACACTTCTGGCTGTAATGAACTAACTTGTAGCAGACCAATACTTCTACCCAGAACACCCAGATAAGGTAGACAGAGGACAAGAAGCATGTCTTTGAAGGCACTAGAGAGTTCCCAGGCAGCCAGGACTGGGGAAGCCAAGATCCCAGAGTGGAGGGAGACTTACGGAGGTCATACTCAATGAGTCTGACATTCTTAGTTCTTTTCACCTTGGTGCGTATACCAGTTCATCAATGGCAGGTGCAGAGACTACGAAGGTAAGCAGAAAGTGACTGTGAGGAGGCTGAGAAGTTAAGCGAAGCTACTCTCAGTTTCATAGTGCTGGGGAGAAATAAAACAGAGATCAGAGCTCACCAAGATAGATGGATCCCAATAAACACTCCATGCATTCAGTTAGGACCCCCTAAAGATTACACCCTAGAAGTCAGTGTTAACTGAAAACAGGCCAGGCATACAAAGACTGAAACCTAGTTTTGAGTGAGCTCAGTCATTAATTGGATTAAGGTGATCTACAGTTTGTCAGAAGCTAAAGGAAAATCCTCTCTGCAAGGAAGCTATTACCCAGAGCCTTGAAAATTTTTCTTGTAAACAATGATTGTATTCAATAAAATGTGCCTGGTATATCCAGAGACATGACCAAGGATTGGGGGAAACCATAGAAATATCTATAGGTGATCCAGATACTAGAGTTACCAGATATAATCTCTAAAACTGTTATGAGAAATACATTCAACGAAAGAGGCAAGATGGAGAATTTAAACAAAACAAAACAGGGATGGAGATATATATATATAAATAAATATATATATATATATATATATAATTAAAGAAGCAAATGGAAATGTAGAAATGAAAAATACAAAAAATTAAGAATGGAGTAGGTGGGTTCACTCTGAAGATTAGACACAGAGGAAGAGAAAATTAATGATGTGGAATGTAGGTCAGTAGAAGATATTAAGATATATGGAGAGCAAAAAAATGGAGAATGCAGAAAAGAGCATGATAGGCATATGGGTCCTGGTCTAAAACATATGTATTGGAGCCCTAGAATGGGAGAAAAAGGAGAATGGGCAGAAGCAATATTTGAAGAGATAATGGCCAAGATTTTCTAAAATTAACAAATGACATCAGCCACAAGTTCAAGAAGTGCTATAAACCCCAGGCAGGATAAATACAGGTAAACCACACATAAGCATTTCATAGTAAAACTGATGGAAATTAAAGACAAAATATTAAATGAAGCCTGAGAAAAATAGATTATCTTCAAAAGAACAGCAGTAATACTGGCAGCTGATGTTCCAACTGAAATGATGTAGGCTAGAAGACAGTGGAGTTACAGTTCGTGAGTATAGGCATACCTCATTTTTTTGCACTTCATCTTATTGTGCTTCACAGATACTGTGTTGTTGGTTTTTTTAAAAATATTTATTTATTTTCCTCATTTTTCTTGGCTGTGTTGGGTCTTAGTTGTGGCACACGGGAGCTTTGTTGAGGCATGAGGGATCTTTTCCTTACGGCACGGTCTGCTTGGGTTTCTCTCTAGTTGTGGCATGCAGGCTTCTCTCCAGTTGTGGTGTGTGGGTTTTCTCTCTCTAGTTGTGGCACGCAGGCTCCAGGGCACGTGGGCTCTGTAGTTTGCAGCACGTGGGCTTTCTCGTTGAGGTGCACGAGCTCAGTAGTTGTGGCGCGTGGGCTTAGTTGCCCTGTGGCATGTGGGATCTTAGTTCCCCAACCAGGGATCGAACCTGCGTCCCCTGCATTGGAAGGGGGATTCTTTACCACTGGACCACTGGG
Organism: Globicephala melas; assembly: GCF_963455315.2. Lineage (NCBI taxonomy): Eukaryota > Metazoa > Chordata > Mammalia > Artiodactyla > Delphinidae > Globicephala > Globicephala melas. The sequence goes on along the minus strand of NC_083326.1, from coordinate 38,682,699 downwards.
GAAGTCCCGATACTGTGTTTTTTTTTTTTTTTAACAAATTGAAGGTTTGTGACAACCTTGCATTGTTCCATGATGGTGAGTATTTTTTTAGCAATAAAGTATTTTTTAAATAAGGTGTGTACATTTTTTTTCAGACGTAATACTATTGCACACTTAGACTACAGTATAGTATAAACATAAGTTTTACATGCACTGAGAAACCAAAAAATTCATGTGACTTACTTTATTGCAATATTCACTTTATTGTAGTGGTCTGGAACCTAACCTGCAATGTCTCCAAGGTATGCCTGTACTCCAAGCAAATAACTGCTAATTTAGAATTCTGTATCCTTCAAAAATATCCTTTAAAGTAAAGGGGATATGATACCGAAAGCACAAACAACAAAGGGAAAAATAGATAAATTGTACTTCATCAAAATTAAAAGCTTTTGTGCTTCAAAGGACACCACTGAGAAAGTGAAAAGACAGATCATAGCTTGGGAGAATATTTTTGCAAGTCATATAACCAATAAAGGACTTGTATCTACAATATGTAAGGGATTCTTACAACTCAACAACAAAATGACAAATCGGACACAGAATTTATGTAGCAGTTTCTCCACAGAAGATACAGAAATGACCGATAAATATATGAAGAGATGCTCACAGTCATTAGCCATCAGGTAAATGCAAATTGAAACCATGAAATACCAACTCAAATTTATTAAGATGGCTATAATAAAAAACAAAGAAACAAGCACTGGTGAAGTTTTGGATAAATTGGAACCCTCATGCATTGCTGGTGGGAATGTAAAATGGTGTAGCCTCTTTGGAAAACAGTCTGGCAGTTTCTTAAAATATTAAATATACAGGTCATGTGACCCAGCAGTTCTTCTCCTAGGTACATACCCAAGAGAAATGAAAATATATGTCTATGTAAAAACTTGTACACAAATGTTCATAGTAGTATTCTTCATAATAGCCCAAAAGTGGAAACAACCCAATGTCCCTCAGCTGATAAATGGATAAATCAAATGTGGTATATCCATGTAATGGAATATTATTTAGCAGTAAAGGGAATGAAGTACTGATAAATGCTATAGTATGGAAGAACCTTGACAACTTTATACTAATTGAAATAAGCTAGTCACAAAAGACTATTGTGTGATTCCATTTATATAAAATGTTTTGAATAGGCAAATCTATAGAGACAGAAAATAGATTAGTGCTTTCTAGGTATAGAGGGGGTGTGTTTGTGGGAATGAGGAGTTACTACCAATGGGTACATGGTTTCTTTTTGGGGTGGTGGAAACGTTCTAAAATTTATTGTGGTGATGGATGGGCAACTCTGAATATATAAGCTAGGGAATTGTACACTCTAAATGGGTGAATTATATGGTGTGTGAATTATATCTCAAAAAAGCTGTTACGAAAAAAAAGGACGTGAAACAAACATGTTTCTAGAAAATAGGAACTGAGAAAATTTGTTGCCAATGCACTCTCGCTAAAGAAATACTAAAGACAGTTCTTCAGGCAGAAGGAAATTATCACAGAAGCGCAGAAACACAGGAAGGAATGAAGTACAGAGACCAAAGTAAATATGTGTGTAAATTTAAATGAATATTGACTGCCAAAACAATACTATGTCATAGGGTCCAGAATACACTTCTCAATATGTCAAAAGGTATAGGCCATATTAAAGTGGTCTATTGCCCTTACCTTTTCTGGGAAGTGATAACATTCATTTGTAGTAGGTTCTGTTGAGTCAGGAAGCCATGTGATTATCTCAAGGGTGAATTACTGAAAGAATTAATAAAAGAATATGTACTAGGAATAAATAGAATAACATAAAGAAATAGAAAGGAAATATGGAATAATAAAGAATAGCAGATTAAACCAAAAGATGCCAAGAAAGGAGAAAAAAGGAAATTAGAATGTAGGTCAAATGTAGGTCAAATATTGAACATGTAGATTTGAACCCAAACAATAGCAATCACTTTAGAGTTAACAGACTTCATTAAATACTTTTATTAAAAAACTAAGATTGTCAAGATTGGATAAAAAAAACTATATTCTAATTACAAGAGATACATCTTAAATATATGGGTACCAGATATTATAAGTAAAAAACTGGAAGAAGATAAGCCATGCAGCTCTAACCCAGGGGTGTGGTCATACTAGTAACAGATGACATAATCTTTAAGGCAAGAAACATTACTAGAGATAAGAAGAAATCCTGTGGTGCTAAAAGACTAGGAAATTATATTTTCAGTAAGAAGTATAAATCAATCAGTCAATCAAATATTGACAGAATTAAAAGGAAAAATAGAAAAATGTACAGTTGTAGTGGGAGAGTAATATACTTCTCTATAGAATAAGCAGATTAAGAGCAATACGGATAGAGGAGATTTGAGAATCTCACTTAACAAACACTGCAGCTGTTGAGTACACTTCCTTGGCATTTACTGGGCCATAAAATAAGTTTCAAGAAATTTCAGGTTCCTACTGTATAGCGCAGGGAACTGTATTCAGTATCCTGTGATAAACCAAAATGGAAAAGACTATGAGAAGAATATATATATATATATATATATATATATATATGTATAGCTGAGTCACTTTGCTATACAGCAGAAAGTAAACACAACACTGTAAATCAACTATACTTCAAGAAAATTACAAAAAGAAATTTTAAAGGATTGAAATCTTACAGAGTATATTTTCTGGCCATAGTGAAATTAAGCTAGAAATCAACATTAAAAAAGATGCTAGAAAATTCCTAAATATTTGGAAATTATGTAATACACTTCTAAATAACCCATGGGTCAAAGAAGAAATCCCAGTGGAATTTAGAAAATATTTTGGACTGAAGATAATGAAAATATGACACATCAGATCTTGTGGTCTGTAGGTAAACCTTACTTAGAGGAAAATTGTAGTCTTAAATGCACATGACTGAAAGGAAGAAAGACTGAAAACCTTATGATTTTATACAGTAGAAGAAACCAGCATACTAAACACAAAGAATGTGGAAGGAAGGAAATAGCAAAGATAACAGAAACTAATGAGATAGAAAGCAAACTTAATAAACCTACCTAGGGAGACAAAAGACCTGTATGCAGAAAATTATAAGACACTGATGAAAGAAATTAAAGATGATACAAATAGATGGAGAGATATACCATGTTCTTGGATTGGAAGAATCAACATTGTGAAAATGACTCTACTACCCAAAGCAATCTACAGATTCAGTGCAATCCCTATCAAACTACCATTGGCATTTTTCACAGAAGTAGAACAAAAAATTTCACAATTTGTATGGAAACACAAAAGACCCCGAATAACCAAAAGCAATCTTGAGAATGAAAAACGGAGCTGGAGGAATCAGGCTCCCTGACTTCAGACTATACTACAAAGCTACAGTAATCAAGACAGTATGGTAGTGGCACAAAAACAGAAAGATAGATCAATGGAACAGGATAGAAAGCCCAGAGATAAACCCACGCACATATGGTCACCTTATCTTTGATAAAGGAGGCAGGAATGTACAGTGGAGAAAGGACAGCCTCTTTGATAAGTGGTGCTGGGAAAACTGGACAGGTACATGTAAAAGTATGAGATTAGAGCACTCCCTAACACCATACACAAAAATAAGCTCAAAATGGATTAAAGACCAAATGTAAGGCCAGAAACTATCAAACTCTTAGAGGAAAACATAGGCAGAACACTCTATGACATAAATCACAGCAAGATCCTTTTTGACCCACCTCCTAGAGAAATGGAAATAAAAACAAAAATAAACAAATGGGACCTAATGAAACTTCAAAGCTCTTGCACAGCAAAGGAAACCATAAACAAGACCAAAAGACAATCCTCAGAATGGGAGAAAATATTTGCAAATGAAGCAACCGACAAAGGATTAATCTCCAAAATTTACAAGCAGCTCATGCAGCTCAATAACAAAAAAACAAACAACCCAATCCAAAAATGGGCAGAAGACCTAAACAGACATTTCTCCAAAGAAGATATACAGATTGCCAACAAACACATGAAAGAATGCTCAACATCATTAATCATTAGAGAAATGCAAATCAAAACTACAATGAGATATCATCTCACACCAGTCAGAATGGCCATCATCAAAAAATCTAGAAACAATAAATGCTGGAGAGGGTGTGGAGAAAAGGGAACACTCTTGCACTGCTGGTGGGAATGTGAATTGGTACAACCACTATGGAGGTTCCTTAAAAAACTACAAATAGAACTACCATATGACCCAGCAATCCCACTATTGGGCATATACCCTGAGAAAACCATAATTCAAAAAGAGTCATGTACCAAAATGTTCATTGCAGCTCTATTTACAATAGCCAGGAGATGGAAACAACCTAAGTGTCCATCATCGGATGAATGGATAAAGAAGATGTGGCACATATATACAATGGAATATTACTCAGCCATAAAAAGAAACGAAATTGAGTTATTTGTAGTGAGATGGATGGACCTAAAGTCTGTCATACAGAGTGAAGTAAGTCAGAAAGAGAAAGACAAATACCGTATGCTAACACATATATATGGAATTTAAGAAAAAAATATGTTATGAAGAACCTAGGGGTAAGATGGGAATAAAGACACAGACCTACTAGAGAATGGACTTGAGGATATGGGGAGGGGGAAGGGTAAGCTGTGACAAAGCGAGAGAGTGGCATGGACATATATACATTACCAAACGTAAACTAGATAGCTAGTGGGAAGCAGCCGCATAGCACAGGGAGATCAGCTCGGTGCTTTGTGACCACCTGGATGGGTGGGTTAGGGAGGGTAGGAGGGAGGGAGATGCAAGAGGGAGGAGTTATGGGAACATATGTATATGTATAACTGATTCACTTTGTTATAAAGCAGAAACTAAGACACCATTGTAAAGCAATTATACTCCTATAAAGATGTTAAAAAAAAAAGTTGGCTCTTTGGAAAGACTGATCAGTGAATAAAGGACCTCTATTAGAGAAAAAAAAAGGGAAAGCACGAATTTCCACTCTTAGGAATGAAAAAGGGGGCACCACTGCAGATCCTCAAGCCACAAAAAGTTAGCTGCTGTCTTTAGGTTCACCAGTGCACTTGTGGGACTTCAACCACCATGTTTTTATTCATGCCCAAACCCACAACTCTATTTCTCTATTCATCACCTCCACTTGTTATAGACATAACATCTTAAAAACAAAAATTCCAATTTTATCCTATCTCCCTGCCGCCAACAACTTTTTCTATGTTTCCCATGTTGGTACATGGTAGCACCATTTATTAATTTGCTGAAGCAAGACACTCTCAAGCAAGGATGCCTCCACATCTTATCAATCACCAAGTCATTCTGGCTTTTCCTTCTTCCCTTCCCCTCTTTCCCTGTATTACCCCTCTCTCTTCTTTTCTCTCCATTTCCACTGCTTCCACTATTGTCCAAGACACCTTCAGATCGCACCCCCCCCATTCTTGCAGTGGCCTCTTCATTTGTCTTCCCCCTTCTGTCCTCATACTGCAAAGCTGATCCTGCATGCATCTGTTTACAACCAATTTCACGACTTCTCGTTGCCTTAGAATCAAGTCTAAAATCTGCTGTGGCCAGGAAGACTCCCTCTCCAGAGCCCTTGGCCTGCCTTCTTTTTGTATCTCAACTCCTCATACTCCTTCTGTGTCAGGGCTTTTATATCCATCATACTTCAGCTCCCTGATCCCTGCACTCCTTCCCCAGTGAAAATAAGAACAGAAATAGCAAAGGTGACTAACTCCTTGCCCTTATTTCCCTGTTTGGTGGTTGGTCCTATCCACAGCCCTGAAGCCTGGTCTGTCATGCTAGGACATAGCACAGTGCCTGGCACAGAGAAGGTGGACAGGAAAGCATTATTCATCTGAATGAGTGAATGATAATAGATTAAGGATAACACTGAAACTTGGTGCTGACACTGTTTTTCAACTTGACTGAAAAGAAACAGGAAATGGAGAAAGGTACGTGTAAACGCAAGTAAATATAGTCCAGCCTTTTCAAGAGAGAAAGTTAATGCATTTTTGGTTATTTATTTAATGATAGAAAGGCCCTTTAAAATAATCCAAATATTTCCCAGATTATCACACCCACTCAGCTTAAGCTCTTAATGGGAGGAAACTTGCCTTTTGTCTTTCTTGCAGAATTTGGCAGAGGTCTTTGCCTTTGGTTGGTGAGCTGTGCAATTTTGTTGACTTAAATAGCAGTGTGGGGCTTGATTTGGAAACTGCCTAAGTCAATTTCAGGACATTGCTTCCCTCACTGAGGTTGCTGGCCATAAACAACATAACTTGTGAAAGGTTCCTGAGGAAGTAAAATCCAACCGCTTTCAAAGTAAATACATTCATATTTTTTCATAACCCATATATGCTAGATCTTCAAAAATATCCTTGACCTTGACCCTAAAACATTTATTAAGTACCATGATATATTCGTTGTTCCGAAGAGGCTCAATGGGCCCCGAGAGATTTACAAGTTTAAATATGATTCGTTGAGATTAGCCAACAGGACCGATTTCTTCTGATATCATGTGAGTCAGTTTCATTTGGTCTTTTTCCTAAGAAAACTGACCAAGTGTTACTTTTATTTTTAAAATATGTAAAATCACACCTTTGTAAGAAACTGTTCACTTTTTATGGTGAAGTGTGTTAATACATGTGAAGGGGATGAATGTGGATGGTGTGTATAGTTTGAAGGATGATGAAATGAGCACCATGTCCTCACTGCCCGTCTTAGGAAATGGCAGCGGGCATCCCCGGCGTGTGTGCCCTCCACCTTGGCCCTTGGCAGTGGCACTTATGGGATATGGGGCAACCGAAGCCCACAAAAGCTTGAATGGCTGAGCCAGGGTTTTATGAAGGTTTTATTAAGAATTGTGAAAGGGACATGCGGCCCTGCTTGTTGGAAAGCTCTCTTTCCTGACTCATTTTGCTTGTCAGCTAAGTCCAGTCTGTAGTCCTGCTGCTTTTAGAAGGAACCACCAAGTTGAGGGAAGCCATAAGCTACATGACTGCCTGGCGACCAGAGCACGATTGGAGGAGGATATGGTGTAGCTCTCTTAGAACTGACCGTCTGACGCGCTCATGGCCTGTGTGCTGCTCTGCGAGTGGGATGAGCCTGGATTGGGGCCACTCAGGGTGCCCACAGTGAACCCGGCCCTGGAGCAAGATGGGGCCCACAGCAGGGCTTCGCTTCCGAGCCAGGAGCGGGGCCAGTGCGGGCCCTGCACTTGCAGGTGCTATTTTGAAAGTCTTCATACTTTTTAACTTTTGAATGTGCATTTTGTGTGATGGGACAATGGAACATGCTCCGAGGGCTTAGAGCCACAACTCACGCGGGGTTTCATCTGCTGCTGCCTCCTTGCGTCCACGGGAGGGCTTTGCCGCTGGCTGCTCCCCAGCTCCCTGGGGCTCCAGGCCTTTCTACCCAGCAACTGCTGCTGGCCTCTGTCCCTGGTGGGGCTTGGGCTCTGGCCGGGCCGAGCCAGGCATGTATGCTCTGTGGCGTCTGAGGGCTGGGCATGGTGCTGGCATTCCTGCCCCGAGCTGGCAGTGTCATAGTGTGTTCAGCGGCCCCTTGGTGGGTGAGCCTCTCACCCACCGCTGATCCAGGTACGGAGCACTTCCAGTGTGAAATTGCAACCCCTGGGGGGCCGCCTGTCTGCTGTGGGTGGAGGAGGCAGGCTCAGGGGAAGTGGAGATTGACTTCAAGCAACAGCCATGAAAAGTGGCCCACAAATCTGTGGGTCTGCTGGGCAGTTCTGCTTTGGGCCAGTTTGGCTCATAACTGCTGGCTCCCTCCTGTGTCTGTCATCAGCTGGTGGCTCATCTGGAGGCTTGCTGACCCAGAGTGGCCTCGCTCAGCGGGTGGCAGTTGGCAGGCTGTTGGCAGGGGCAGCGGGAGCGACCAGGTACCCTGGAGGCTGGCTAACCCAGGCTTCTTCGTGTGGTGACAGAGTTCCAAGAGCAACAGGAGAGCCCGGCCCTAGTGAGGAAGTGCCTCTCAAGTCTCTGCTGTGTCACATTTGCTACCATGTTGGCCAGAGCTAGACACAGGCCGGCCCAGATTCCAGGAGCAGAGAAAGAATCCACCTCTTGATGGAGGGAGCTGCAAAAATTACATGCAAGGGATGTGGATGGAGGGATGGGAGGAACCCATGAAATGACATAAGCAAATGGCATTTATTTTAGGTTTTTTCTTTTAAAAATCAGCATATATTTTCCCACTTCTGAACTCTTACCAAAATGAGCTTAACGGATAGACCTCATGTATATTTATGGGACAGTTCCGTGCAAATCTATTTCAGAGTTCCACAGAACTTTATTGCCTAGACTAAGGATTATTCTAGACCTGCTGCCAAACCCAGATAATCATTAAACCATCCAGAAACACGCCACTTCACCGGATTAAGGAAAGAAAAGAATGTATAAGTTGAGGCGTGACATCAGCCTTGTTTCAGATATTGTTCCTCCCCAGGATGGTGAGTCTGCCATTTCCTTTTGAAAGCACTGTCTTTGTAGGAACTGTCAGGAAAACGAGTGACCTTGTCCAGGCTGTCTGCCAGGAGCGGAGGGCTCTTTCCATGTCCCCAGAGATCGAGGGCCCGTTTAATGGTTTGTTTTGACCCGGAGGAGTGGCACAAAATATCAAAGTATTTGGAAGGGTCCCTCATGAGGCTCTGTGACTGACCTCCTCCCCAGCACCCTGTCCCCCCCCGCCCCCGCCCCGATTCCTGGCTACAGGTTCAGAGCCTGCAACCTGGTCCTCCAGCCACACCACTCTCACTGCCCCTCACCTACCCTAACCGCTCTCCTGTGATCGTCCTGCCATGTTATCTTCCGCAGGACTTCTGGCTTTGTCTTATGTCCTGAAGTGCCTGGCGGTGTCCTGGCCACCGAACCCAGGGCCAAGAAAGGAGTGCAGGGGACGTGCTCCCAGGGTATGAGGGTTGACACGAAAATCACTGGAGTCAGGAAATTCCAGGGCCCTTAAGTCATTCGGCAAGACATTTGACATGAAAGGCCCAGGGAGGGGATCAGGTTGCCTCCGTGTCAGTAGGAATTGAGGTTCCCGTCAGGAACTGGTCTTGCAGGGAGGTGTCTGAGTCCTTCACTCTGTAGGCAGAGTCTGGACAGTTCTGTCCAAACCTTTCTAATAAACAGATTGGAATGAACCGCCACTCGCTGCCTGTTCCCATTGTTGTTGCGTTCTTTCATAACTGTTACTTAGTTGTCCCTGACAAGATTGAAGACTGCACTTGGCGTGTACCTGTCAATTTGTTTCTAACAATGATACCTAAAGCCGAACCCCAAAGTGCTGAGGGGATTTCACTCTTTGTGTGTCAGTCCAGCCAAATAGCCCTGTATTCCTACTCTTTGGCTCATGTGATGGTTTAAATATTAATCGTGTGTGTCTGGGGTGTAATGATCTCCGGGCTCATGTTGTGGAACGGAGCGGGCAGTGTGTGTTTGTTTGTTTGGTGTCTTTACGGGCTGCCTGTGTTGCTGGGACCCCTTCGTGCCCACGTGCCCCGGCTCGCTAAGGGGGTCAGTGTCTGACCTTGCCCCCTTCCTATAGGCATACTTGAGGATCCCCCCACACCACCTGAAGGGTTAAAAGGCACAGAGTCATCGTCCCTCTTTTAGTTGAAGGACTTGTACAAATTGCCCAGCTGTTAATTAGGGAGGTAGGGTTGTGACACCTGGCTTAGGAAGTCAAGGGAGCCTTTCTCCTGGCAGGGGGATGGGGCCGTTTGATGGAGGCTGCTTGGGTCTCCGGAGGCTGTGGCTGCTAATTATAGCAGAAGGAATATAACTGAGGATGAACTTCCACACATTTTGACGGTTGGCTTAAATGACTTTTTATGCTCTTGTGTTCTATTGGTGTGTCATACTTTCTTGACAAAATGATCTTTGAGGGAAGGAAGCGTCTATGTGTTCCTTGGTGCCCAGCCCGGGCCTGACATATAATTTTGTTAAAATTGAACTATGGAAGTGGCATAGTTAATGATGCCCTGGCTGTGAGGAGAGGGATGATGAGAACAGGCAGTTCTGCTAAGGTTTTGGGATTCTGTGGTCAGCAGGCTGGGGACACGGTAGGGCTTTCTGCTGTGATTTGGGGCCGCCGGTGGCATGTGGAGGCAGATGCTTGGCGCGCCAGGGTGAGCGGTGAGGCAAACCAGATATTCGCCCCAGCGGCTGGGGATCAAATCAGAAGCTATGGGTGGAGATGATGTGGAAAATAAACACGGCTTCCAGTAAGGATGGGGCTGTATCTGCTGGCCCCAGTGATCCACCTCTGCCCCAACTGAGGAGAAGAGTGTAGGGCTGGGGGGTGGTGAGGGCTGAAAGCCTGGGACAGGGTCGCTCAGGCTTCCGTCTGCTCCCTGCTAGTCTCCCCTTGAGGCGCCTCAAGTTCATGACCCAGGAGGGCCAGAAGCAGCGTGTGCTGGGGCTGGCCTGGGTGGCTCGAAAGGGCTGATCAATAAATCTCAGGAATTTTGTTCAATATAGCCATTATTAAAAGTTAAATTATCCTGCATAAATGTATAACGAATAAAAGTTACATTAGAAACAAAGGTAAAGGAGGTATATGTATATGTATAGCTGATTCACTTTGTTATGCAGCAGAAACTAACACACCATTGTAAAGCAATTATACTCCAATAAAGATGTTAAAAAAACCCCAGATATTTATAAAAATAAACAATTAAAAATAAAAAACCCAAAAAACAGATATTTATAAAAATAAACAGTTATAAAAAAAGAAACAAAGGTAAAAAATATTCAAATATATGTACATATATATGTATAACTCAATCACTTTGCTCTACACCTGAAGCTAACACAACATTGTAAATCAGCTGTACTTCAATAAAAAAAAAATACTCAAAACATGTCACTGCCTAATTGTTTCATTACATTTTTCTGCTACCTATGCTTGGGAGGTTACTTACATCTCCTGGATCTGTATGATAAAAATACTATATGCTGGTGAGCTGCTGTGTAACTTTTTTTAGCTCCACGCTCAGTGACTTCACGGTGGTAGCTTGAAACGGGCCATGGTGGAATATATATACCACATACACATGCACATCCTGCCTCTCTACACCACAGCAGTACTTCCTCTTGGACTCGGTTCTCTCTGTCTGGCCTGAGTGTGGACCACAGCCTCAGAATGCCTTCGACCCCCTAGTGGGGAAGCAGAAACTTTTTATCCAAAAGCTTCTTTCTTTGGGCTTTCTTTGGACTCACACATTTCCAGGGATGGAGACAAAAGAAATTGTTATGGCTTAAAGGGCTTTCATTATCCCCATCTGCTAGTCTGTTGATTATATGTGGGATTAAAAATGAGCAGAAGTGTTGATACTATCAACAGAACGGACCACGTAAGCTTTATTAGTTGAAAATGTCAATAGGAGTTAAAAGCAAGGATGAGCTGCAGTGATTACAGCTCCACTTACACATGGTCCAGTGTACATGGTAACGGGTTCCGTTTCCAGTGGAATTTTCCACCTAGCAATGATAAAAGTCTGATTTCAGCCCACAGGAGACCCTTAGCCCAGGAGACGCCTTCTGCAGGAAATCCTTCCTGTCTGCTGCTTCCGCAGGCAGGGAAGCCAGCTCCCCCGTGTGTTGCCCCCAAACCCTGGGCACACCTCTCGTACCATAGCACAGTGAGTTTGGCCAGTTTGGTCTCTGCTTTCTCAGATGGGATGATCCATCTGTAAAATGCCAGTTAGGAATGCTGACCCTCACCAGCACGCCTTTAATAGTTTGTTATTAGAGAAATAAAACAAGTGAATCAAATAGGATTAACCCCTTCAAGTGATTTAACTATTTCTTACAAATAATAAAGAACAAATTCCTTTCATTCTGTTGAGGATAACCAGAAACACGGAACTGCGGGGTTTCTGCAAGAATTAGCAGCTTGTTATAGATGCTGATTCTGGACAAGTTGACAGTCTGCGTTTCTCTTGTTGAGGATAATAAGCAAAGCTTTTCTATCAAAGGAACCTAATTCCTTGTTTGAAATCTCACTTACACCAGGAGGATTATCAGGCCTTTACCTAGATGTTTTGAAGCGGCCACGTATTTGCCTCCACTTTTCCTCAATCTCCTGGCATTTTGGAATAAGAGCCTTAACTCACCCAAGTGGATGAATAATCAGAGCCGTCCTTACAGCCTGAGAAACGAAGCATGAAGTTATACACTTGGATTTCCTCATAATGTTAATCTTTGATAAAATTACTTTCCTGTAGTTTTAAGTGTATTGGTTTTTCTAAATGTCATGTAATGCCACAAAGGCTCACGTCTTGCTCTTGTCACTGTCCAGGATGGGTCAGTGGAGGCTAGGCAGCAGAATGCTCTCTTCCATGCAGTGATTCAGGAACCTGAGCTGTTTCTCTCCAGGGTCTGTCGGTTTCCAGACTTGGGAGTCTTCTCTGGCTCCTCTGCATCTAGCCCCAGGCACGAGAAGAAAGGTGGATGGTTCTGCAGGGGTGTTATGGCCAGGCTGGTTGGGACCTTTCTTTCCTTTCACTGATATTCCAGTGGTCAGCACTCAGTTACATGGTAGTAGCCCAACTACAGGCCTGGGATATGTGGTCTCTGTCCCCAGGGGGAAAAGGGAATGGGGTTGGTAAATACGTAGCGTTACCTGGGCCACACCAGAACACTCAGATGACATAAGTTGTGTTTTGAAAGCATATTTTCAAGTCCTTAGAAGGTCTCTGGCCATAGAGAAGATGCAGAGCATAGTGGTCAAGAGCATGACCTGGACTGAAATCACCTATATCCAAATCCCAGCTCCACCATTTATCAGATGTGACATTGGGCAGGTAACTTAGTCTCTCTCTGTGCCTCAGTTTCCTCATTGTAAAATGGGGATACCAAAAGAAGTGAAGAGTTTGTGTGAGAATCAAATGATGTAACATATGTAAAGTGCTTAGAATTATGAGTGGGATGTAATTAACAATATATAAGATTTGTTAAATAAGTTTTCGAAAAATGAGGCTAGTAACAAAGAGACCTAAGGTCCTCTTTGGTGTGTTGTAATTTGGATATATCATCATTCAGATGGATAATGTTTCTTTCTTTTTTTTTTTAATAAATTTATTTATTTTTGGCTGTGTTGGGTCTTCGTTTCTGCGCGAGGGCTTTCTCTAGTTGTGGCAAGCGGGGGCCACTCTTCATCGCGGTGCGCGGGCCTCTCACTGTTGTGGCCTTTCTTGTTGCGGAGCACAGGCTCCAGACGCACAGGCTCAGTAGTTGTGGCTCATGGGCCTAGCTGCTCTGCGGCATGTGGGATCTTCCCGGACCAGGGCTCGAACCCGTGTCCCCTGCATTAGCAGGCAGATTCTCAACCACTGCGCCACCAGGGAAGCCCGGATAATGTTTCTTTTTGTTCAATTGTAAAAATGTTTATTGAGCGACTATTAATTATAATGGCCCAGCTATGACCAAAGACTCTGAATAAGTAGGCTTCTCGCTGAGTCAAAGGAAACAGCATGTTTTCTCCACCAGATTTGCCTTTTAAACTCTGTGTCTCTCAATCAGTGGTCCCATCGGCATCTTGGTCTCCACTCCCCAAATCCATGGCTTCCCCTGGGCCCCTCAGCGTGGAAAGTGGCGTTAGCCCAGTGCCTGGTACTTCTCTCCCCTGCCCACGTATTGGGCGCCCTGTCAATATCACTCCCTTAGCAGGTGCCATTTCTGTCTACCTGTTTTGCGGTTTGCTTCCAATCTATTTGTACGAACATGCTACTTCTTCCAGTTAGGATCCAAATTTCAGAATAATGCTGGATTTTAAAAAACACATGAGGGCAACCTGATGTGATTTCCCTGTACAGATCCCCATCCCAGGAGCAGGCTGGGCATAACAGACTCTTTCTCTTGCAGCTAGATGACTGCACGCTGCAGCTCTCCCACAACGGCACCTACCTGGACTTGGAGGCCACCCTGGCCGAGCAACGGGACGAGTTAGAAGGCTTCCAGGATGACACTGGGTAAGAGCGACAACTGTCCCTCCCAGCTGGTCCCAACTTTCCACGAAATGGGGGTTCATTGAGGCCTTAAAATATCTTGGAGAAACCACCATAGCTTTGACCTTGTCTTCACTCACAGTCACACAGAAAGAAGGGAGATGCAAGTGATTCACCAGTAGTAACTGCAGACCCTTTTGAATTGGAGTAGCTCTTCTTGATAAAGCTACTCAGGAGTAGGAACATTTCTGGTGTAGTTTAATTAAGCACATGGTATTTAATAGTCTTTTTTTTTTTTTTAAACCAAATATACTTAAATTAGTACTTTCCAAATTTTAGTGGATTGACAGCTGTTTTTTTTTGTTTGTTTTGTTTTTTTTGTTTTTTGTTTTTTTTTGCGGTATGCGGGCCTCTCACTGTTGTGGCCTCTCCCGTTGCGGAGCACAGGCTCCGGACGTGCAGGCTCAGCGGCCATGGCTCACGGGCCCAGCCGCTCCGCGGCACGCGGGATCTTCCCAGACCGGGGCACGAACCTGCGTCCCCTGCATCGGCAGGCGGACTCTCAACCACTGCGCCACCAGGGAAGCCCTGACAGCTGTTTTATATATTGTTTTTAACGATAAATTACTGGATATTAAGTTTTCTTGGCAGATGCCTCTGCAGATCATTTTCTACTGTATCATCTTTTGAATTCACCACTGTGGAGAAAATAATTCTTAATTATGTTAATTAACATCAAGTTACTTTTAGCTTACATATAGGATTGCTTAATATTTCTGATTGCTGTGAGTCTGAATAAGGCAGTCCACATAAAAAATCAGAGATGTGTACAGAAAGCAAAACCACGGTAGGAATATTGTCATACACTTAGCCATTCCCCTATTTATTAGATTATTTTTTCTAGTAATTGTTTTATCCTTTTCTAGATTTTTTAAACTTTTCACGTTGAGATGATTTTTAACTTCCAGAAGAGTTGAAAATAAAGCACTGATATTTCCCAAATACACTTTACCCAGCTTCCCATAGTGTTAACATATTACATAACCATGGCAAATTTGCCCAAACCAAGACATTAATATTTGTAAGATACTGTTATATATTTACTAGATTATTGAAATACTGTTTGGATGGGGGCCCCCCACCTCCCTTTCTATTCCTCATTCATCTAGAGCCAAGTTTATCTCTGATTTTATCGCCTTCCTCCTTAGACACCTTCAGAGGCTCCCCGTTCCTTTCCAAATAATGCCCAGCCATCTTCATCGGTGTCCAAGGACCTCCCCAAAATTTGTTTTGAAGCTACCTTGCCTGACTTAAAAATATATTACAGTCAGATGAATATTATCTGAGACTGCTGATTTTTCATGAATGGCTCAAAAAAAGGAGGAAAAATGGGAAGCTTCTTAGTGTTTGTTTCCTACCTAACACCAGTGTGTACCGATGACTTCCTGAGTTTCCCCTGCTTTAACACCCATCACAACTTATGGTCTTTCCTCCCTTAATTGTCCCTCTTTTCTGCTACTAAAACTCTGCTAGGTCAGAACTGGGCCTGTCTGAATATCCAGCCTAGTGTTTTCTCAGCATGTTATAGGCACTTAGTGAGCACTGGTGGCCAGGTGAATGGCAGGGTCCCAGAATGTATTCCTGAATGGCATGAACTTGAGCACCAAGACCAGGGTCCTTGGTAGGAACCAGGCAGGTTCTCTGAGGATGCTCCTCCTGTCTCCTGAGTGGTTCCAAGGGCCACAGAAGACCCTGGAAACTGCCAGAGGCTGTACACACGTGAAGCGTATCATTATTAAGTCACATCAGATTCTACTCATCATCATTTAAAAAATTGACATTATAAGACTGATAGATTTGAGGAAATCCATTGCTGTAGTTTTTACAAAGTACTTGATAATGACATCCTTTTATTTAACATGTCAGCATTCAGGCTGGATGACAGTCTAATGGGATGACTTCATGTCTCATTGATCAAACAGATCCCAGGAGTGTTATGAGTAGATCACTGCCAATTTGAATAATGTCTCTAGTGGTGTTGTGCTTGAAGACCATGACCTGTTTGATATTTTTTCTTTCTTATCAAAACTTGACTGGTTTGGAGATGGCAGCTTAGGAAAAAAGTGTTAATATATTAGATAACAATATCAAGAGTTAAGAGTGGAAGAAAATAAAGCTTTGTGGAGCACCTGCTATGCCACCCACTGTGTTAGGCACCTTATTTCACAGTATGTTTGTTTAATAGTTCATTCTGTTAATATCACAAACATGGAATTGGATTTTATCGTCTCCATTTTTCATTTGAAACTACCGAGGGCCAGGAGTTAAATCACACGTCCAGGGAGGCAGAGCCGGTAGATGGCGGAGCCACGTTTGAACACAGGTGTGACTGGTTCCCAAGTCTGTGATCCTCCTCCGTCCCAGGAGCTTCTGGGAAATGGCATTTCAGGTTCTCCTGAAGATGTACATACGTACCGGTGGGGACATACGGTTGGTTCCTGCAAGGACATCCTCAGTTCCAGGCTGACACACTGGCTCTAGCTGCAGTAGCACCCACCGCAGGGTTGCTCCGTCACCTGGCCCTGACGCTACAGCTCGCACTGTCAACTCCAGTTTCCAGATGCTGGAAGTCCCTTTGCGGCCGTTCCTGAAGAGCCAGGGAGCCCACTGCAAGCTCCCTGGAGTGGATCCTGGGGCATTCCTTCTCACTTTGTTCCCTTCTGAACTACCACCTGGCCAGCCATGGGTTCATCTGACAGATGCAGCCTTGATCACATTTCTGCACCACATTTCCAACAGCACGGGATGCTGGGGAAACGAATTATGGCAAGATGAGAAGGCAGGACTCACGATGTGGGAAACTGCAAACAGGGGAAGGTGACCCAGACGATGTCGGGTAGCCGCACATTTGACTGCTGTGTCCCAAACTCACCCCAGACTTTGAAATAGTCTTCATTTGTGGGACCCACCCTTTGTCCTCTGGAACGTACTCAGGGTGATATTCTTCTGTGTCTGGAAGAATGTGAAGAATCTACCTCTACTGATCTCTGGTGGGGAGATCCCCCGTCCCTGGCCTGGGTTGCAGAAGACACGCCAGGATGGTGCTGTCCGGCATTGCCGGGTCACCCTAGCGATCCCCAGGTCATTTACCAGCACTGAGCACTGGTGGCACATGGCAAGTTACTGGGAGCTGGCTGGAAGCAGCCTGCCGATGGAGATTTCCTGCACAGGTGGCAGGTGTCTGGGCACATCTGCAGTGTCACTTGCACTGAGTGTCCCTCCTAGGTCCTCTCCTAGAAGTGTGGCACTTGGCGAAGTCTGTGTGCTTGAGAACTCATGTCTCCCTCGAATGGGAGTTAAATTATAATTTCTTCCTAGTTAAGAATTGCCCTGTCGAGGAATGAAAAGGGCAAATGAAACCATTCTTTCTCTTGATGTTTTGGTGTAAATTATAGGAAAATACCTGCTCATGTTGTGGCCATCTCATGAAGACGGGTGGCAGGCTGTATGGAGATGGTGGTGGTGTTGGTACAGTGTGTTCTGAGTCCGTTTTCCTTGTGGAGGAGTTGGTTTCTTTGTTCTTGTCCAATATGCTGCTCTTTTATGCTGGACTAAAATTTAACTTACCCCTTGTTTAGAAGGATCACTCAGACTATAGCTAGTTGGAGAAGAGGAGAAAGACCTTCAAAAGTAGAAGGACAAAGCAATTATTATGCTAGCAGAGTAGGGCCAGGTCTGTTTATTGCCTTCCAAAGCCAGCGAAGTTAGCAGGCACAGCAGGGTACAGCGGAAACCAAAGCCCCTGGGTTATTATTCCCGACCCTGCCGTTGTGGGACATTGGGCAAGCCACTTTACCTCTGATGGGAGTTTATAAAATTTATTTATAAAATGAGGACAATATTAACCAAGCCCACTTCCCTCCTTGTATGAGCAGGGATCCCACCAGGGTCTCTGTTGCCCAAGCAGAGCGTAGCAGAGAGCAGCGCTGCACGGTGGTTAGGGACATGGGCTTTGCAGTTAGTCTTATGGCTGCGTGGCCATGGGGATGTTACCTCACCTCTCCATACCTCAGTTTCCTTGTAAGTGGGGTAATATCATCATAATACTGCCTCCTTGGGTTGTTGCAAGGTCAAATGTGATGATTTTATCTAAATGTAAATAGGTAAAATGCATCTAAAACATTAAGCTGGTTCCCAGCATGTAATACAAACCCCAAACTAGTAGCCCCTTACTATAATTACGGTCAGAATTTGAGATGATACACTGAAATGGGAATCACCAGATTTTAGACCTGGGATGGGGTCTGTGCAGGTCCATCACTGGGAGATCTCATTGCTTTAGTTGAGAAAACCAAGGTTGGAGACTTACCCACAGGGCAGAGCTGGGCCAGATTCTACCTCCCCAACCCCCCACCCCCGACCTTTCTGCTTAGTCCCACCCTCACTGCCTCTGAAAGGAAGCCGGAGCACAGGGAACTGTCACAGAGAAGTGGGGTTAGAGGTTAGCTCTGAAGGTGACAGAGTGGGGCTTTGCAAAGGTAGCAAGGACAGTAGGTTGAGGTGTGGTAGAGCTCAGAGTGGGCCTGAGAAGCACGGGCCTTCAGGGATGCTGTGAGGACCAGTGTGGTTGTTGGACGGGGTGTACGCATCCCCAGGTGCTCCTGACCTGGAGTACCTCAGGGCGCTCACCTTTTCCTCGGCTTGACTCCCCTCGGGCCTGCACTAGAGGGTCAGCGCTGAGATAGTGCTTATCTCTGATCTTCCTCATCCCGCCACACCCATTCCTGTCCCCACTGTGTTAGGTAGAGGTGGGGAAAGTCAGATGAAAACCTGTGGAGTGGGGTGGGTGGAGCCACAGTGGGAGGCTTGTGGCTCAGAGACGAAGGATGTGAAGCCTGGACGTGGGAAGGGCTGTGAGGAAGCCCATTCGCAGGGGCAGGTGGGCGCCGACCCCGCCAGCCTTGCAGTGGATGTGCTTGGAGGGACGAAAGGGTTTGGGGAGAGCTCTGGTTTGATTCTTAGACACCTAACTTCTCAGCCTGCAGCTCATGAGCGCCGAGGATCCATGTGTGTGTGTCGGGGGGCAAGAACCCCTGAGATTTCTGCAGTTTGTGGATATGCAGGGTTTTGGGGTGGAGAGGGGTTTCAGCGCCTTTCATCAGATTCTCAGAAGAGTTCTCTACATTCCAGATGTCAAGTTTGAAGGAGTAAGAAGTCGTTTTCCCTTCTTACTGTCTGATACAATAGTTAACCTCATCCAGTCACATCTCTGTCCGGTTTCCTCTGCATCTGGACCTGGTAGGATGGGAAATCACCTAAAATACATTTTTTTTACATTTTGGGGCATTTAGGAATCACACCTTTATTTTATTTTATTTTATTTTTGTGGTACGCGGGCCTCTCACTGTTGTGGCCTCTCCCGTTGTGGAGCACAGGCTCCGGACACGCAGGCTCAGCAGCCATGGCTCACGGGCCCAGCCGCTCTGCGACATGTGGGATCTTCCCAGACCGGGGCACGAACCCGTGTCCCCTGCATCGGCAGGCGGACTCTCAACCACTGCGCCACCAGGGAAGCCCCTAAAATACATTTTAAACCTAAATCTAAAAACCAGCTGAACTCAGAGAACCAAACTGAACAACAAACAAAAAACCTGGGCAAAAGAGAGATTCTGGTTAGGGTGTGGATGGGACGCAGGGAAGGGTCTCCCCCCACTTTTCCTCGTGAGTGATGATCTGCAGCTTAGAGCGCAGGTGTGTTGTTGTCTGAGGCTCTTTTGGCAAATCATCGAAGGATTAAGGGTCTCCCGTCTTCTCAGTGCGAGGCTAACACTGCCGACCACCAAGCCCTGCTCCGGTCCTGGTGGATGAGAGAACTGGCCCTTTTCAGACAAAAGGTGCCCTGTGGGGCAGGGGGGTGGTTCAGTGCTGAGCTTAGCGGAGCAGCCCAGAGGCCCCTGCACACCTGCTCCGGGTCAGTGCTAGGCCAGTGCCTTCAAATACCCTGGGGGAAAGCCGCTTAGGAATGCCCGGACAAGACAGATGAGCTTCCGTGCTGAGTGGACAGTGGAATTGGCATGGCTCTAAGTTCCTTCAAATGCCAGATTGTATGACAGGACAAAGATGGAGTCAAGTAGGAGTGGTGGAGCCCACGTGGGTGCTTGGCTCTATGGTATGGGTAGGAGTCAGAAGAGGACTGGCCTGCAAAGTAGGAGCCCTCACAGAACTCCTCCAGTAACAGGGAGGGCGGGGTGAGGGGACAGAACCTTGAACAGGGAGGCTGCAGTCGGTGTGGCCCACTGTGATGGGGGAAGGGAGTGACCTAATGGGTCTGAACCTGGTGGCTGAGGAAGGCGGGTGGACTGGGGCCTGGACCATTGGGGGAATCTGGAGATGTGATACTAGTTGAGCAGAGACAAACAGGAGGATAAAATGGACACATGCCATTAGGTGGATAGTGTGTGGATGGTGGACTACTTAGAGAAGTAGTGAGGTTACGGGGGCAGTTTGGGGGGGGGGAGAAGAGGTTTATACATGTTATTCTGAGGTTATGTCAAGCCACGCTCAAGGTGCAAGGTGACCAGGTGAGAAAGATTGGCCTGGCACTCAGGTGAGAAACATCAAGGACCAGAAAGACTGGAGGTGACCCCTTGGAGGAAGGGAGTTGAAAACCTAAAACTTCTCTGAAAAAATGAAGTCTGTTTAAAAAAAGAGGTAGATAATTAGGCCGTTTTGAAGACAATATGTTGATTACAAGATGCTCGTAGGAACCCAGCCTCCTTTTACCTTTCTACTCCGCCAGCCTGATGACGTAGCTTTCATCTCTCATGCTTCATCATAGTTACAGTATGGCTGCTCTCCCTCCAGCATCTCATCAGGGCAGGAAGTCATGTGTTGGTTAGGGTATAGTTTTCTCTGATGTAACCGATAGATTCCAAATTGTGGAGTTTAAATATAAAGGTAAAAATTTCTTTGTTGTGTAAGAGGCGAAATATAGACAACTTTCCTTGGACTGGTGGAGCAGCCATACCGTCCTGAAAATGAGCATTCCATCTCTGTGTCCAGAGTGATGGCTTTACCTTTTCCCTTCTCATCTGCATCCCAGCTGCCAGGAAGAAGGAAGTGGACATAGGGGGTGAATGTCCATTCTGTGTGCACATAGCTTTCAGTCACATGCCATTGCCCAGAACTTAGGTCCATGATTATACCATGAATTTTGGGCTTGTGTCCAGCCAACCCTCTACCTTTATTACTAAGGGTATGAGGTCCCTGCCTTAGATGGGAAGAGTGAAGAACAGATGTTGGTGCCAGCTGGGTCTGCCCCCTTTAGAGAGTTTTTCCAGAACCTCCACCAGCAATTTCCATCTGCAGTTCACTGAAGAGAACTGTGTCATGTGGCCACTCTTAGTAGCCGGGGAGACTGGAAAATATAGTTTTAGGTGGGTACACTGTCACCCCAAACAAAATCAGCTTCTCTTTATAAGACAGAAGGGGGAAAAGCATATCGGTGGGTAACTGGCAATGTCTGCCTCAGCAAGGAGAAAATTTCAAAGAAGGGGCAGTTAAGAACACTATGCCATGGAGAAATCACGTTGTGACAGTACCCAGGCAAGGCCAGGGGTGTAGTAAGGAGGAGATTTGTGGTGTCCTTGGGGAGAGAGGAAGCAGAAGAGTAGTGGGATGGAGGCAGGTGGAGATAGGTCAAGGGGAGAATGTGGGGCTGAGGAGGAGAGACAGCGGGATTGCATAGGAGCTGCGAGTTGTGAATGGGTTGAACAGAGACTTCATTCCCACTAGGAGAGACCTGAGGGGGAAAAGCTAAAACTGTAACACTCTTAGAAGAAAACAGGAGTAAGTCTTCGTTTCTTAGATATGACACCACAAGCACAATATTATCCTATGTTGCAGACAAGGAAGCTGAGGCTCACAGAGGCTAAGTAACTTGTCCAGGATCACATAGATGACTTCAGAGTTTAGCTTTTCACTACTACCATCTCCTAAGGGAGACCAGAATGCATCTGGAGGCGAATGTAGTGGCAACCAGCTCTCTTGGACTTCGAGCTTCTGAGCAAATTAATCTTCACTAGTACTCTCCTTTTACTAGCTGATGACTGGTCCAAATCCTCTTCATTCCTCAGGCAGAGCATGGGCTGAGTCTCACAGTTTCAGAGCTTACTAAGAGGAAGCTTATCCTGGGGCAGCTGCTGGGGGGCCCTAGTCTCTGCTTGTGCTGCATTGTCCAACGTATGTTTTCTACTGTTGACTGAAATCATAGTTTAGTTCTAATTTGAGTGGAGGAATATTTGGGGGCATCGATTCTGCTGTTGATTGCACGAAAAAGTCTTCAAGCCTTTGGCTCCATGCCACTCAATAAAATAATGTAAGCACTTGTTCTTACATTACGAAGACTTTGTATGTTATTTTTATAAAAATATTTTCTTGAGAGACAGGGACAGGACTGAAACACACGGGTTCAGAACCAACAGACTTGGTTCTGTGGTATTTGGTTACACCAGATCTTTTTCCCAAGGCCATAGACATTATTGTAGGAGAAGCTCAGGTGTTCTGAGAAACCGGGAAGTTGCAGGAAGTTCCTTCAGCGATAGTGCCATCAAGTCCCTGGCATGTGTGCCTCAGCTGGAGTCTCCTTGAACTAAGCATCTATTTTAGTCCTCTCATCACTTGGGTAGCATTGACCTTGGGTATGGGCAGCCGGTTGGCTGTGGCTAGTCTCTGAGGCCTCTGCTACTTTTCTGGCAGTGGCTGTGCTGATAGGAATGGGATCTGGATCTCCGTGGGGAGCTTTAGGTCAAACTAAACTGCCTTTGCCTCTGGGTCACCAGATTCTAGTAACTGATGCACCCCCATTTCACTCTGCTGCAAACAGGCTGACTTGGAAGGAGAGGCTGCTGATACAGCAAGCCAATATCGGGGAGAAAAGGACCATTAAAGTGCTTATGGTGAACACACACTGACAGCCTCCCACTGGTTTCAGTTTTAGAACGTGGACGCTCCATGAAGGCAAATAATCAATGTTTGTATTAGGGTTCTTCAGAGAAATACAACCAATAAGATATGTCTTATCCATCTAGTCTAATCTAGTTTAATCTATCTAATCCAGCTAGGCTGTCTAGAGAGACTTACTTCCAGTAACTGGCTCACACCGTTTTGGGGGCTGGCAAGTCTGAAATCTGTAGAGTGGGCCAGCAGGCTGGAAATTCAGGTGAGAATTGATGTTGCAGTCTTCAGTCCAAAATCTGCCCGGCAGGCTAGCAGGCAGGATTTCTGCATTGCTGTCTTGAGGCAGACGATCCTTTGTGGATTGAACATAGAGTCCAGCACGCACTAGTCACCAGTGAACATGTGTGGAATGAGGGAATGGATGAAGGAACACCCATGTGGGAGGCAGCTTCAGGGAGGTGCTAGGCGTATGGGCTCTGGGGTCAGACTGCCTGGGTTGGGTCCGAGCTCTGTCACTTTCCGTGTGACTTCAGCTACGTCGCATAACTCTTCTGGGCCTCAATTTCCTTACTTTAAAAATGGCAATAATATTACCTACTTCATAGGAGTTTTCTGAAGACTAAATCTGTAGAAAGTACTTAGAACCTCATCTGGCACATGATAAACATTCCATAAATGTTAACAACTATTATGATTATTATTTTCTGAACCCAGACTGACATAGTATCCCACTGGGGGCAGGGGAAAGTATATCCATGATTATTTAATTTTCCTCTGAAAGTTTTAGCCAGGAAACAGAAGACAAGGGCATATTTACTAGAAAAGTGGGGATAAAGTGATTAAGATGTATGAAATGATTATTTCCCTGAAAGAAGCCAAGAGAATAAGCCAAACGATTTTTAGAATCCATATTAGCAGCAAGATGGCATATATAGAAGAAATACATAACAATCAGCATTACCCAATTACAAAATATTGTGGTGGAGGGAGGGAAGCTATCAAATTTAAAGGACCTTACGACGGGTGTCGTCTATACATTGATATTTGATATAGATAAATAAAACATGGACATCTTGTAATTCTTGAATTCTTAGAATAAGAATTTGCTAATATTTTCTTAGATATTTTCATCTTAATTTTTTGTGTCCTTTTTTGTTAGATTTTAGTATTGAGGTCAAATCAGTTCTTTAAAAAACCTGGGACACTTTTTATGCTTAGAAAGTGCTGGAGAAGGTGATATAGCGAGGCACTTACACAGCAAAAGGCAGGATGGTGCGGGTGACGGTGGAGTCAGACACTCTGCTCTCAGCCCTGGTCTGTTTCCATCAGCTATGTGACTTTATGCAGGTTACGTCATTACTACAAGCTTTGCTTCCCGCATCTGCAAAGTGGGCACAACAGTGGTACCTGCGTCAAAGATGAGAGAAAGTAGGGGCTGCAGGGGGAGATGAAGGACAACTTCTGTGGACCTGGCTGCACTCACCACTCCCTGGTCTCTGCTTTGGAAGGCCCCCTCCTTTGCCAGGGACTCCTGGGCTTTGGACCCTCATTCCCTGTTGAGGGACTTCCACAGCCTTTGGTCCCCAATTCCACTCAGGTTTCTTTCATTGTAGGATTTTGTGTACAGGGGCAGGCAGGGAAGGAGGTGAATATATTGAAGCAGAGGAATTATAAGTGATAAAACTACTTAAAAATAGGCCTTTTTTGTTCTATGCGCTCCTAAATTCTATTAGGTTTTAACTTAACCAGTCTGATTGCCTGGTTTCTCAATGTACAAACATTGAAAAATGCAGAAAAGATGATACCTCCAGAGTGGTGTGCTGATGGCTTCCTCAGAAACACTGTCCTAGTTCTTATGCAGGTGCCTGGATCCCTTGTGACCAGTCCTTGTGGGACTGGCCAGTCTCCAGTCCTGTGGGACTGGAGAATTCTGTGGGAAAACTGAAGCACTTCCTCAAAATGCAACTTTGCGGTTGTTTGAAGATAAAAGTGGGGGCTAACAATGGGCCCTTGTGAACTTCTCTAGAACTTTTGAGGAATTCTGAAATATTTTCTCCTGCCATCCCGTGCTTCTTCCCCTCTGGGCATCTAAAGCATGTATTTTGTCTACTGTCCATTTGGTATTTATTTTTGATTCATAACTGCTGATAACATGAGTTAAAAAAAATCTTCCAGATTAAAGAACTTTGGGTTTGCTGTTTCTAATAGGGTCTGGCTGTCATCAGGGGTTCACTGATTTCTGCTCCCAGCTGAGCCCCTGGCTCAACACTGGGTGAGGCTGCAAGCCTGGTGGCTGCTGCCCCCACCCCAGAATACCTTTCCTGGGAATTCACACAAAAGGCTGTTCAGCAGCTCAGTTCAGTGCACTAATGGGAACTTTCTTCCTAGTATGATCACAAGAATTGAAGGAATGTCAACATCAGGACTGTCTAGAGAAATTTAATCAAAATGAGATGGCAAAGGAATATGTTCCAGATGAAGGAACAAGATAAAACCCCAGAAGAACAACTAAGTGAAGTGGAGATAGGCAATGTACCTGAGAAAGAGTTCAGAGTAATGATCGTAAAGATGATCCAAGAACTCGGGAAGAGAACGGATGCACAGAGCGAGAAGTTACAAGAAGATTTTAACAAAGAGTCAGAAAATATAAAGAACAACCAAATAGAGTTGAAGAATACAATAACTGAAATGAAAAGTACACTAGAAGGAATCAATAGCAGAATAAATGAGACCCCCCCCAAAAAAAAGAATAAATGAGGCAGAAGAACGAATCATTGAGCTGGAAGACAGAGTGGTGGAAGTCACTGCCACAGAACAGAATAAAGAATGAAAAGAAATGAGGACAGTTTAAGAGACCTCTGGGACAACATCAACTGCACCAACATTCACATTATAGGGGTCCCAGAAGTAGAAGAGAGAGACAAAGGGCCTGAGAAAATATTTGAAGAGATAATAGCTGAAAACTTCCCTAACATGAGAAAGGAAACAGTAACCCAACTCCTGGAGGCACAGAGATTCCCATACAGGATTAACCCAAGGAGGAACATGCTGAGACACATAATAATCAAATTGACAAAAATTAAAGGTAAGGAGAAAATGTTGAAAGCAACAAGGGAAAAGCAACAAATAACACACAAGGGAATCCCCATAAGGTTATCAGCTTACTTTTCAGCAGAAACTCTGCAGGCCAGAAGGGAGTGGCACAATGTATTTAAAGTGATGAGAGGGAAACACCTACAACTAAGAATACTCTACCCAGCAGGGTTCTCATTCAGATTTGATGGAGAAGTCAAAAGCATTACAGACAAGCAAAAGCTAAAAGAATTCAGGGCCACCAAACCAGCTTTACAACAAATGCTAAAGGAACTTCTCTAGACAGAAAAGAGGAGGCCACAACTAGAAGCAAGAAAAATACCAAATGGGAAAGCTCACCTGTAAAGGACTGTCAAGAGAGAAAAAGATTTTTTCTGTGTGAGGAAGAAAGTTTTGAAGAAGTCTGTGTTTATAGGAATCTCAAACTTGTCTTCTGAAGATGGGTCGAGTGTTGTGTATTTGTGTAAACTCGAGGCTAGTACCTTGCACATAGCTTAACTAAAAAGGAGGGTCTTGGCTGCATTTGAAGGCACTGTGAATGCAGATTCTCTGCCCACGAGGAGCTGCCGGGTTGCAGGCTGCTGCATGTTTTTGTAGGACCATGCAAGTGGTTTTCTTTTCTCCTTTAAAAGAATCAAAAAAAAATTTTTTAAACCATACTTTCCCCTTATTTGGTCTCAAGAATAAAAAATATGATTGTTTCAGTACTATAATATAATTCCTGTGACTTCATATCACAATATTAAGTGTGCCCTGGTGAGATTTCTGTCCTCTTCTGCTCCAGCACAACCACAAAACCAGGAAGTGGGAAAATACCGCGAGACTGGTATACATGAAGCCCTGATGGGGAGGGAACTCAGCCACTGAGCTGGTTACCCGCTCCTGTGCTGGTTCCTGGCTCCATTTTACCTTTGTCCACTGGCTTCCCCCTTTCTTCCAACCTCAAAGCCTTTGCTACCCTAGGTAGCCAGGACTCATGTTCTCCCCATTTATCTTCTCTCATCTGCTCTGGGCTTCGGTCCTTCTCTGTGAAAGCGGGCTGAGCCCTCATGGGAGGAGAACTGGGGAGGGGGCCATCCTTTTCCTTCCTTTATAAGAAATGAAGTGAAAGGAAGCAAAGATGAGACAAGGTGTGGTGTACCTTGACATTCTGCTGACAAATAGCCTACACGCCCCCTTTGCTGACTCCTGTCTTCAGGGAAAAGCCATGTCTTGAATTGATACACAGCAAAACAGCTCTTTCTGATTACCCCACTATGTGTGTCCTTTCCCGATATGCAAAAACATGTAAAAATAGCCATGGGAATGATCAAGCAGATTTGTGCTGTTACATTCCAGGGATTTCACTTCATGGGCACAGATTTTAAAAATTTCCCAACATGGTCAGGCATGAGTACACGGAACTCTGTGGAGTGGACCGGGTTTGGCAGTGAAATGTGTGTGCCAGTCCAACAGAGTCAGACTTCATTGTTTTATTTCCCGTAAAGCCCTGTGACGTCACAGCATTTCAGGATACATTGTTGTTCTGTGTAGGTTCCTGCTTATCGAGAGCCTCTACCAGGTGTGGGTGTCCGAAGCGAACCGTCAAGTTGATTGACAGCAGGTAGGGTCACCTTGTTGACTCCTCTGATGCCCATGTATGTTTTGTCTCCTGTCTCCGTTAGGCGGGGCAAGAAGCACAGCATCATCCTAAGGACACAGCTGTCCGTGAGGGTCCACGCCTGCATCGGTGAGTGACATCTGCCGGAGGGGATGCTTGTCATCTGCCCTCAGTGATTAAACGTGATGATTAATGCCACTTACGGGAATGAAATGCAATAGTCACCATTTTGCTATCTATGCTGGGGTTAGCCCCTGTCATATATTGTTAGAGATTTGAGGGAAGCTGTTTCTGGCAAGGTTTGGAAACCCTGTCTCATTCTGGCTGCCTTTGCTGTTTGGTTTGTGAACAGAGCTCGAGGTAAGACAGACACATCGGTGATGAGGTTCTTTTTTGGCAATGCTGGGAGAGATGGGCTTCTTCCTGGGGCTGTGCCAGTGTGAACCTCCAGCCAGTTGAAGTGACCTTTTTTTTTTTTAAATTTATTTTTTTATACAGCAGGTTCTTATGAGTCACCCATTTTATACACATCAGTGTATACATGTCAATCCCAATCTGAAGTGACCTTTACGTGCCTTCTGGTGGCTCTCTGCAGCTCCCTGTGGGGAAGTGGGGCCTGAAGCTCCAGGCTGTGGTCTCAGGAGATCGAAGGGAAGCCTCAGGTCAGTGCAGGACAGGGCACACGTGGATGCAGAGCAATACGGTGTTGAGCGGACGTATTTGTGGTTCAGATGGCTTGCCTGCGGTCACTCGGGAAACCCCACTGACGCCCATTCCTGCAGCCATTGATTTTCCGGGACCCATTGCTTTCTCCATTATACACGTGGGCTGAATGGTAACAAAAGTGGTAATTTATGCTAAGTAGACAGTCTCCATGGGAAGGTGTCCTCCTGGCATTGGGCCAAGTTGAGGCAAGTATGTAATATAAAAAGGAAAAAGAAAGGAACTAAATTTCATTTTATGCATAGAAGTTTTCCATATCTGAGTCATTTTGTGTTTATTTAATACATGTTGTGGTCTTAATTCAGGCCTGTAATTAGCAGAGCATCAATCATCCTGTCGAGGCCCAGTCTACACCTGGAGTGTGGCATGCATGGGTGGAGTGGAGGGAATCGTTTCTGGCTCCTCTTCTTTCTCCCTGCTTTCCTGTTGGAGACCCAGGGATGGGATGAGGGAACAGCTGGATGTGGAGGGGAAGCTGTGTAATTTTACTTCATTTGGTGTGAAGTGGGTGAGGCTGCAGGTGTCCCGAGGGACAGTGTTTGTCTTACTCTGTGGTTGGCGAGTAATTGTGTAGCTGACACGTAAACCTCAGGGGCTGGAGGGTCAGGGTGTCAGGAGGGTTCGTGATCTCGTTGGAGACAAAACGAGATCTGTAGGACCTTCATTACTGACCCTGCTCCTCAACTGCCTGTAGCACTGAGTGACCTTAAAATATGCACCAAAATATGCTTTCTTTGTTACTTGCTTTATATTTTTCAAATGATTTTATGTGTATAAATCATGTCTGCCTGAAGAAAAAGCCTGTGATGTATGACTTTGGATGAATTCACTTCTGACCCTCATCCTGGATCTGGGACGAATCCAGGCACATACCATGTGCTGAATACAACCAATACTGAATATTGGTTGAAATATAGCTGATAACCAGCTGAGATTTGGGACATGAGTATGAATTGGTGTTTCCCAGGAACAGTAAGGCTGTGGAAAGCAGATTTACGCTCAAACTGGCTAGATCAAAATCCTAATGAGCTCACTACCTTTTAACAAAATTCATTCTTTGGCAGTATACACTTAAAATGTTTGAAGTACAGGGTTTTTCTAACCAGCTTCCACATTATTGACTCACCGCATTAACTGGTGTATTGTTCTGTAGTCCCATGTCATGCATGTAAACACACATCTCATCTCCATGGCACCTGAGCCCCAGCAGCCAGTCCAGCCCACTGTCTCTCAGGACGCCCAGGTCTTCCTATTTGAAGGGTTAAACTGGGTGCTGACGGGATCAGCGTGTTTGTTCTCAAACCTGCTTATGCCAGGTGCACTTACTATTGGAATTATGTAATTTAATGAAATGGGATGTGAACGTTTTATAAACTGATTAAGTACAGGTATACAAAGTCACTGCTGTGAGTATATTGGAAAAGATTCAAAAATAGTTACTACAAAAGCATTTCTGTCAACATGAGTGGGTTGTGATAACTACGGAAGGTGGGGGAATGTTGTAAAAATCCAGAAGGATTCTAGTCTTTGTAAGTTCTAAGACACTGAGATTGGGAATCATAGACTATATTATGTGAGTGGTTCATGAAGGAAGGTCCACGGGGAGTCCCATTAGACCTTTATTCAAAGAAAGGTCATGCCCCAAATGATGTGAGGGTGCATCTCCTGTGCTGTGTGCCTGGCAACCAACTGTGTCTCATCCCAGAGAAACAGGACGGTCAGTCACCATGGCTGCAAGTTAAAGTCTTAAGGTGTGTATGTGTCATTTTTAAAAGATTTCTGCTTTAATCAGTTTTCACCATTAATTAGTTCAGGCCTGAGTGTGTTGGATGAGAGGATTTGACTGTGTGAATTAACATCAATGCCCAAGAAGGCAAAGTTATTCCTTTGTATTAAAAAACCCTCTTTCCCCTTCCACTTCCTGTTATTGGCAAGATCTGGAATAGATTTATTATAATAGCATTAAATATTACCCTTTGGTTTATGTGTAGACAAAGGAATGTATGCATCGTATGTGTGATGTACCAGCCCCCATTGTGACATATTCTTTCCCGTTCCAAATGGCAATATTAGATGAGATTTCTTTGGGATTAAAAAAAAAAAAAAACCAAACCGGGAACAATCTTCAGTTGAAATGGCAAAGGAAAGCATGACAAGGGGAGAAAACCTTTTTCACATCAGTTAGTTGGGTCCTTGTTTCCTTTCAAGATATTTCCCCTCTTCACCATCTAAGAAATGATTGAGTGATTATAGGCATGAGACAGTGACTGCTGTCTTAGGCCTAGCACTATACGCAGCTCCCCCAAAGACCTACCTTCCCACTGCACGATTGGACCGGAAGGATCCAGGATCACCTTAGGCTCATGGGCTTAAAATGCTGTCAAGTAAATTTCTCCAAAATAATGTTTTCTTCACCCTATATTCTCTTCTCCTTTGTCCCTGTTTTAATTAAGTATAGAATGTTTAGAATCCAGGACAGCGTGTGGATGAATTGGAGGAGACATGCCTTTGGAATTCTCCAGTGTTACCTTTGGACCTCTGTACCCATTGGGATGAGAGTGGAGTGGAGCCTTCGTGGTGAGCAACCAGGCAAACCTCATGAGAAATGAAGGCCACGGGGCACTGCTTTGATGGTCCCCGCAAGCAGCCGAGACAGGTCTTTGCTGATAGTAGGAAGCTGGAATGAGATTTTGGTACCGAGAGAGGCCTCAAGCTTTTTGTACCTCTGTGCTCCTCTCCACTGTATTACTTCGCACATTTTTAGTATGACTACTTTTTTTTTTTAAACCTGATTTTTTTTCTTTTTTAAAAATTTTTTTGGCTGTGTTGGGTCTTTGTTGCTGCACGCGGGCTTTCTCTAGTTGCAGCGAGTGGGGGCTACTCTTTGTTGCGGTGCGCAGGCTTCTCATTGCGGTGGCTTCTCTTGTTGTGGAGCACGGGCTCTAGGTACGCGGACTTCAGTAGTTGCAGCACTCGGGCTCAGTGGTTGCGGCACCTGGGCTCTAGGGCGCACAGGCTTCAGTAGTTGTGGCATACGGGCTCAGTAGTTGTGGTTCGCGGCCTCTAGAGCGCAGGCTCAGTAGTTGTGGCACATGGGCTTAGTTGCTCCGCAGCATGTGGAATCTTCCCGGACCAGGGATCGAACCCGTGTCCCCTGCATTGGCAGGCGGATTCTTCACCACTGCGTCACCAGGGAAGTCTCTAGTATGACCACTTGATGTAACATAAGGTAGCAAACAGTGCATACCTTGCCTTCTTAATCTAGCTTCAGCCCCTCAAAGAAACGATGGTCATATTGTGGGCATGAACTTAACAGATATAAATAAAAAAATCTATGACCGGTATGTGAAGTCTGCATTTAATGAGGTTAGCTAGAGAAAATAAATTTTTTGGTCCTAGCAAGTGATCCTGTTGCCAGACACCAGAAAAATGTTCAGAGGGCCAACTGGCTCTGATGACTAAGTCTCATAATGAAGAGAAAAGGAGTGGAAGAATTGTGGAGTAAGGAATGGAATTGAGAATTTAAAAAAAAAATAAGGTTTGAAGTCATTAGAATCCTAAAGTTAATATCTGAGTGTTTTCTACCAGCTGACTTCAAAGGCATTTTGTTCGGCTTAAAACCTCTGTGCTTCAGTTGTCTGAAGCAAACCCTGTCTTCTCATCAAGAAAATGAACCCTGTTGATTGATCCTCTGGGACTCATAATGCTGGCACTTTTTTTTTTAATTTTTCTGCAGTACACGGGCCTCTCACTGCTGTGGCCTCCCCCGTTGCGGAGCACAGTCTCCGGACGCGCAGGCCCAGCGGCCATGGCTCACGGGCCCAGCCGCTCCGCGGCATGTGGGATCTTCCTGGACTGGGGCACGAACCCGCGTCCCCTAAATCGGCAGGCGTACTCTCAACCACTGCGCCACCAGGGAAGCCCTGGCACTTTTAAGCATCCAGCATTGAGTTAAACAAAAGGACAAAAAATTGGCTGAAGATTCCCAAGTGTCATTGGTGCTCGTAGTCAGGAAGAACAGCCCAGTGCAAAGCGTCTTTAGACTTTTTAGAGGCATTTCCCCCAAACCTCTGAGATGATGAGGTCTGCCCGTAAGATAGAGGTGAGCTCGGCAGAAGCTGGCAAGGTGGCCGAAGGGATTAAGCTCTCCACAAGATGAGTCTCATCTCTCATTAAAGGTCAAATCACAGGGATAAAGATATTTTTTAAGCCAAGAAAACCACGTAGGAGAAGACTGCTTCATCCACTGATCAGAAATGTAGTCATTTTCCAGCAACAGAAACATCAACAGAGCGAGGCATCAATATATCATTTGCAAAGCATTTTCCTCTCGCAGGCAAAGTCATGCAGCTGTGTGCTTTGCACTACTCTGTCACTGCAAGGAGCCGAATGACAAACAGTGGAGCATTTCTTCAAGAACCTTCTAGTACAAGAGTGACTGTGGGGATTCAGCTCATGTGCCAGCCAATGTAGAGAAGGTGGCTCCCTGGGCACAGTGTTGAGAAGGATCCTGAGGCTATGTGGCGTCTAATGGGGAAGGACCCTGTCTCAGTGCCGGCTTTCACTGGCGGTGATGGAGGTAGTGTGTGAGTGTGTGTGGTGCAGACAGCAGCTCAGGGGCTCCTGGTGAGGTACAGGTTCTGTCCAGTGTCTGAACCCCCTCTAGGTATGGTGTAAATGGCCCTGGGCTTCTGCATGCAGAGGGTGGGGAATGGAGCCGTGATCCCTGAGCCCTGCCATCAACCCACCTTGTTCCCCAGTCCCTTTCTCAGGTTCTGCCTTTCTTCTTATGCCTGTGAATACGAGCAGGGCTCCTCCGTCCTCTCCACCTTGCCGAGCTTTCTGACTCACTGTCTTTCCCTCTCTGCTCAGTGTGAGCTGGGCCCTCCAGGCCCTGCAGGGAGGCTCCCCTCCAGCTACCTTTTCCCATGTTACCCTCACCCCTCAGGCGGGTTGCTGAGTGTCACCTGGATTCCCATGTGGTCCTTACTGCTTCTTGATGTGGACTCTTTGGGGCTCCCATGAAAACTAGGCCTTCTGCTAACATCAGAATGCCTTTTGGACGCTCTTGGGCCTAGTAGCACCCGGGTGGTGCTTCTGTATTAGCTAATGAAGAAGAGGAGCCCCTGGCACCGTGGATGCAGAGGCACCATGGCCTGTGCAGTGACACGCATTAGCTTGGGTGACCAGCCCGTCTGGGTGCTGGGGTGGAGGCCCGCACAGGTGCTGCTGGCACCCTGTTGCCCGAGGTGGCAGGGCCCCCACTGCCCACTGGGTATCTGCAGGAACAGAGTAGAACAGTCTGTTCTCTGAGCAGGAGACACCTCTAGAGTCATTCCTTCCCCTCTTGGGCCCCCTGCCCGTCTTCCTCTGACTCTAGGTCTTGGACCTGGGCTTCTTGCCGACTGTGTCCCGCATCCCACAGGAGGCCGGTTCTGTTCTTGTCCTGCCTCTGCAGCCTTGGGTTAGGGGTGGGGTTCCCTCCTGCCCTGTTTGTGGATGTCACAGTGGCCAAACTCACAGTGTCCTGACCAAACTCTTCGCTAGTGGGTTTAGGTGCAGTGGGTCACATTTCCTGTTTTCTGTCCTTTGCTGTAGGGATCCAGTGATTCTCCATAAACCCTGGAGCCCACTCCCATTCCTCCTGTCTTTCTGCGGAGCCCTGAGTGGCTGGCGGTGGTCTTGGCACAAGACGGGCCTGGGTTTGAAATCCTGAGTCTCCCTTTGCAGAAGGAGACTGGTGCCTGTATTGTTTTTTAAAACCTCCTCCCTTTTATACCCCAGCAAGTCTGTGACCCATTTTTGCCCAGAGTTCTGCACTCTAGGTAAAAACAAGCTCTCTGGATTAATCAGATTAAACACTTCTTATCATCTGCTTCCTATTAATCTGTCTCAGCTCCCAGATGACAGACCCCACAGGATGTCCATGTGTCTAGAAGGCCGTTGGGTCTGGGCTGGGGGAGGTCGGCTTGTCAGCCTCTCCCCACTCTGTGTGTCGGGTGGCTCCTCTAAGGTGCCTTGCAGTCAAACGGTGATTGACAGATGTGCCCCCTCCCCGACAAAAACAGAAGAAAGGATATGGGAAGGATGTGAAACATACCACTAGCTTGTCAAACAACATATCTGTCACAAATGCTATAGAGTAGATAGATAGATCAGGAAGGATTTGTTGCCAGAAATTTAAAAACAGCTAGAGAATGAATTTGAAGAATTGCTCTACCATCTGCAGACATGCAGGTAAACATAAATATGGGGGTGAATAAAGAAAAGGAGACACAAACGTATGAGAGAGCACGAGAACCTTCCAGGTACAGCTGGAAACTCAGGTCAGCTATGGAAATTAAGAGGCATCAAGAAAGGGAATATGGACACGAGCAAATGTGAGTTGCACAGGCAAGAAAAGCAGGTGTATCAGGGTCCCTTTTGGCAGGTTTATTTTGTGTTTGTGCTCTCCACCCCGACCCAAGATTTTTACCTTATTTAAATGATTTATTCATTGCCCCTATAGGACTTTGTTACCTCTCCTCTCTAAGGATCTCTAGATGTTGAATGATAGAATTTGAATGTTGCCTTGGAACCATTATCATTGTCTTTGCTCTGCATTGTGCTAGTGAAATTCTAGCCAACAAAAAAATTGACACTGGAGAATGTAGTCGTATTGGTGGAGACACCTGTAGCAGATGTTATAAGACAAGTTTAAACCATGTGCTGCCAGTTAGACTCCAAAGTTGCTGTCCAGCAGAACCTTAGTTCTAGAAAACAACCCCTGGTAAAGAAGCCACCGTGCTTTCGATTTCTTCAGGAGTGTCCTGGGACTTCCCTGGTGGTACAGTGGTTAAGAATCTGCCTACCAATGCAGGGGACACGTTTCGATCCCTGGTCTGGGAAGATCCCAAATGCTGCGGAGCAACTAAGCCGGTGAGCCGCAACTACTGAACCTGCGCTCTAGAGCCCGCGAGCCACAACTACTGAGCCCACGTGCCACAGCTTCTGAAACCCACGTGCCTAGAGCCCATGCTCTGCAACAAGAGAAGCCACCGCGATGAGAAGCTCACACACCACAAGGAAGAATAGCCCCACTCGCCGCAACTAGAGGAAGCCCGCGTGCAGCAATGAAGACCCAACATAGCCCAAAATTAATTAATTAATTAATTATTTTAAAAAGAGTGTCTTTCCTATAATGCTTTCCACTCACAGGTCTGCCCCGCATGTGGGGTGCAATGCAAACTCTTGTTCCTGGCTCCCTTCGCTTGTGCCGATCCCCGTGAAGAGACAGACTCGTTCTTACTATGGATCAATAAAAGTGTATGTCAGGAAACAAATGCTTTGTCTCATTACTAGAGACATTGATATCCAGAGGGCTTGGGAGCTGAAAAGTAAGATGGATGGCTTGCAAGTGTCCTGCTACATGGAGATTCTCCAGGGATTGGGTGTACACTCATGTACTTTTCAGGTCTTTCCGAGAGACTTGGAGAAAACAGATTTTTGGGGAGGCGGATTCTTTGGGCATTTTACCAATTTCTGTTGTGTTAGAAATACCTAATGGGAAGTATTTTAACTTGGAAAAAAACACATGGAAAGCATTAGTAGTTCAGCAAAACATGCAGCCAGTTGAAGATTTAATTCAAAGGAGAAAAAAAGGTGTTGGAGAATTTGTTAAAGTGCTGTTGGTCTCCAGTTCACATAATAGAGTAATAGCGACAAAATGGCAAAGGAGAAAAGTAAGGTTAGTATAACTGAAATCTTGTTAGCATCACTGAAAAGAACAAATTCTGTTGTTAATTATACCCAGAGGTGATATGATGTATCTGTATCCTAGTAACTGCACTGTGATGGTGTGGGCAGGAAGGGGGTGTACTTTACAAGGATGTAGGGGAATCTTTGTGGGACGAAGTATAGTGCTAGGTGTGCATTTAACACTTTAGTCATTTCCTAGTCTTTTAGAAAGCCTCCACTTTAGATTCAATGGTCCACTTAATAACAGTCTTAAAATTAGATAATGCAGCTACCAGTATTTCAAAAGTTGTAAAATGCTACAGAGATGATTAGTTTGAGAAGAACTAACCCTAACCCTAAACTGTAAATTGTTTATCTCAGCCATTTAAAAAAGGTCATGGGAACCACGTTCACTGAATGACACCGTTGCAGCTTTTCCTTTCTCACCCACGTTTCACGGACCCTCACTAGCCCTCCTGAGCCTCGGGAGGGGCTGAGACAGGTGGGCATTTTCTCAAGGCCACGTGCTTTGGAGGTGCAGGGAGTAAGGCTTGACGCTCTCGATTCCCTGACTGGTGGTCTTTGCCCTGGCCTGCTGCTTCTCTTTTTAGGCCATTTTATATAGTCTTTAGCCCTTTTCTAGATATGTGATTGCAGATACCAATGCAACTTTCTGGTTTGAAAAGTCTGAGAAAGGCTGCCGAAACATCTAAGGTAACATTTTCCCTAAGTGAAGTTTCCCCAGGCTTCAAAGGACGGTCTTGCAGTTGAGTTCCCGTGTGCTTCGCAGATTGTCTTAGGGAAAAGCAAACAGCCAAGAGAAATGGATCTCACCCTTCAAGAGCTGACCACGTTTAGTAATGCAGTTAAAAATCCCTTCTTCTGAGCTGGGCTGCCGACTCCTGGAGATGGAGTTGGAGCTTCTGGGTCCCTTCCAGGCTACATCCTGACCCACTGGACACACGGCCTCTCGTTTTGGGCTTCGTGTTGGGAAGTCCCTGGAAATCGTTGCCTCTGGCTTTAGGAGCTGCCCAAAAGGAACAGAAGGGCTCTGGGCTGGAAGCCATGAGTCTTCCTGTTCCTGGTTTGGAGATCTGGTTCTTATCTGGGAAGATCTATGAGGTAGGGATTCTGTGTCGGGTAGAAGCTACCTCTTGAGTATTGAAGGTGAACTGTTTTGTGTCCAGCCTACAGAAGCTGACCTCAAATTATTTGTTGAGTAAATAAAGCCTCTTGTGATACTGTGGTTTGTATTAAGAAATGTGTATTTGGTCTTCATCCTGTTTCTGGCACGGAGCTCCTGAAGCCCTTGGGATTTCCTAAGTGATGAGAGCAACAAAGATGTTTTTTGTTATATTAACAAGGTGACTTTTGGACCCCCATCTAGGGATGGGGGCTGGTTGCCAGTGGAGCCAACCATGTGATTAGAGGGTTGGAACTTTCCGATTTACCTCCTGACCTTTGGGGAGATAAGAGGGGCTGGAGGTTGAATGAATCACCAGTGGGCAATGATCTAATCAGTCATGACCATATAATGAAGCCTCCATTAAAAACCCCAAAAGGATGGGTTCAGAGAACTTCTGGGTTGGTGAACCCATGGAGATTCAGGGAGAGTGGCAGGCGAGAAGAGGGCATGGAAGATCCTTGCCCTTCCTCTTTCCTTTGCCCTGTGCATCTTTTCCATGTGGCTGTTCCTGAGTTACATCCTTCTCTAATGAACTGGTGACCTGGTGAGTAAAATGTTTCTCTAAGTTCTGTGAGCTGCTCTAGCAAATTAATCAAACCCAAGGAGTGGTTCATTGAAACCTCTGATCTATTGCTGGTTGATCAGAAGCATGGGTGACAACCTGGACCTGGGATTGGCCTCTGAAGTGGGGTGGGGGCAGTCTTGTGGGACCACTTGTAGGACGACTACTGAGCCCAGGTAGATAGTGTCAGCGTTGAGGTGAATTGTAGGACACCCAGCTGGTGGGCTGAGGATTGCTTGCTGGTGTGGGGAACACACACACACACACACACACACACACACACACACACACACACACACGTTGGAATTGGGTCCAGGAACCCAAAAGAGCCACTGAGAAGACTGAGAAACTGACGTGTATTTAAGTTTAATTCGTTTGCTTCAGAAATGAATTTCTTTGGTATTTTCTCAGAAAGAAGAATAAAAGGCAGTAAATAGAATGTGAAAGTAAATAGAAAGTAACAAAGCTGTGAAAGTGGGTAGAATGTCATTTAAAGAGTGTTTCCAGGAGGACTGTCAGTTCTGTGAGGTCTTGTGTGAAGCTGGAGAGACAGAGTCCGTGGTTGCTCGTGGCCTGGGTGCTAGGCAGAGCGATGTGAGTGGGACCTGAGGGGCCACTCGCTCCCTCTACCCTGGGTGGTCTGGACCCCCCGTGGAGCTGTGACCTTTAAGTCTGGGTCCTGTGGTTGGAGGTAAGATGGTGGTGATTTGGGCTAACGACCTGATATAAGACTCCTCTGGGGAACAGAGCCTGCATCACTTCTTTTAAGGAATGAGGTGGGATGCTCCTGGCCCCAAATGTAACAAGCTGATGACAGACCATTGAAGAACAAATGAAGGAGACGGTGAAACGTCATGAAGGGTGATCGTGGATGTTCCCGTGACCAGTGGTCGAGTGTGCCTCAGTGGGCATGCTGGTTCCGATTGTTCAGAGTGGGTGTAGCCAAGGCCTGGCGGGTGACCCGTGCAGGCGGCATATGACGACTTTTGAGAGCCCTTCTAGCCCGACTGTCCCCTGTTCTTTGGCAGTCTCCTTCCTGGGTGAGTGAGGTGTGTGCCCTAGATGTCACCTAGGGATGGATGGATGGATGGATGGAAAGAGCACAGGGATTTAGGTCTGAAGATTTTGTCTGAAAGCAGATTCAATGTCATTATGAATCACGCTGCTCTCCCTGCCACGGCGCCGTTGTCCAGGGAAGGAGGACAAACGCTGGCTTCGCCTGGGGCGTTTTGGGGGGTATTGTGCTGCATCTGAGTCACCCCCAGGCCCTGTCAGCTGCCACTATTGAGCACCTGCTTTGTGCAGGGTGCTTGACATAGGTTATGTCATTTATCGTCCTGACACATTCGTTATCCTTACTTTACAGAAGAAGAAAGTGAGATTCAAAGACGTTTGGTAGCTTGCCCAGTGACAGAGGGCTGGACAGCAGAGCTGGATTCAAATCCACATCTGTCCACTGTTGAATGGAAGAGTACAGTTTTGTTACTTTTTACCAAGTTTTTCTTTTATAAAAGCAGAAAGGGCAATTTCCACTGCATTCCCTTCCCACCAGACACTGAGTGAAGTGCTCTGTAGATATTATCTCCTTTAATCCTCACAACAACCTCTGAGGGGGATTACTGTTCCCATTTAACAGAGGAGGAGACTGAGGCACTCGTGGTCTGATTGCTTGGCCAATGTGCTGAGGGGAGTATATGACAGAGCTGAGATACTCACCGGGTCTTCCTGACTCCAGGGCCTGCCCTCACGCTAGCTGGCCTCGATCGGGTGCTCACCGTGCTCCAGGCCTCTGCTGAGCCCTTCGAGAGAACACAGGCTCTAGAGTCAGACCTGCCTCTGAGGAGCTGTGTGACCTTCAGCAAGTAACCTCACCTCTCTGAGCCTCCATGTCCTCATTTATCAAGAGGGAATGATACATAAAGCATCATTATGAGGATTAAATATTTCACTGGTGCTGGATCCAGTTTTTAAAAACAAAGCTTATATCGTGTATTGATTTGTGGGCTCAGAGAACGGGTATGTGCTTTAGAATCAGACAAATTGGGGTTGAATGCCAGCCCTGCCTCTGTGTGTCTATGAGTAAGTTACTCAACCCTTTGAGGTCTATCTGCTTATTTGTGACAGAGAGGACAAGGGGGTCCTGGTGCCTGCCCCCGGCAGTGATGTAAATATTTA
This sequence comes from Globicephala melas, assembly GCF_963455315.2. Taxonomy (NCBI): domain Eukaryota; kingdom Metazoa; phylum Chordata; class Mammalia; order Artiodactyla; family Delphinidae; genus Globicephala; species Globicephala melas. The sequence continues at coordinate 38,642,689 of NC_083326.1, read as the reverse complement.
TGGAGATAGTGTGTGTACAGGCCCAAGCATGGTGCCCGACACGTGCTACCTGGAGTAAATGGTGGTGAATATCATCATCATTTTCACAAAGTTTGTGTTTTGTTGCTTTACAGCTTGTTAGAGCAACATTGAAATGTAATTATCCAGTGGTTCTTAAAGGAAATTATCTTTAGGGTGTCTGATTTATTCTCAGACAGAACTGACTTGTATGAAATGCATGTCTTCTCTCCAATTCTTGAATGACCCTATGTTCCTTATCCAGAACTGGATCTCAGGGTTGTATTAAATGTTAAAATGCAACAGTGAATTGTAGAACTCTTAAATATGAAACGCAACTAATACTGAACTAATGTATTCAAAGTATGTTTTACCCGCTGCCCTTTTCTGATTGGCAGATTTGAAACTATAGGTCAGTAAATTTCCATTAACATTCTCTTTGATATTACACAATGGAGTTGGCCAACCCGAGAAATGAAGGGCCACTCTGAGTCTTATGTAGCTAGTGACATTGGGGTCATTTTTGTGGTTCTCTTCTCTTTAATTATCCTGGTTTTGATACATTTTTGAATGCTTCAGTTTTGGCAGACATCAAATAGCATGTTTACTGAAAAACTCTCATCTTCATTGAAATGAAGTGGGTTTTGTGTTAGTGAAGGCAGCTTTTCTCCCCCATTCTTTGTGTTCCCAGATCGTGTTCTCCAGAAGGGACTGCTGAAATAGAGGATAGAGCTTCTCAGAAATCAGACAGTCAAATGTATGAAAAGAAATAAAAACACCATAACATAATGCCTAGTGCTAGTTACATTGTATCATAATTTTAGTGTTGAAAAATTACGCTCTAAGCACCATAAAAGTAGTAAAAAAAATTCTATATGAGTTGACATTTACAAAATGCTCAGAGATGAGCTGTTCCAATTGTATCTAAAAATACAATCAGTATGTTTGTTAACAACTATACTAGTGATGGTAAACTTTCAGTACACATATAACAGTAATATTGTCAACTGACTCAGTATCCTGGGGATTTTAAAAAATGACTTGTTTGGCCTAGGTTTCTTTAAACAGCTGTCCCATGATGTCATGTGCTGGCCTCTCCTGCCCCTAATTTCCCTGCAGTGAGCTGGTGGCTCAGGGCGCCTGGGTGTGGGGAGTGGGTGATTGGGTTGGTGAGGGTGATATGGGTGGCCTTTGTCCCCTTGTCCCCCGTCCCCTTCACCAGGCGTTGGCTCCGAGGACTCTGAGGCCACCAGGAAGCGGTGCAGAGTGCCACGGAGTGCTTTGCACTTCATCAGAAAGCCAGAAAAACAATTACCAGCTCATTAGAGACTCTACAGAGGAGCTCACAAAGCTGCCTGGCAAGGGATTGCCAAGGCTGGGTGAATCACTGATGTAATTTGTGCTGTAGAGTTTTTTTTTTTTGCGGTACACGGGCCTCTCACTGTTGTGGCCTCTCCCGTTGCGGAGCACAGGCTCCGGATGCGCGGCTCAGCGGCCATGGCTCATGGGCCTAGCCGCTCCGCGGCATGTGGGATCTTCCCGGACCAGGGCACGAACCCGTGTCCCCTGCATCGGCAGGGGGACTCTCAACCACTGCGCCACCAGGGAAGCCCTGTGCTGTAGATTTTTTTTTTTGGATAGAAGATAGTGAAGTCTTGAAGAGAGGTGTGTCTGTTGAGATGGCCTCCCAGAATGCCTGAAACAACTCAGGCCAGGCTTCTTGAGGGCAGAGTACTGGTATGTGCCCACTGCAGGTATCTGGATGGGGGAGTCAGGGGCAACTTGGCCTTGGGGTTCTAGTTGCAGCCCTGCCTCCCCTCGACTCTCCTCCAAGGTTTGGGGTTCAGTCCTTTCCAGAGTCTGACTTGAGGCCTGGCCTTTGTCAGGACTCTTAGGGGGCTCCAGGCTGTGGCATCCTGCTTGGGGGGCTTAGGGAATGTGGGGTTCTCACTCATGGGCAGGGCAGTTGGGCCTTGTGGGAAGGACTTGAAATGTCACCTGCCTAGACTCCAAGATTAAATATTTAAAACATATCAGTTTTTATTTTATATAATCCTCCTTTGGCATGTCTTCATTTTTCTTAAACAAATGGCTTAGAAGACAAAATAAGAAATAAAAAATAAATAAAAAAGCAGGTGTCCTGGAGAGGTCCTGCTGAGGTCTGGGGGCCCAGACTGTAGCTGAGGGTGTTGGTCCCTCTTCAGGGGTGTTCTGGTTGAGGGGAGCTGGCAGGTAAGGGTGGAACCCTGGGAGACAGGATTCTGATTCCAGTACCAGCATCGTCAGGGGGCCAGGCCCGGGACATGCCACTGACTTCTTCATAAATGGAGACCCTTGCGTTTCCCTTCGGAGCTGCTGAAAGGACTGTTGAGCCTGGAGGCCGTCTTAGCTCAAGAACCCGGCATCCAGCTGCCCTGCAGGATTTCCATGAACAGGAGCTTTGTTGCTGCTACTGTCAAGATTAAACAGTAACTTAGGGGTGGGATTTAAAATATCACTGTCATTTATATTACTGTAATGTGAGAAATATTCAGCTTTCCATCTGACTTAGAAAATAACTCATCAACATTTATGAAATGCTTCCTGGGGGCCACCACTGTGTGAAGTGCTATAAAGGAAATAAATAGGTACATAGTAAATGCAGTACAAATATGAACCAATTCCCTCTACTTAAAAAAAAATTTTTTTTAATTGAAGTATAGTTGATTTACATGTGTGAGTTTCTGGTGTACAGCAAAGTGATTCAGCTATATATATATATATATATATATATATATATACACAGACATATACACACACACATATATATACACGTGTGTGTTTTTGTATATATATATATTCTTTTTCAGATTCTTTTCCATTATAGTTTATTACAAGATATTGAATATAGTTGCCTGTGCTATACAGTAGGACCTTGTTGTTTATCTATTTTATATTATAGAATAGTTTATATCTGCTCATCTCAAACTCCTAATTTATCCCTCCCACCTTTCCCCTTTGGTAACCATAAGTTTGTTTTCTATGTCTGTGAGTCTGTTTCTGTTTTGTAAATAAGTTCATTTGTATCAGTTTTAGATTCCACATATAAGTGATATATGATATTTATCGTTCTCTGTTTGACTTACTTTACTTAGTGTGATAATCTCTAGGCTCATCCATGTTGCTACAAATGGCATTATTGTTTTCTTTTTTATGACTAATATTCCATTGTGTGTGTGTGTGTGTGTGTGTGTGTGTGTGTGTGTATATATATATATATATTTAGGACATTTAGGTTGCTTCCATGTCTTGGCTGTTGTAAATAGTGCTGCTGTGAACATTGGGGTACATGTATCTTTTTGAGTTAGAGTTTTCATCTTTTCTGGATATATGCCCAGGAGTGGGATTGCTGGTTCATATGGTAGTTCTATTTTTAGTTTTTTAAGGAACCTCCATACTGTTCTCCATAGTGGCTGCACCAATTTACGTTCCCACCAACAGCGTTAGCAGGGTTCCCTTTTCTCTACAACCTCTCCAGCATTTATCATTTGTAGACTTTTTGGTGATGGCCGTTCTGATTGGTGTGAGGTGATACCTCATGGTAGTTTTGATTTGCATTTCTCTAACACTTAGCGATTTTGAGCATCTTTTCATGTGCCTATTGGCCATCTGTATGTCTTCTTTGGAGCATTGTCTATTTAGGTTTTCTGCCCAGTTTTTGACAGGGTTGTTTGTCTTTTTGTTATTGAGCTGTATGAGCTGTTTGTATATTATGGAAATTAAGGCCTTATTTGTTGCATTGTTTGCAAATATTGTCTCCCAGTCTGTAGGTTGTCTTTTCATTTTGTTTATGGTTTCCTTTATAAGCTGTGCAAAAGCTTATAAGTTTGGTTAGATCCCATTTGTTTATTTTTGCTTTTATTTCTATTGCCTTGGAAGACTGACCTAAGGAAACATTGGTACGATTTAGGTTAGAGAATGTTTTGGCTATGTTCTCTTCTAGGAGTTTAATGGTGTCATGTCTTATATTTAAGTCTGTAAGCCATTTTGAGTTTATTTTTGTATATGGTGTGAGGGAGTGTTCTAACTTCATTGATTTACATGCAGCTGTCCAGCTTTCCCAACATCACTTGCTTGAAGAGACTGTCTTTTCTCCATTGTATATTCTTGCCTTCTTTGTCATAGATTAATTGGCCGTAGATATGTGGGTTTATTTCTGGGCTCTCTAATCTGTTGCATTGATCCATATGTCTGTTTTTGTGCCGATACCATGTGCTGTTTTGATTACTGTACCTTAATAGTATTGTCTGAAGTCTGGGAGCAGTTCCCTCTACTCTTGATTCTAACTGGAAGCTGTGTGCTTGAAGTTTCCAGCTCTTCCCTGAGTGCTGGATCTATTGTTGAGATGTGTGCTGTGTCCACTGGATACCTGAACTTCATCCCATGTCCGTCTCCCATCCCCCATTCGAAGGGCTCCAGCCCACCTACCTTCTCTCCCCAGTGCTTTCAGCACAGTATATTCACCGTTCACCTCTTGCTTCTCCAGGTGTGTGATCTGTCCATGTCCTGTTTCCCAGTGATGCTCTGTGACGCTTAAGGGCAGGGATGGAGGATCTTCTTCTCTCTGGGGGCAGAGGAGTAAAGGGAACTCGGAGGAGGAAGGATTTTGGGGTTTCTAGAAGCCAATCATAGAACTACGCTGAGCCTCAATTTTCCCACCTGAACTTGGGGACATGGTTCATTTAAATATGGGAAAATTCTCTGTATACATTTAAAAAGTATTTTGGGGGGTCTTTTTAATAGTTTGGTTACATTGGGCTTTCTCTTAAATATTTTGTCTTTTTGTTGTGTTTTTCTCCAAGGATATTTGCTCATAAAGTTTTAATTATACTCTTCATTTCTCTGCTCCTGATTCTGTAACATGACATGTCTTTCCGACTTTTCAGTGATTCTTCAACTAGACGTGAGGCCCAACCTAAGCAGAGAAAACCAAATAAAACTTCTGGAGTCCCCACATGCCTCCCTTGGTCCGTTGTCTCCCAGATAGAAACAGAAAATGGACACAGTATGTTTTTGAGTCTGTAGCTCAGCTCCATGAAAGGCCCAGGATGTCAGATTGGGGCAGGCAGCCCTCAATTCCTACCTGATCCTGCAAGGTGCATTTTTTTTTTCCTTCCTTATTCCTTAGGAGGGCAACAATCCCACACCCAAGAATTGAAGAAATCACCTCCGTATTTCCAAGTGAACTTAACCTAGTTCCGTATTGTCCTTTCCTAGAGGATTGAATGCTAAAAAGGTGCTCCCTATACACATAGCCCCTAGGATGCTGTGGCATGTATTTTCATTTTCCTCTGATGTGAGTACATCTCAGGGAAGCCTTATGTCCCACTCTTCCTACTTCTAGAGAGAGCAGGGAATTCTACTCAGCTCCCCAAGAGGACACTGTGGCCTCCCCTGGACCCCTTCACTCTTGCCCCAGGAGAGATGGGTGGGTATGGGAGAAAGCAGTGAGCGGGTAAGGCCCAGGCTCTCCCTCTTCTTCGTGTGTCCTGTTTTGAGGACCCTCAAGGTCTTTGCTCTGCCACGAGCGAGCAGCCTGCCCCTGTGGTGGGCCGGTGGTCATTCCCTGAGCTGCTAGGAAGCCCTCTGGCCCCAGGTGCAAGACCAGCTCTCTCCTGAGCTGTGTCAGTGGTCTTCTGGCTCCGTTAGTCTGCCTGGTGTGCCTCTTTTCCCACATGCTTCTGAATTCAGGGGGGAAAGTCCACAGTGTTATCCCTGGACCCCATTAGCCCCACAGAGAAGGTCTCTGCAGACAGGGCTCAGGAGTTGGGGATGTGAGTACTTTTAGCTCTAGCCCTTCTCCTGAAGGCATGGAGCTGCATTGTCAAGCAGCTTGGATAGATGAGCTGTGTACATGGAAGAAAGGGGTGATGTGTCCAGAGCGGGGATGACAGGCAGCTGCTCCTGCCTTTCTTTCCTCTGCAGGGATCGCGGCTCGGAGCAGGATGTCTGTGCCAGGCTAAATTAAAACTGGAGATGCCCTGAGTTTTGTTCTTTTTAAGGCTAAAGCATTTGAGGTTAAAGGGAGGGAGTGAGTCTAAAATAAAATGTGACTCTGTCGGGGGCATGCAGCCAGATGCCCTCCTGGCGCTCGCTGCTGTACAGGAGGAGATGGCGCCTGTTCCAGGGCTGGGGTCCTGCTCTGTGTGCACCGTGGCCGCTGTGCCGAGTCCTGCCTGTTGTGATTTTCTGGGAGCACATCCTACATACCCTTGATATTTTCAGTTAACACTTGCCTGAATAATGTAAAAAAGCAGTTTAGCCCATCACACTCGGGCCTCTGCAGCTTGGTGTATCAAGGTATGAACAAGACATGGTTTTGAGATTTGCAGCATATTTGCTTGAGAAAAGTCCCTTTGTGGGACAGTCACATGAGTGACTGATGTAGCAGAGGACACACGTTCACTGGTGACAGTGGTTCTGTGATGTCTGGCATGACTCTCCACTCAGAGCATTCTGAGGGGGAAGAAGGAAGTTAGTAAACTAATAAACCCTGGTACCTGGCGTAATTGTGTAATAGAATTTATGGAGAGATTGCCAAATTTGGGGGGAAATAACCACTGGACCACATGGACCAATCATGTGTCATTCATGAATGAAACCAACGTGGACAGATCAAGAGTCCACTTCTGTGGACAGGGAATGGCACTGCCTTAGCTTTCTTTCCTCTTGGGCATGAACGAAGGTCCGTGAATGTTCACCTGTAACTAATTGTTGCCTGTGCATTGGGAACTTAGGAATTTGAGGGCAGAGAGCCTGGAACTTGTAGTGATCAGTCAGGGCTCCGTTTCTGATGTTGGAGCATCTTTCCGTGAGCCTAAGGCCTGGTTTCACACGATGATGCCACCAGCACTTCCGGGAGGGGATGCCTCACTGTCGCCAGGTGTAGGCCTGCAGTGTGCCGAGGTTCAGGGCCTTTCTGTGGAGTAGGTTTTGAGGACCATAGAGGCACTGGGTGCATGAGGGCAGAGTGTACCCACTAAGGGGGAAGAATCATGGACAAGTGAAGAGAAGCTATTTGGCCAAAGATTGGGCCTCATCCTACACAAGGGCTAGAATCCCTGCACCTGACGGAGTGCTCGTGGGTACCTGGGCATTATCCTGTAGTCCACGTGGTTCCCTCAACCAGGTCAGGGCAGCCTTTCCCAGGAAGCTTATTTACAACAGAAGGTTCTAAAGGAGGTGCTGTGGACAGTGGCGAACTCAGGGAATTGGAGTTCAGGCAAGTTCAGGGCCTCAGCCACAGGGGAGTGCCCCAGGGTGGCCTGTCCTGGGTCTTCGGAAGTTCTGAGAGCAAGAGCTTTGTAGCACACGTGCCCAGGTTGAGGCCTGGTTCCACCACTCAGCAGTGTGACCTTGGGCAGGTCATTTCAACTCCCCAGGCCTCAGGTGACTGTCTTGTAGGGGGGTGGTCGTCACTGTGTGCACCTACCTGACAGGTGGGTTGGGGGTCTGGGCTCCGCAGGAGGACTGGCCGCGGGGCTTCCCAGGTAGGCCTTGTGGCCCACCACTCCAGGTCTGCGTCTGCCTTTGTTGATTCCTACTCAGACTTTCAGGCTCTGCTCACGTGTCCCGCCACAGGGAAGATGACGCTTGGCCCTCCGTGTCCCTGACAGGTGAGATAGGGCACGTCAATACTGTCATGGCCCCTGGCCTGTGGTGAGTGCTGGTTGTTCTGCTGCGGGGATGCTGGACTTGCCCTAGTTCACCTGGTTCACACCCTGGCTCCACCACTGAAAGGCTGTGTGACCTTGGACAAGCGACTTCTCCCTGCCCCTTTTCTCACCTGTTAAAATGAGACCATCCTAGGGTTGTTGGCGGTTAGGTGAGTTGTTCCACAGCAGGGGTTTAGAACCCCATCTGGCACACAGTTGGCGCTTTGTAAGCATGACGGGGCAGCTGTGATCAGCTTCCCCAGCACAATGCACGGCCGCAAGGCACACGGTGGTCTTCATCTAGCCGTATGAATAATAAGGGAGTGGAGTTTGGGATCATGGTGAGAGTCCAGCTGCAATATCAGGCCATGGAGTCATCTGCCTTTTCTTCCCGAATCCCTCTGGAGTTTCCCTGAAGTGCTGATAAGATGCAGTGACCAGGCAGGATGCATCTCTTGCTTCTCTTTGTCTGGCTTTGTCTGCGTTTCATGCTACGGCAGCTAATTTGTACCTCACTTTGAAGCCGATTCTTTCTCTTTTGGCTCCTGTAACGGCAGATGGGAAGGGAGGTTTTAATGAATTACTGTTTCTTTTGGAGATTAAGCTTTCATTATAAATATAATTACGGACACATAGCTTTCTGGCACTTACGTATCATTTGCCAATTAGGATAATGGACTAAAAAAAGTCCCTTGGAGAGTGACAGGGACAGAGTTAAGCCTGTAAACTCAGCTCGGGGTGCTGGCAAATGAAGTGCTTTGTCAACTGGAAGCAGCAGAGATCAAGTCTGCCCACAATATGCATGTGCTAAGAGGTCCGAAAATATTCATGACCTTTGAGAAAGAGAGATTAAAATTAGTAGGCAGAGATGCGGCAGCCAGCTCTTGTACTTTGTGATGTGGTCATTCCGGAGTGTCTGCCGTGCCCACCACATGCTTCTGGGATGGCTGCGGGGCAGAAGCCTGTGCTGCTTAATTTTAAATCATGCAAAATGTCATGTTGAAAGCATTTACGATGGATCTGCATCTGGCGACTAATGTGATGTTTCCATTAATTCTTCTGGAGGGCCTAGGTCTTCTGGGCACTTTCTCTGTCAATGTTTTGTTCCCTCTATAGCAGGATTTTTCCGCCTCGGTAGCGTTGACATTTTGAGCCAGATACTTATTTGTTATGGGTCATCCTGTGCGTTATAGGATGTTTACTGGTATCTCTGGCCTTTACCCACTAGATGCCAGTAGCAACCCCCCTAGCTGTGACAGCGAAAAATGACTGCAGACATTGCCAAATGTCCCTTGGGGAGCAGAACTGGCTCCAGTTGAGAACCACGGCTCAGGAGGTGCCCCCAGGAGAGCCACCGCCGTGCTCAGGAGCCTAGGTCATGCCCACCGCAACTGGTGTTGAGAGGAGTCTGATAGACTGATCCGCACCAGGACAACTGGTGACTCGTTCCTTCAGGAAGCTAGTAAGTCAGGAGCCCACGTTGTGTGCCTGGTACTGTGTTAGACCCAGAGAATGCAAAGGTGAGTGAAGATGACCCTTGCTTTCTAAGAAGTTTCAGAAAATGGGTGTTTTGATGGGGCCAGAAGGCTTCCTCTTAAATTGTACTAACTGGGCCTACTCCTCGCTCCTAACTGGGTTCTGATGGGATCCCACGTGAGGGCAGAGAGCTAATCTATCTGGATTCACAGGCCTGGGGTCTACAGAGAAATTGGTCATAGGAGATTGGTCCTATGGTCCAATTAGTCAAGAAATTGGTCTTGGGAGGTGAGTGGCTTGGTCAACGCCTGGAAGGGTTTAAGCAGGTAACATGGAGGGGCTGAGGGAGCTCCTGGAGAAGAGACGCGCAGTTGGGCGAGAGCAGGAGGAGAGAGAACCCTACCTACCTGGACAGAAGACCAGGGCAGGAAACAACGTGGGTGGGGGTGGGGTGGGTATGAAATACCTGGGTTTTCTTTTTTTTTTTTTAATTAATTTATTTATTTTTGGCTGCGTTGGGTCTTCATTGCTGCGCAGGGGCTTTCTCTACTTGCGGTGAGCGAGGGCCGCTCCTCGTTGAGGTACGTGGGCTTCTCATTGCGGTGGCTTCCCTTGTTGCGGAGCACGGGCTCCAGGCACTCAGGCTCCAGTAGTAGTGGCTCGCGGGCTCTAGAGCGCAGGCTCAGCAGCCGTGGCCCACGGACTGAGTTGCTCCGCGGCATGTGGGATCCTCCCGGACCAGGGCTCGAATCCGCGTCTCCTGCACCGGCAGGCGGACTCTTAACCACTGCACCACCAGGGAAGCCCAATACCTGGGTTTTCTGAGCTGTCGACTAGGGAGGATGCCACCTGCTTCATGGGTTCATTGTTAGTTTCAAACACGATAATAGCAATTTAAATATTGTGCTGCCCAGATAAAGATTATTAATAAAGTCTTTGCATAGACAGTCTTTACAAAGAGACAATGAGATTTTTACCTTACTAAGCAGAAAATAAGAGAATCACTGAAATCAGATTTTGAGCTGGGGAGTAATATGATGGGAATAGGATTTGGGGAAGAATATTCTGGAAATGGTACATAGGATGAATTGGGGAAGAGCCAAGAGGTCAGGGTGGAGGAGAGGAGGCTGGTGTCGCTGACCAGCTTCCCCCACTACCAAAGCACTGGAGGGGGGCTTGGTGGTGGAGAGGGGCTCTGGGTTATAATTGTGTGTGAAGTGTGATTGGCGGAAGCCGTGGTTGGCCCTGACCCCGTGATTAAGTGAATATTGTTGGACATTTTCCTGATTCCCAAAATGATTGGAAGTGGTATATAGTATTAAAACGACACAAAACAGTATATCAAATAAATATGGATCATGAAAGATTATAAGGAACAAAGAAATAGATGGTCCCAGGCATCTGGGATGAGTTAGGTACTGCAGCTGGTCATTAAACCTCCTGGTGGTTTAGTTGTAAAGGGAGACCACTGCCTTAGAACCCAGATGTTTTTCTTTGTTTGGGGTATCCCTTTGAGATAGTCTGGAGGAAGAAACCAATATTTTGGCTCTGATTTATTTAGATCATCATACAAAGGCACAGAATATGTTTGTAGCTATAGGTTTTAAAAACCCACCCAAATTTTATTAAAATGGGTATTTCTTATATTGAGCCTCCTTGGAAAAATGGAGGCCCCTTTTAAAATCCTGCCTCATTGATGCCTGAATGATATCATTTCTGTTTTTACCAAACCCTTTCTGAGGCTCAGCTGGTGCCCATGGAGCATGGCAGGTCTGGGTTCTGGTTTCTTCCAGGGTCCCTAAGAGCTGTAGGGGATATACTGGTGCACGGATGTGTTTCGGTGACATTCGTGTAGGCTGAATTCTGCAGAGAACCAAGCTCACACTTTGGTTTGAAGAGACCCAAGCAGGGCTCAGAGAAGCAAGAGGAAGAGTGAATAGATGTGACCAATTATCCATCCATCTCCAGCATGGGATATGGCAGGGGATTTTTATCAGGCGAGAATTACTGCCTGTCTGGGCAGATGGCTGGCTTGGGGTTTTGATGAAGAGGAATCCACGTACTTTGTTTTTTTCCAGCTACTAAAAGCTGGTTCTGTCTTTTAATTGGTTTGTATTTATAAACTGAGTTTCCCTAGAATTATCAACTAAGTCTTTATCTGTACAGGGTCATTCGCATTTAATAAATTGGCTTGATTTAGCAATGAAACTGTAATTTTATCCTTTTGAATAGGTAATAAAACAATTTGAAAATTAAAAGGCACAAAGAGTGAACAGTCCCCTCCCAACCCTGCCTGGTCACCCTGGCTTAGCTTGTCAGTGTCATCAATTTCTTGTATATCTTTCCAGGGATGGTCTAAGTGTGAGTGAGCAAGTATGAGCACACCTACAGATGCACATGTAGTGCTCGACTGGTGATACAGTGATTTATTTAACTGGCCCCTCCCCAATCCATGCACTGATAGTGAATTGTTGAGTGAGAGGACCCATAAACTTTGAATGGCTGTCTGGAGGCAGTTCAGACAATGTTCTTTATGAGTATTTTTGCTGACCTGGAGAGAAAGCCAATCAGGCGAAATCCAGCAGTTTCCAGCCCCGCACGGTGGGAGGACAACTAACCCTAAAAGAAACATAGGAACTGGGAAGAGCAGCTGATTTGGAGAAATGGTCTGTGTATTCAGTTCTGGGCATGTTCAGACTAGAATAAGGACAAGTTACCTTGCTTAGATAGAAGGTACTGGAGGCACATGAGATGGAAGAGTTGGGTTATGAGTGTAGGGTTGCCTCTGATGCTACACTCAAACACAGGAATGGATAGAATAGCCCATTTTTACCCATTTACTTTATGTCACACTTGCAGAAGTATCAGAATAACAAGACTCAGCAGTATAATTACTGAGAAGACTTAAGATTTTCTTTTTGCATTTGTTCTCTTCATTTTTTATATCAGTATCTAAAGTGTCAGAATGTTTAGCTCCTCTCTTCATTTTAGCCCTCGTTTACTCTACAGGTACCTTCATGTTTAAAGTTCACCATCAATCCTTATATTCATTTTGTGTCATTTTGTATGTCTGCAGCTCATTCTCCAGTTAGGGAGTCCTTGAGGTCAAAACTGTTTTCATGATAATTCCAAAATGTTATTTCCCCCTTTTTCCACCACTCTCTGTCTCTCACGGGTGCAGAGTGGAGTTATCTAGAAACTATGTGATTTGTGATATCATAACAGATTGAATGCATTAAGAGACAGGTGAGTCAGGCTGTTTTGTATTAGGAGAGATAGTAAAGAGATTTACAAAGATGAAAACAATGCTACTCTTCTCTAAATTATTTTTATTTAGGAAGACAGTTATTTTTCCTAAAATGTTATTTATGTTAGCATTTAGTGGGTTTGTTATTTTTGACTAATTAATAAAACATTAAAAATTTTCTGTTTTAATTTCTAAAAGGTAAATTATGTGGCTATCACCCACATAAATGAAGCTCCTTGGGCGCCTCCGTAATTTGAAGAGTGTAAGGAGTTGGAGAAAAAAATTTGAGGACCCTCATTCTAGTAGATTCTTTAGAAAAAGCTTTGGGGTTTTGCACGTTGTTAACAGTTTATTGGTACATTTATACTTAAATTTTTTGCTGTATATAATGTCCTCGGCTCACATTTTCTTTCCTTGTTACTCCATTTCCTTCTATATAAGGTGTTACTTTTGAAAAGTCTGGTGATGATCCACTTTTCTTTCCCTTACATGTCACTTTTTTTGCTTAGACTCCCAAAGGATTTTTTTTCTTTCTTCTGTAAAGTTCAACAATTAGACTGTGTCTTGGGGTAGGTCATTCTGGGCCAGTATTCTCAGGTACATTGTGTGTTCTTTCAATATGTATTTTCAAATACATATACTTTTTTAATTTTAGGAAAGTTTTCTTGTATTATAGTTTTCAATATTAGTTCTGTTCCCTTGTTTTGCTTGTCTTCTTCAGGGACTCCTATTCTCTGTGTGTTAGAGCTTCTTTGCCTACCTTTAGTCATTTACTTTCTTTTGAATCATTTTCTTCTTTTCTTTTTGAATTAAAAAAATCTCCATTTAACTTTAACTCCACATATCTTAAAGGATTAGCTGTTGTATTTATTTGCTCTTGTGTTTCTTCTAGTTTAATAGCCGTATCTGAAGATTAGTGATTTTCTTTTCTTTCAAGTATCTGAGTTCTATAATTTCATTTCTAAGTTTTCCTAATTCTGATTTATATTGTTCTTTCTTATCTTATATCATTTCTCTACATCTTTTATCACATTTTTTAAAAAGTAGGTTACAAATTTGATTTGTTCTTTAGATATGTCTTTCTGGCACACTTTCATTGTCTATAAAGATGTTATTCAGCTCCTTATTCACTTTTTCCCTATAATAACTCTGCATGCAATTTGACCTTTATACATTTATGTTGCTCATTTTTATGTGAAATTAGTTTTCCTGAACTTTTAGAAGGAGGTTTGTTTCAGATGTGTTTTCTAACTTCACAGAGCTTCCTCGTCTATTTTAATATAGTGTTCAGAGAAATGGCTGGTTACATTCTGAGATTTCTGGGCTCTGTTTCTATCTCTCATTTTTAATTGGACCATCACCTTCCTTTGTATTATTGTTCCTATCTTGCTCAATTTTGATTCCACTCCCAGCAGTCACTCCTATCCTGGAAGGATGCCCTGGGGACCAATTTTAAATGTCCATAGGGACTACACTGCTCCAGTCTCTGAGTCCAGCAGTGGGCTCATGACTTGCCTTGGGTTGGATTGGTCAATACCCCTCTCAGTTTCAGCTGCTATTCTCAAATCAGCCTGCCATACTTTCCAGTGAATACCTGTTAGCTATTTTGGGTTCTTCTGACCTCACGTCTCTCCATTTTCTGCCGAGCAGATGACAATACCACGCAGGTGGTGGTTTGTCCTCATCCACCTATGTTTTAGTGTTTGTGCAATTTTTTCTCACCTAGTTGTACTTGACATTTGTCATTTTATTGTAAATGCTGTTTATGAGGTTTTTGTTTTGTTATCTGGTTGATTTTTATTTTAAGATAGTATTTAGAAATTAAAAATATTTTGAGTTAACTACAGATTCGCATGCAGTTATAAGGAGTCATACAGAGAGAACCTATATATCCATAGCTCATTAGTTTCTCTATTTTTATGTGGGATTTTGGAAGATTCAAAAAGTATGCCTCTGCTACTACCTCCATCTTCATGGAATCCTCTCTCCACTGGTGATTTTTTAAAAAATTTTCCTTAAAATTGTTACTTAAAATTCAGTTTTACGTTGTATAACCAACCCCCCAAAACAATAGTGAATGGTTTAAAGATAGTAGATCCTTTCCTATTGTGTAAAAGAAGACTGGGGGTTGCATTCCAGGGCTAGTACGGTAGTTCCAAGGTCATCAGGGATGTGGTTCCCTGTCTCTTGTTGCTGTGTCATTCTTAGCACATCCCCTCCTGTCCAGAATGCCTGCTTGAGCGCCAGTCATCACTTCTGTATTCTAGGCAGCAGAGAGGAGGGAGTCTGAGGAGACTTTCTGGAAGTTTCTGCTTACATTGGATTGCCCTGAATTTAGTTCTGTAGCTACAATAGCTGCTAAAGAGTCATGGAAATGAATTCTTTTAGCTGGTTGCAGGGCCACCCTAAGTAAAACTGGGGCTCTTTTCCTGAGAAAGAATGGGAGCGTGAATGGTGGGGTAGGCAACTCAGAAACAAATAGAGTTTTCCTTCTATTTGCTTGAACACAAACTTACAGAAAGTGAATAAACATGTCAGAAGTTAAAAGGACATTTTTGAATGCGATTTTAATCCTCACATATTTTTTGGATTAAATTTATGCTGTTTTGCAAATTAAAACAATTCAGTGGTATGAATTGAACTTTTTGCACAAATCTCAGGGCGCTGATGGACTGTCAGTCAGTGCAGATCTTTCATCTCTTGGCAGCCGTGGTGGGAGGGGAGAGACGGCTCCTCTTTCTGCCTTTCTGGCCGTACTTCCTGAGTCACTGTCTTTTTTTTTTTTTTTTAATTCCATTTTTAAAACAAATTTTCATAATTCCATCTTCCCAAAACTTTTTTATCTTTTTGAGTAAAGAACTGTTCCAGGTGCCTTTTAGAGTTCACTGTCTTTTAAATGTGGTAATAATGTTGACCCCTGAGAATATCCAAGCTGTGATGACTGTGGATTTAAAGGGCTCCTTGGCTTCCTAACTTTGTCTATTTAGACTGGTAAACATCCATATAGCCTTTAAAACATAAGTACCATGGGGACAAGTGAGGGATGACTTTTCCATTTTCATACTGAAGCTGGGATGTCCTCATGGGAGTTTTTGAAGTTTGCTGACGTACTAGAGTTAAAGAATTTAACAGAATCCAAGTCTGATGTTGAGTTGGGAAAAGTTGTATCGGGCTCACTGTTGTACGAAGTGTGACGAGCCAACATGGTCTCTGGTGACTTGGTTAATAAACAGGCTCACCTTCTCATTGCTATCATGTGTGTGTTGGCTGTTGTGAATAATGCTACTGTGAACGTTGGTGAACACATATGTCTTTGAGATCCTGCTTTCGGTTGTTTTGGTTATAGATTCAGAAGTGTTGTCGCTGGATCATATGGTACTTCTATTTTTAATTTCTTGAGGAAGCACCATATTATTTTCCATTGTGGCTGCACCATTCTACATTCTCACCAACAGTGCATGAGGTTCCAATTTCTCTAG
Organism: Globicephala melas; assembly: GCF_963455315.2. NCBI lineage: Eukaryota > Metazoa > Chordata > Mammalia > Artiodactyla > Delphinidae > Globicephala > Globicephala melas. The sequence goes on along the minus strand of NC_083326.1, from coordinate 38,626,796 downwards.
ATCCTCACCAACAATTGTTATTTTTTATTTTGGTTTGATAGCAGTAACTCCAGTGGGTGCGAGGTGATATCTCGTGGTGGTTTTGATATGAATTTCCACCATTGTATTTTTGAATCCTTACTTTCATTATCGTTAAATGGAGAAATCCTAGGATATTCTTTATGTGTTAAACGGGTCTTTGTTTTGGAGTCAGATTTCCATGTGGTCCAGGTGATGCCACGTGGGCTGAAAGAAGCCTCCTCTGCACTTCATGGAGTTGTGTGTTCACCTCCTGTAATGAAACTGTTACCGCCTTGTAGTTGTGCTGGGGGGCCATATGCCTTTTGCAAAAAGAAAGTAAAGTGAAATCACTGAGGCTAAAGTTAATTGCCTTTTAGTAAAATCTTCAGACTCATAGGAGACATTTTTTGGTTTCTTATTTTATTTTCGAAGCAGATCTTGTCATTGCTCGTTTCAAAATTATTTGCTGCTTTCCAAAAGGTTAAAAATAAAAGTTCTGCTCAATTGGGAGAGATGCTAAGCTCTGAATACTGTCATTACTCATATCTGATTTTCTCCCAGCTAAAGCTGCGCTGTAACTAAGGTCCTGTTAACATTTGAGCAGGGGGCCTTTATTCAGGTCCTTCAGTGGCAACACGAAGCCCTTTGGTCAGAAACACCCAGAATCTTCAAGAGAAAATTTGGCGTTTTTTTTCTTAAGTAGACAACTTACCTCTAATAAAAGAATACATCATCTTGGCTCTCAGTTTCTCCATTGTTTCTGCTGTTTTGTCATTTTCCCTTGTGCCCTGTCTTTCCTGATCTTTCCCTTCACTTGTTCAGAATTTCAGTATTTTGAAATACCTCCCTCCACTTCAAGCCATGCTTGTTTGCAAGCTGGTTTCAAGTCGCACATGTTTGCAAGCAAGTTATTGACTGTTTCTCCCTTTAATCACTGCTTTTTAAAAAAATTGTGGTAAAATACACCCACATAAAATTTACCATCTTGACCATTTTTAAGTGTATACAGTTCAGTGGTATTAAATACATTCACATTGTTGTGCACCTATCACCACCATCCATCCTTAGAACGATTCTCATCTTGTAAATCTGAAACTGCGTACAAATGAAACAATAACTCCCCATTCTCCCTCCCCTCACCCCAGTCCCTGGCAACCGTCATTATCCTTTCTTTTTTTTTTTTGTATAGAAGACTAATTTTTATTTTATTTATTTTTTTAACATCTTTATTGGAGTATAATTGCTTTACAATGGTGTGTTAGTTTCTGCTTTATAACAAAGTGAATCAGTTATATATCCTTTCTGTCTCTATGAATTTGATGACTCTTAGGTTCCTCATGGAAGTGGAATCATACAAAGAAGAGATAGAAACTCTGTTCCTGCCCACTTCCCTTCTAAATGGGAGGGACAGTTTTCTTTTAAATCTGGTTGGTTGCTTTCTGTCTCCCCCAGCCCCAATTCTTTAGTGGAGACCCCAGGACCTTGCTACTCAAACTGTGGTCTCCAGGCCGGCAGCATCAGTGTCACGTGGTTAGAATGCAGCATCTCAGGCCCCACCCAGATCTCTGGGTGAATGGTGAGCGCATTCAAGTCGGAGAAGTGTCGCTCTGGTTGATTTGAGAGGGAGGCCTCTGTGAGACTGAGGCAGCGGGCCTGCAGCCTGGGGAAGCGACAGGCATGGGGAGGTGCTCTTCTCACCCAGTTCGTCCACAGAGATGAGAACAGCACCGGCCCTGGGACAGTGAGGGTGGCTGGGCGGCAGAGGATTCACCAGATGTGCCCAGGAAGTGGGTGCCTACAGCCATCTCTTTTGAGATGGAGTCCTTCTTTTTTCTTCATGGACAGAGGAGGAGAGGACAGAGCCCAGAATCAGATGGTCAGAAAAGAACAGGGATTGTGAAGACGTTTTAGGGAGGAAAGCCAGAGGGAACTGTCAGGGCCACAAGCTTCCGTCTCTGTGTCTCAGATGTGAAGGTGGCAGTTTGGCTGGCCTCTTGCTCTGGGGGGACAGCTGGGTGACTCTTCCTTCCAGAGGTGAGCCACTGAGTACTAGTTATGGAGACAGGACGTTTCAGACGACGTGTTGCACGGTTTTTCTCAACCGCCAAGAACGTGGGAAGGGGGGGCAGGCAGGTGTCTTCAGGAGAGCGTGGGGCCAGGAGCTGGGTGTTCTTGCCCTGGGCACTGCTTCCTACTAGTGTGTGACTTTGGTTGGGTCATTGCATCTCTCTGATTGCCGGTTTCATAGTCTATAAAATGGACACAACAACATCCCATGCTCTCTGGGCTTTTGTGAGGATCAGATGCAATTAAGGAAGTAAAAGTATTGGAAACCTGTGAGCGCGGAGCTTTACCTGGCCTCAGCTTTTATGGATGAGGCATCTGTGCAGGAAGCCTCACCTGGGGTGCACCACGGGTTGGCCATAGTTGGCTAAACAAACCTGAACGCCCATTTGGCCAGTTCATTGATTTACGTGTAGAAATATGTTAGTCACCCAGGAGAGGATGCTCACGGAGATGTGGCCAGCTTCTCTCCCCTCACAGGTCTGCAGGCTGGGAGCTGGGGTGCAGATGGGTGTGAGGGGGGAGGTTCATTAGCTACATGACTCAGGTATTTGATGGCGTTGGCTTGGGGAGCCCAGTGTGATCAGCCTGTCTCATAGGGACTGGAGGCTGTGGGACAGGGCAGGTTTCCCTCAGTGATGCTACCAGCAGACTCGTGAAGATTTTTACACGAGCATCCCACATAGCTAGGTACATATGCTCAATGTTTGACAAGTTTATTGAGATATAATACACATACCATAAAACTACCCCCTCCTGTAAAAAGCATTTAGTATTCTCCCTGTTTTTTCAGTATATTCACAGAATTGTGCAACCATCCCCACTATCTAATTCCAGAACGCTTTTATCAACTCCCTAAATACCCAACAGCAGTTACTCTCCATTCCCCTCTCTGGGTCCTTGGCAACCACTAACCTACTTGTTGTCTCTAGGATTTGCCTCTTCTGGAAATTTCATATAAATGGAATCATATGATATGTGGCCTTTTGTGTCTGGTTCCTTCCACTTAGCACACTGTTTTCAAGCTTCATCCACGCTATAGCATGGATCAGTACTTGATTTCTTTTTGTGGTTGAACACTATTCCGTTGTATGGCTCTAGCACATTTTGCTTGCCTATCCCTCAGTTGATGGACATTTGAGTTGTTTCCACCTTTGTGGTTATTAGGACTAATGCTGCTATGAACATTCATGTACAGGTGTTTAGGTGAACGTACATATGTTTTCAGTTCTCTTGGATATATTCTTTTAACATTCATTACAAAAAATCTATTGGTTTCTTTAGGCGGGAATCTTTTACATGGTGCTTTTGAAGTTGTGATTGTTCATTTTAGCTCTGAGAAGAGGAGAAGATGACAGGGAGCAGGGGCCTCTGGGGCAGGCACAGGGTAGGAGAAAAGAACCGAGTTGGCAGGGCTTTGCCTTTTAGTTTTTCAAAGCAGAAAACCTGACAGAGCTCCAGGGGTGAAGAAGGCCAGTCATCTCTTGCTCTTCCTTTCATCATGGCGGCCAAGAGGCCTTTCTGAGTAAAGATCCATAAACTTTGATGACTGCAAAGAACCTGAGTGCTCCTCTTGATCAATATCCAGATAGTATCTTGGTCAGTATCTCCATATATATATATATGAAAGTACCCCAGAGAGGAAGGGTGACTTGTCCAGGGTCACACAGCTAGCAACCAGCAAGGCCTAGACTAGAGTCCACCTTTCCGTAACTTTGTTCCATCCTCTTTCCCTGACATTCACTGCTTCTCCTTTGAGGTGACATTATGAAACTCCTTCCTTTATGTCTGAAGGGGAAATGGCTGTGTGCAGAGTGGAATTTCATAACTACGGATTTTAAGGCCTTACCAAATATATTCCACTTTTCGGAGTATCTAAACTGGAACCACAGTGAGTTTTCATCAGCTGCAGAAAACCCACCGTTTACACATGGCAACATCTTTTCTTTCACATCTGCTGAGAGGCATGTTGGCCTGGCCTGAAGCTGTGGCCAACAGTGACGCAAGTCAGAAACTCCAGCTGGCAAGGCGGTAGGAAAGTTCTCCTTGGTTAGACTTTGCTAAGTCATGACAATGAAGTGAAAATCTGTGAGGACAGTTTTGTTGGGAAGGGGCTGTGGTGGTGCAGGGTGCAGGCTCCTGAGTTCCTCATGAACTGCTGGGTGATGCCCTCCAAGGCCAGAGCTGGAGCAGGCCTTGGCCCAGTGGAAAGCCCTGGGCAGGTGGAGGGTGCTGGGAGCCATCTCTGGGACTGCCCTCCTCCTATTTCCTCCGGGGGCTGGCCAGGGTTGTGTCCTGTCCTCCGCAGCCTCTCTGCAACCCACCCTTTGGAACAAGACTGGCAGAATAGAGTGGGACATCACTGAAGGTGACACGTACCCACGAGTGTGTCGGTGTAGGAAGAAGAATCCTGATTCATTCACGAAACCCCCTGATTCTCTTCCCACCTTAAAAAAAGACATCTCAGGTCATCTACAAGATGAATGACACATCTTCCTTTTGTGCTGCCTACTGAGATTGGACCATTAGAAGCCCTTGTGTGTGCCAGGGCATTTTTACAAATTCATGCTCTCAGCGTGGGAATTATCATTCAGGGGCCTTACTATTCATCTTTATAATAAAAGATACACCCCAGAATTTTCACACTTAGTTATAAAAAACACTGGAGCGTTTAGTAAAAAACACAAAAATAATAAATCATAATAAGATATTAGCAAAATAATTACAGCCTTCATTAAAATAATTCACTTTGTAAATTGTTCCAGAGTTTTCCCAGTGTCTGTCAATTTAAGGTAGGAATAGTCACTGGATTGGGATACTCGAGCAATTTCTAGAAAGAACTGGTGCCTGGACCCCACTGCAGGCCAGTGCAGTCTGACTTCTTGGGGCTCAGTCTGGGCTTCGGTGTCCCTTAAAAGCTTCCCCAGGTGATTCTCAGTGCCCTCAGGGTAACTGCAGCCGAACCCTTGCCCTGTGTTCCACCTGCACTAAGTGCTTGACTTGTGGGATCACATTTCTGCCTCATTAGAGGGAGGTTTCATTATCCCCTCCATACCGAGGCAGAAACTGAGCTTCCCTGGGTTAAGAAACTTAAGGCCCCCAACCTCCAGGCTGCCTCTTGAAAGTTTGGGCAGTACTGGACCCCAGCCCAGGCCTCCCTCACCTCCTGAGCTGTCCTGTATCCTGCTGAGCCCTCTGGAGAGTCAGCCCCAAGTCAGGCAGGTGCTAAGGGGTTGTCTGCTGGGAGTGTTGGTGACGTACCTCCTGGAATGGAAGCAGCAGGCTCTGGGGCTGACATTGGTTCATGGCCCTGACCTCTTGCTGCTCTGTGGCCTCACTTAACCTCTCCAGGTCTCCACTTCCTCATCTGTAAATCAGGGATCATAGTGCCCACCTTATAGTGTGGATGGAGGGATTAAATGAGATAGAAGCATGAAGGACTTGGCAAGGCAGCTGACACGTCAAAAGGACGAGGGTTGTGTGTAATGTGGCCCTACACCCCCAGGTCCCAAATGCCTGAGGGGCAGTTTCTCAGCCTTCAGTGTGCTTGTGCATCACCCCGGGACATAGATTTGGTGGGCCTGGGGTGGGGCCTGAGATCCAGCATCTCTGCCAAGTTTCTAAGTGATACCAAGGCCTAAGTCGTCAGCTCCTGGGATTCTCATGCACCCATCACAGTAGCTAGCAGAGTGCCGATGGCATGACCACAGGACGAGCTGAGTCCTTAACGTGTTCACAGTGCTGTCCCTTCCATTCCCAGACCTGAGGGCGCCATCCTTGCTGTTCTTCTAGCGTGGCTGTGAGTGCTTCTAGCTTTTGTGTAGAATTTCTTTGGTCCTTCCAGTTACCAATCACTAGAATTATAAAATCACTTATATATTAATACTGTGATGTGAAATCAATGCACTATTGAATGATAACGCATTGATACTTTTTCATTTTCTTGCTTTTGTGAAGTCATTGCTGTTTATTATTTATAACATATCAGCTCAGATCAAGAAATGGACAGGGGGTTGCAAGTTTAGGGTTTAGTTCCTGATGCTCCCATTTAGTAGCTGTTTCTCCAGCCCTTCATTTGTGCATCTGTGAAATGGGCCGAACAGTACCCACAGCACTGGGTTGTTAAATGGAAATGATCTGGAGGCTCAAATTCCACCATTTTGTCTGATTATATTTTAAGGAAAAATGTTTTAATTTGCAGAGGAATTTAGTTCAAAGACCAAAACATATTTTTACAGCTCTGGAGACGTTCCTCTCTCTTGCCCTCTCTGCTTGCTTTGGTGGTGGTGGTGGTGGTGGGATGTGATGCTAGGAGCAAAACTGATAAGCATGAAATGCAGGGCTCCCAGGATGCAATTTAAATTTTAAAGTTTTAATTGTTTTGCCTACATTATTTGGATGTGTGACATCTTAATTATTTTTTGAATATATAAAATGAAGGTGAAAATAGGACAGTCAAAAACCAAAGAGGAATAAAGCCCATGACCAATATTTATAGAACTCAGGATGAGCACAGATTACATCTTCGTAAGGTTCCCAAGGAGCCAGCTGTGAGGACTTTTTTTTTTTTTTTTTTTTTTTTGCGGTACGCGGGCCTCTCACTGTTGTGGCCTCTGGCCTCTCCCGTTGCGGAGCACAGGCTCCGGACACACAGGCTCAGCGGCCATGGCTCACGGGCCCAGCCGCTCCGCGTCACGTGGGATCTTCCCGGACCGGGGCACGAACCCGTGTCCCCTGCATCGGCAGGTGGACTCTCAACCACTGCACCACCAGGGAAGCCCTGTGAGGACATTTTTATACGACTGTGAACATGTCAAAATACGGAACAGATGTGCTTCTTGTCCACATGGAGGAATAACTCCTGTTTGTGGCTGTAAGGTTCATGGATACTGGGAATTGCATAATAATTATTTTACCTCTTTGTTGGTTAAATGAAGCGAGGCTATTTAAAACATGGTGTGTCAGATTTGCCTGTGGGTTCCAGAAGTTGGATCAGCTGTGCAGGGGTCTGTGCCCAGCATTGCTAACTAAGCACAGTAGGTTCTTGATAATGGCCAGATGGCAAATTCATTTCAGAAGTGGGGACTTTGATGGACTTTGACCTGCTCTAAGTTCATATTGTGGCCTCTTGTCTGGATTTTTTTTGCACCTGCAAACACACTTAGAGGCAGTGGGAAAGGAATGCTGCCTTCCACGGAACGCTTATGGGCTGGTGCAGGGTCGCACGTCCTCTGTACCTGGCGTCTAGTGGGCGTCACCACTGTAGATGGACTTGCTGACAGGTGGCCTTCTGCAGAGATGTGGTTTTAGGCTCTCTTAGTGGGACAGCTCACAAACCCACCAGTCCTCCTGCCTCGTTTATTATTCCCATTTTTTTGAGAGCTACACGTTACACCTTTGTAAGAGTTTTCCTTTCAGAGGGTTTCTACATGTGCCTGAAAACACAGTCTTGGACACGTGTGAGGATGAGAGCAGCGTGTCTGTGTCGGGACCCTCGGGCATAGGATTCAGAGTGGGTGGGAGGTAAGAGAAGGATACAGATACCTCTTATGTGTGACATTGAGAGGAGGTACATTCAGATTAGCGAACTCTTCTTTTTGAAAGGCTGCCCTGTCTAGTCTATCAGTCATTCTCACCGTGGAATGAATGAGTTTGATCTGATTACCTTTGACCCGAGATCGACTGCCCACTGGGACTGGGTGGTCTTATGTTTGGAGTGATATTAAGGAATTTTGGAGTTCATGATGCGTACTCTGGCTGGGAGCTCAAAAGTCCGAATAGTCTATAAATCACTTTCGTGGGTTCATAAAAAGGAAGGGCTGTTGGCAGGAGGCTGTATGTTAATGGTGGTCCCCCTGGAGCCCTCACTGGGTGTGCTCAGACCACCTGCAGGTTCTCATCCGGGTTTGTCACATCATCCACGCATCTACCCACCACTCACTCACCTGTAAACATTTACTAAACACACGTGCTTCTGTCCTGCTGAGGGATGAGGTCACGTATGAGTCCAGGGCTTTGCACATAGTGGGGCCTCAAGGGGCATTGATATGGGTGTAAATGCCTGGTCTGACTGCATCACACAGCAATAAGGATATTGGTCTGCTGTCCTCTGGTTTTCCTCCCCCTCTCTACCCATGCCTCATCTTCCTCCTCCCAGGACTGTCCTTGTTCCCCTTTCCCGGTTGTGCAGGAGCGTGGTCCAGAGTCACCCGTGGAGGCTTTCGAAAAAGCAGATGTAGGGCAGGCCTGCTTTTGTAAGGCTTTCTGGGTGATTCCAGTGTGTAGCCAAATTAAGAATTACTGCTTTACAGATTCTCCTTTTGCTCCACATCTCTACCAGTTCATTGATCCTCCCTAATTTTGCATTTCCCCACTACTGTTCTCCCTGTTGTCTGAGCTCATGAGCGATAACGATGCTTTAGTCACACATCTGCACTGTGTTAGGAGCCTCACGCTCATTATTTCAGTTTAATTCAAGTCTATCAAGCTTGCAAAATAGGTGTTATCATCCTCATTTTACAGATAAAAAAAGTGAGGCTTAAAGAGATTCATGGACTGCCAAAGACACGGGTTTAAGTGGGAGAGCAGGAATTTGAATCGAGGTCTGTTGGACTCCAAAGGCATGTTCTTTCCATGAGTTAGGCTGCTTCACTAAATTCTGCTTTGAGCTTTGCAGACTCCCTACGTTAATTCACATCCAATGAAGAATAGGATTCAGAGCGTGGACTCTGCAGTCAAATGGGCTGGATTTGAAACCTCGCTCTGCCACTTTTTGGCTGGGAGCTTGAACATCCTACTTCCCTTCTGTCCTTCAGCGTCCTCATCTGTGAGCCGTTGATAATAGTACTTATCTTGTAGGGTTGTTGCATGCTGAGTGGAGGCTGGTATATGATCAGTGATTGTCAAATATACATTTTTTATTGAAGTATAGTTGATTTACAATGTTGTGTTTGTGTCAGGTGTACAGCAAAGTGATTCAGTTATCTTTATGTATAGGGCTGGCCAAAAAGTTCGTTTGGGTTTTCCCATAAGTTGTGGAAAAACCCGAACGAACCTTTTGGCCAACCCAGTATATTCTTTTTCAGATTCTTTTCCATTATAGGTTATTATAAGATATTGAGTATAGTTCCCTGTGCTATGTAAGTCAGCCCTTGTTTATCTATTTTATATATAGTACAGAGTGTGTATCTGTTAATCCCAAACTCCTCATTTATGCCCTTGGTATAAATTTACTCCCTTCCCCTTTGATTTCTATGTCTATGAGTCTATTTTTGTTTTGTAAATAAGTTCATTTGCGTCATTTTTGTAGATTCCACATTTACGTGATATCATATGATATTTGTCTTTCTCTGTCTGACTTCACGTAGGTCAGTATTTTTTTAAGCAGCACGGTGCTGTCTCTAGATATCTTATTAGGGAACAAAGACGTAAGGCAGATGATGTTGGGACTGGAGGAGGGTGTGCAGCTTGAGGCCTTGGCTGGTGGTATTCCTGTGGAGAGGGGCCCCTGTGGCCCTGAGGACTGCCTTTTGTAGAGCCCTTGGGGCTGCACTTGATGACCCCTTCTCCAGGGTGATTCTCTGCCCTGTCCATATACTAACCTTTAAAATCAATAACAGGGAGACTTCCCTGGCGGTCCAGTGGTTAAGACTCCGTACTCCCCATGCAGGGGACCTGGGTTCCATCCCTGGTCGGGGAACTAAGAACCCACGTACTGCAGCTAAGCCCGCGCGCCGCAACTACTGAGCCTGCGCTCTAGAGCCTGCACGCCGCAACTAGAGAAGCCCGCACGCCACAGTGAAGACCCAGCCCAGCCAAAATAAATAAATAAGTAAAAATTAAAAAAAAATCAATAACAGGGGATTTACTTGTTTATTATTATGGTCAGCTGTAGAGGAAAAGAAAAAGCTGAATGGTGTACAAAAATTGGGGCATGTAAATGAGGAATCTTAAAGATGGTCTTGATCACTAAGAATAATGTCCACGTCAGCCTGGTGAAACTCAGTCTCCGTTGGCAGGATGTGCGGGGCAGAACGTGCACCAGTGGGTGGACCTGCATGCCCAAAGAGGGTTGTTTGAGAAGGTAAGAGCCTAATGCTTCTAGGTGGGAGTGGTATGGGCAGGGCTGATAGGTGTTACAGGGCAGCTGAGAGTTGCTGAGAAAGAGGAGTGAAAGGCATAAAGGGCCCCAGGCAAGGGAGCTCTGTTGGCACCGAGTGGGAAGTTACCTTCCAGAGACTTCTTGGCAGACAGAGGTGGCGGCATCACCAGGGAATGGAGCTCAAGATCAACACGAGTTGGCTCACCCAGGATATAGTGCCAGTGTTTACCTGGAGTGAGGGCTGGATAGCCAGGGATGGGCACCAACACAGCCAAGGAGTTGTCAGGAAGGAGCCAAGGGTAGAGATATAGTGATCTGGCCAGGGCTGGGGGTTGTCCATCATGAGGAAGGCAGAGGCCGCCCAGAGCCCGGGAGCCAAGCCCACAGTGTGTGGTGGATCATGTCTTTGGAAAGGGCAGGCTGCTGTTAAAGGGACTCACTAATCGGCTGTCTAAGTAAAAAGGGTACAAGACATGACTGAGACAAGTGGTCACAATGCAGGTAAGTTGACCCGTCATTGTTGTTGCTGGGAGGGGCTCCTGGGACCCTGCTTACAGCCTCTTGCTGCGCAGCCAGGTCAGAGCTTCAGTGACGGAGTAACCTCTCCTCGAGTGTGGCTGAGGGGTAAGCTCATCTCCTTTAGCCCCTGCTTTCTAAGGCATGGAGGAATGAAGTCTGAAGGATGCAGCCTTGATATGCCAGACAGGCAGGAGGAGTGCTGACAACACAGATTACAGACTCTCCATCTGTGCCATTGGCATCATGTCTGCTCCCCTCCTTCCTCGGTGGTTAGCTGCAGTTGTCTTTTACTGTTCAACTCAGTGCTTGCTCATCCAGCAGACCTTCTTCATTTCATCGGTCTGGTCTGGGTGCCCCACATGTGTGTACCAGCTACCCTCATGTGTTATTCTGGACTTGCTTTCTCTTATACTGGGCTCAGTGCTCCTTGAACTTGTCTTTCACCTTTGTGCTCTCAATGCTAAGCACTGTGTCCATTTCAGGGCTCGGTATGCAGTAGGTGCTCAATAAATGTTGATTGAGTGATTGATTAAAGATGACATAGTTTGTATTCAGTCTCCAGCATTGACTGTTAAACATAGACTTTTGGCTGCTGGAAAAAGCCAAAACTTTGGTATTTGTCCCAGAGCTCTGCTGGTATGGCCAGCTGGGGCTACTCCAGCAGCTGTGGTGGCAGCTTGAGGAAGAGGCACCACTCACTGCTTGGAAGGTGGATCATCCCATTCTTACCAAGACTTCAAAATGAAATGCCCTGTCTTCCCAGAAGGCCTCTGTCAGTTCAACTCTTTGCTGTTGGAGAAAACAGTCAGAGCAACAGTGCTCAAGAGAAAAGTCACCATCAGAGAGGGAAGGGACGTTACCCAGGGGCTGCACCCCCTACACACTGGCCATGGTGCTGTGAACCTACCAGAAGTATGACCTCTTATATTCTTTTTTAAAAAAGGGGCTTATGAGCTATAACCCTCATACTATACAATTCACTCAGTGTCTCAGTAGTTTTTAGTACAGTGACAGATTGTGCAACCATTACCACAATTTTATGACATTTCATCACCGAAAGAGACTTCACACCCATTAATAGTCCCCCTCCATTTCCCCTCAACCTCCCCAGCCCTGGCAACCAATCATCTACTTTCTGTCTCGGTAGATTTGCCTATTCTGGCGACTTCATTATAAATAGAATCGTACAGTATGTGGCCTTTGTATCTGGCTTCTTTCACTTAGCATAATGCTTTCAAGGTTTATTCAGCACTCCATTCCTTTTTGTGGTTGACTAATTTTCCGTTGTATAGATATACTACATTTTGTTTGTCCATTCATCAGCTGATGTACATTTGAGCTGTTTCCACTTTTAGGCTCTTGTGAATAATGCTTCTATGAACATTCATGTACAGGTTTTTGTGTGGACATGTGTTTTCATTTCTCATGGGTATATATCTAGACTGGAATTGCTAGATCATATGGTAAGTCCGTGTTTAACATTTTAAGAAACTGCCAGACTGTTTTCCGAAGCAGCTGCACCATTTTACATTCCCACCAGCAATGTATGAGGGTTTCAGTTTTTCCACATTCTTGTTAACATTTGTTATTGTCTGTCTCTGATTATAGCCATTTTACTGGTGTCAGTGATACCTCACTGTGATTTTGATTTGTATTTCCCTTGTGGTTAATGATGTTGAGCATCTCTTCATGTGCCTATTAGACATTATTGTTTTTGAAGAAAAGGTTTTCAAATCCATAGGCATTTTAAAAATTGGGTTATTTGGCTTTTTTATTCTTGTGTTTTAAGAGTTCTTTATATATCCTGGATATAAGTTCCTTATCGGTTATGATTTGCACATACTTCCCTCTCTGTGTTGCCTTTTCACTTTCATGATGACCATCTAAGTACCACATTTCAAATTTTGATGAAGTCCAATTTACCTGTTTTTTTTTTTTCCTTGTGATTTTGCTGTCATATGTAAGGTATCATTGCCTAACCCAAACTCATGAAGGTTTACACCTAGGTTTTCCTCTACCAGTTTTATCATTCTACCTCTCGTATTTAGGTCTTTGATCCATTTTTGAGTTAGTCTTTGTATATGGTGTGAGGTAGGGGTTCAGCTTAATTTTTTGTTTGTTGATGTGCAGTTACAGCACCATGTCCTCATATGTTTTGATGAATTAATAAATATATTTTGAATTTCACTTCTATATCTTAAGTGCTTTTGATAATTTGGGATCTGTTATAAAGGAAGTTATTAAAATAATGTAATTCATCAAAGTGCAACATTTACTTATTGTTATGTGATCCTGAGTGAGGAATCAATTGATTTCATATCTCTGTATATTTGAAACTAACCTAAACGATATTTAATCACTGAATTCTAGTTCTTAAAACACACCAAGATCTTGCCTTCTTGTTCTTATTTTTCAGTGGTTTTTCATCTTATTCCCTGTTTGGTTCCTATATTTATTTGCTTTTTTTGTTTTTGCTTTTTATAGTATGATATAGAGTGCCTACAGTTAAAATGTTTGGAGCATAAAACCGAGTAGTTATCCCTGTGGATTTGTCTTCATAATCTGGCCTGAGTGGCCCAGTAGAATGCTGCAGTTGTTAGTTTTTAAAAGGAGAAAGGAACCAAGATTTTGGTTCCTCTTCTCAAAGTGAGAGCGCTCTTATTCCAATGCTGTTTGACACTCTCCTCCCTCTGATCCTAAAAACATGGCCACCGTTTTGGGCCTGGAAATCTGGCCTGCCTGCTGACTTTCTCCCTTTGAGTAGCCCCTGCTGCAGGCAGTGGCTGCTCCCTTGTCCTCTCCTCTCTCACCCCCATCCACACACTCCTAAAATAGAGACTTCCCTGGTGAGCCATCTGCAGGGTGACCAATGGATCACTGGAGCTGTGGAGTAGGATTTGAGTCCTTTGTATAAAGTGTCTTCTGTGCCTGCCTAATTATAATCAGGACAGTCCCGCCACCCCTACCTTACATGTGTGGCAAGGGGGTATTGTTAATAGTGCTTAGAGCCACTGCCTAAGGGGGATGGTGGGGGAGGGGCAGAAAAGCTATTCCAGCCCAGTGGCCTTTCTTTAGTACTTTTAGAACAACTGTGATAAGGGAATTTGTACAAGGGCAAGGGCTTTATCTTCATAACCTGGCCTGAGTGGTCCAGTAGAATGCTGCAGTTGTTAGCTTTTAAAAGGAGAAAGGAACCAAGGGCTGTACAAGGGCAAGGGCTTTCGTGTGTATGTTCACATATACATTGAAGAGCAATGTGAGATAAAGCTACTTACCAAGAAATGAAAAACTACTTTAGTTCTAGTATTTAAAATTAAACTCGAATTTATAGAAATACGGCTAACTCTAAGGGGAAAGGGTGATATCATTCTTAACACAAAAACAAAAGTGTTGCTTAAATGCACATAATTTAAACTCAGGGTGATTGACAGGTGACAAGGAGTAAAATCAGACTTACTCTTAAGCAGCTGGGAAAGCTATCAATATGTCTTAGGTTATCATGACATTTTCCCCGTGTGAAAGTCAGTGTGATTCTGGAGAAGAGTTACCCAGGTGAACTTATTCCCCCTGAAGCAAGACTTAAGGTAGAGAGAAGAATTTGCACTTAAAATTGTTTTATGAAAGTCAGAATACCTTTTGCCACAATCATTTTGGATTTTTTTGTTTTGATTAGAGAAAAATCACTGTTGTATAACATTAGGGTTAAACTATATTGGTGAAGTTCAGAAGTCTGTGAAAAGATCATAGAAAGCTAATATATAAAAAAGAAAGTGTGATATGAGCATTTTCTCATCGTTCTGGTGGCACATCGTCATGGAATGCATGTCACAGACATATGTCACTGGTGAGGTGTTACTGGAGCCTGGCCGGGCCACTGCCTACCCTGGGCACGTGGTGAACCTTGTTCAGTGAGATGCATGATGGACGAGCCAGCAACAGGCAGGGCCGGAGCCAGAGACCGGCACTTCTCCTAGAAACACAGTCACATAACTTAGACGCCCTAGTTTTCAGCAGTATTTATCAGAAACTTGTCAAAAAGGCTGACTCTTCTCATGTTTTCTAACATAAGTCAAACGTTGTTGTCAGGTTGTGTTTGGAGAAGGAGCCCTTAGGAAAAGGTGTCTTGGGGATGAGTGGCCTGCGATATCCTACCCACCCAGAGGGAAGGGTGCTGATTTCCCAGTACCACACATGTTCAGATCCACCGCTGGAGCACATGCTCGGAGACCCTGTGAGATGGTGGTCCCTCTAGAAGCTTCTTTCATGTCTCCCTTGACAAAACCAGTAGAAAGTGTGATACATTCTAACTGGGAACCTCAGAACGTGGCCCCAGGTGTTCTGTGGGCTGTGTTCTGAGGCCAGGCCTGCTGACCAGAGCCTCGAGCCCTTACGCTTGGCTCTGGGATGACCAGGGCTGCTTTCCTTGGGGATGGTGAGTTGCTTTTGGAGCAAGTCCAACACCAGCCCTTCATCTGTCAAGCAGAGCCACACCCATAACGTTAGGCAGCTGGATTTATATATTTTATCCATGGCCAAGATAGATGCTCCCTTCTCCAGAGCTCACCACATCCTACATATAATTAAAATTTTTTACTGAGGTAAAATACATATAACATAAAATTTACCATTTTAACCATTTGAAGTGTACAATTCAGAAGCAGTAGTTACCTTCAAAATTTTGGGCAGCCACCACTGCTACTTCCAAAACTTTTTCATCTTTCCAAACAGAGACTCTGTAACCATTAAGCAATGCCTTCCCATTCTCCCCTTCACCTGGAATCTTCTTTTCTGTCTCTATGAATTTGCTTATATCATTTTAAGATTTAATTTTAAAAAATTATTTTAAACTGGTCTGAGAAGCAAAGTTTATAGAAGAGTTCAAAGTTTCAAGCGTGCTTCAGGTTTTATAGATTTTTAGTGGAGCAAAACCAGGAGGCCTGCTTCACTTTGCACGTAGCTGCTGGGAGAGACAAACAGGAGATGGGAGGAGGGTGACTGAGTTGTTGAGGAGTTTTCGTAGGTCGTGCACAGGAGTCGCTGCACGGAGGTCCACAATCTCAGCGGCTGCACACGGTGGCCTAAGTGAGAGAGCCATTCCTGTTTGAAGACAAAGAAAGTGCTTTTCATTGAGAAACTGACATAAAAGTTGTGTCACTAATGGAGACTGAAAACCAAATCCTCTGATCTCAAGACGCCCATCTCGTTCTATTACTCTCCTCTGTCTTCTGGAGTGTGCAAAGGGCATTTTGTAAGGGCGGGACCATGCATTTCTAAATATTATTATATTTAGCTGAGTGAGTTTCAGAGCCAAAGGTGGAAGCAGTACTGACGAGCCACACCGGGAAAGCGCGAGGGGAGTCCCTCCTCACCCGAAGCCACCAAACACTTGTCCACTCACGTCAGCTCATCCCCAGTCAGTCACTGGTGCCAGCCACATGCTGGGCTGTGGGGGGATGATCCAGGGGCCCCAGCTGGCTGCCTGTGATGATGACAACGAGGGTGACAGTAGCCGCCCTGCCTACCCCTAATGTTTATTGAGCACATTCTATGGGCTGGGCTTGGGTGGGGTGTTCTCGAGCATTCTCTTTGACTCGCACACTCCACCAGAGAGGTGGGTTTAGCATGGGAAGAAGGAAGCTCCCAGAGGTCAAGTTGAAGCTTTCAGGAGAGCACTTGGCTGGCGGTGGCAGCACCGGGCTTGGAGGACCGTGTTGGGGGGTTGCCTGACTTCCGGGCAATGCAGGCCTGCCCCATGCTCTGGTCGGGGTGGGGCAGGGAGCCTACTCCCAGGCTGCTGCCCTGGGCAAGACACAGAAGCCTGAGTAGCCAAGGGACCTGGCCATCAGGAGAGGGGAGTTGCGGGCCCGGGGAGCAGGGACTGCGGGGGAGGGACGTTGACGGTCTCCATTTCTGGGCCTCCTGGCTGGGAGATCTTTACGGTGTCTCTGGGAGATGCGGGGCCTCTGCTGAGTGCCGCGTGTCTCATGTGAGCACAGGCGGAGGTGGGGCCAGGCCCTGACGACCAGGGCAATCGGAGAATAAAAGTCAGCTGTTGAAATTCCGTGTGTTAGTGCTAATTCACGTTCACAGAGGAAAGGCTCTCACGTGGCACTTGTTTATTCTTATTTTGCCTCTACAGTTGACCCTCGAACAACGTGGGGATTAGGGGCACCAGTCCTCTGCTTAGTCGGAAATCTGAGTGTCATTTATAGTCGGCCCCCAGTTCCTCCGTTTCCAAGGTGGTTCTGCATCAGTGGATTCAACCAACGGTGAATCGTGTAGTACTGTAGGGTTTACTGTAGACAAAAATCTACATATAAGTGGACCTTCCCGGTTCAAACCTGTGAGGTTCCAGGGTCAGTTGTATTTCTGTCAGCTTTATGACCTCATTTCTTAGTTCTCAACAAATCAGCGAAGTCAAATCAGAAGGGAGCAGTGAGGCGCCTCTGATACACAGGCACAGCGGCAAGAAGTGCAGTGTAGGATGAGAACTGATTCAGCAAGCGAAAGGGAAAGAAAAGATTAAGAAGAAATGTTGACCTTTAACAATCTTCTTGGTGTGCTAGGATTTATTCATACATCATTAAAACTTACGATTCAGTCTGTCCCTGAGGACAAGTGGTTCCTTTTAGGCTTCATTTCATTCCAACTGTTTTATCCAGGCAATAAATATTTAATTGGTTGATGTTTTACAAGTTTACCAGGCTGCAGTATATCTATATTTAGCATAAGCTCCAGTAACATTGTAAGTCATTTCCAACAGGTTTAAAATGATCAGCATGCTTTTTCAGTCCTAAAAGAAATACTAAGCTCTGGGGCACATTCAGTTGTATATTCTTAATTTCAGACGGATGCTCTTGTCTCACTAACAAGTTTTTCCAAGACTGCATAATAAGGCTGGTCTTTCTCCTTTCCGTGTCACAGCATCCCCACAAGAGAAAGAGAAAGGGATCTGGTCTCTGAAGTTTGATCCAAACAAACGATCATCAAGTGATCTCTTTGCTTCTCTACTGTTTTACTTGGAAATAAATTAAATAAATTTGCTTTTCAAACAGATCTCAAACACATAAATGTCTGAGTGTCATATATATAGGTTGATACCATCTGTCATTACTCTGAAACATGAAAAGGTGGGTTGGATGTCACTTAGGAAGCGTGACGAGTCCTTGACCCCTGTCCTGGGCATTTTCATCTACATCTTTGTTCACCTGACACAGGTGACTGAGTGAGCCGTAATTTACTCATTAATCCTTGCACAACTGTTTGGTCAATGGCGCTTATTTTGTTTAATCTTTAATTTCTACTTATTAAGAATATATAATTTTGGGGACTTCCCTGGTAGTCCAGTGGTTAAGACTCTGTGCTTCCATTGCAGGGGGCACGAGTTCAATTCCTGGTCAGGGAACTAAGATTCTGCATGCTGTGTAGCGTGGCCAAAAAAAAAAAAAAAAAAGAATATATAATTTTGATTTGTGAAGTTGTTCCCATGAGCCCTCTCTCTCCACTCCATACCACCATAATTTGGTGGTACGGAGGTATGGCATGGAGGATGGTTGTGGTACTCTCCCTGGGGTCCCTCTCCTCCGGTGGGATTCTCTGCCAGCCCTTCACACACTTTGCAGGGTGATCTCCCTGAAATGCAGCCCTGACCAGGACATTCTGCTGCTTAAAGCCTTTCTAGGTGAACCCCTCAGCCTTACCTTCAGACTGGTGTACAGTACAGGCTCATCCTCTTGCCGGCCAGGGTCCTCTCTCCACTCCCCCTGCCCTTCCCTCTGCCTGCAGTGGCCACTCCACCTCCTGTCTCCTGTGCTGCCCGGGTTTGTCATCTCTGTCAAGAAGCAGTTCAAAACGGAGAGGTCTACTTCTTTAATTCTATTTCAGTTCCTCCCCCCTTGGGTGAGAGGTACTGGAGGAGCCAGAATATATATACACATGCCTTTGTTTCTTGAGATTATGTACCTTAGAAACCTCTTTCCATAACCACATGCTTTGTCTTTTATTGCTGTTGTGTATATTTCTGAGCCAGCAAGGGATTGTCGAGAGAGGACAGATATATTGTCGAAGAAGACAAATATGAAACTTCCAGTGACATTCCCTCCCCAGATATTTGGAAAAATATAAAGTCACTCAGCAAATGAACTGCCTTAGAGAAGATTATAATGTTGGCCTTAACTTCTTTTACCAACTTTCCATTTCCTGGACATGAATCCAATCAACTACTATTAACTGTCCCGGAAAATTTTTTTGTTTGCAGAGCTTTTTTTAAAAAAAATAACAATCACCACCAAATTGATGAAATTTAGGCTGAAAAATGTTACTTTTAACGAAAAAGGAAAAGCATTGGGCATATTGACACATATAATCATATGAATTGTAAGATGCGATCATTTTCTTTGGTTTTCCCACCAAAAATGAGACTCCTTAGTTTTCACCTCAGTGACACTTTGGAGGCGGGTGGTCATTTGGTATTTGAAAATGCTGCACCTTCAATCCATCTAGACAAATGTACCCATTTCTGATTAGGCTCAGCGTGGTGGTGACTCTCTCAAGAGTTTAGATGTTCACAACGGCTCCACATTTTCATGTATTCTGAAGAGGAATTGCACAGAGATTAGGATTCAGAATGTTTGTCTAAGTCCCAGTAAAGACTTTTGGGGTAGAAGGATTGAATAAAGTGCTTTATCCTCTGCTGCAGTTTTTTAGAAAGCATCCATGTTGCTTTTGTAAAAGCAATTTCAAGATATTCCAGGGGGCTTCCCTGATGGCGCAGTGGTTGAGAGTCTGCCTGCCGATGCAGGGGACACGGGTTCGTGCCCCGGTCCGGGAAGATCCCACATGCCGCGGAGTGGCTGGGCCCGTGAGCCATGGCCGCTGAGCCTGCGCGTCCGGAGCCTGTGCTCTGCAACGGGAGAGGCCACAACAGTGAGAGGCCCGCGTACTGCAAAAAAAAAAAAAAGATATTCCATGTGAGTTCGGACGCTTTGTCCTCAAGAACTAGACACTTTGGGGCTTGGGAATATTACCGCGGACCTGAATTGATAGGAAAGTTTACGTTTATGACGAAAAAGGTGTGCAGGAAAGGCATGTGACGTGTTTACTTCTGCTGCCTGGCTCTTACGGTGTGACACAAGTCAGACCCTTTAGTCAGAATCCACACACTCTTGCTAAATGGGAATTTCATTTTGATAAAGAGGCCTGAAACAGCGGTCTGGGAAGTAATCCTCCGTGTCAGAGGGAGGAGAATGGTAGAAAAAGTATAGAGCTGGAGGAAGAACTTCTAATGTTAAAATTACGGTTTATTCATTTTAAAATAGGTCTGGCCATACACATATTAAATTCTTACCAGTATCAAATTCAAGGAAAATGTTGTGAAACAGCACTGGATGCAGTCAAAGGAATTTTAAAATAATTATCCTTTGCTGTCTTCTCCGTAGTCAACAGGACTTTGGACTCTGGCTGTCTGGCTGTGCAGTCACCAGGAAGTCTTACTCTTTCCTTTGTGTATTTGGCTGTGCTCTGTTGTTGACTGTCTCCCCTTCAGTTCAAGTGGAGGCCTCCTGGGCAGTTGGTGGCCAGGGCAGCTGTGGTGGCCCGAGTCAAGTGTGCCCCTCCCATGGATGCGGCTCCCAATTTAGCTGTTGGGTTTGTGCATAAAATACCACAGTCCGGCAATCTGAGCTCTTGCTTTCTGTTTAAATAAGAAGGCAGATGCTTCACACATGTTTTCCTGAGTTGACATAAACCATGGAAGGAAAGAATGCTGATACTCCATAGTTACCCTGTAGCAGCTTGTTATTTTTAATGTTTAGGTTTCCTGTAAGAGCACAGGCTAAAGGCAAAGCAGCATCTGTGCTGCCCCCGGGATTAGGAGTCATGCTCTTTTAAGTGCCTGAGTAACGGGTGAACGGGGCGGCTGTAAATAGCCAGTTGGTGCGTTTGATGGACGTCAGAGTCGGGAGGGCTTCCTTGGGCCAGCGTTGTCCTGGGTGGCCAGGGAGGAACACAGCCGAGGGGAGGAAGGCGCATTCTGTCTTGCCTTCCTTTCCACATCAAGAAGAGCAGATGCTCGACTCACAGAATTCGCCTGCTCGGGGAGTGTTCGCTCTGGAGCACAGGCTACTGGGAAGGTCTAAAAATAGGACTCAGAAAGGGTTTGCCCCTTTTCTTGAAGAAGACGTTGGCCTACATGACTTTCGGAGGCGTCAGACGGCTCCCAACAGACTCTCGTGTTAAGTTACACTTGGTTCACTCTTCTGTCTCTTCCGGGGCTCAGCTCTTCCTGAGGCCGGTCCTGCAGAGGCTGGGAAGGGAGGATGTGGCCCTGGACATTCCTTACAGTTGTCGTGGGTTTATACTGATCCGTCCGCACCCCCGTGGTCTGCCACGGCGGTGCCAGGCTCACGTCAGAGCTGAATTAATTGACGGTGCATACTTGAAAGCAGACGGGCCGCAATTTGGGGGTGTCTGTGGCTGTCAAGTACAGTCAGGTGTCATGCACACTGAGCCTTATGGCCTGTGAATCATGGACCAGCTGCAAACACTCAGGGAATGTCGTGCGTCCACCTGGGATCGCATCTCCCGCTGGCCACCTGGGCAGTGTTGCCCCCTCCAGCGTGACTGCACTCTTGTAAGTGCCTCTCTGCCCACACGTGGTGGTGGCTGGTGCCTGTGTGTGCCGCCCCGGGAGGGTGGCCCTGAGGGATCTGAGGTGGGCCTGGGAACGGGTCTGTTAAACAGAGAAGCTCAGAGACAGTTTTACCTGTGGCTGACCCTCGTGAGTGCGGGACAGCTGGTTTTATCAACAAGACTTTAGATAACCACAGAATTTGGTGTTAAATATTTCTCCCCCTCACACTGAGGGTTTTTTAAACGCAGTGTTGACCTAAAGTAAGAGCCAGCTTCTGGGAACGGGTCAGGCAGGAGCCCTAGTATTTGGCTAGTGTCCTTTAGCTTATCGGTGATTAGCTGAGATGCTTGATAAATTCTTTTCCCATTCCAGCAGCTTTATGACCGTCGGGGTCTGAGGTCTGGTGGCAGTTCAGGACAGTATGTAGTTGGCGTGGTATAAATAGTAAGTGGGGACATGTCTTACCAGCCTTTCACTTCAGCTGATGACTCCAGTAGTGCTCGAGTTTTGATGTTTATCACGTGTCTCTTTCACCCCCATCCCTTTCTTACCCAAAAGACAGATGGAGAGGTTAAATATGGCCATGACTCAGCCACGGCTCAGCCCGAGCCCAGGAGTGGCCATCAGGAGTGTCACCATCCCAGGTTCTCCTGGAACCGGCATGCAGGCCTTTCAACTGTCTTAGTTTTCACTAAGGTTTAATAGCTTATTATCAAAATGTATTCTGATAATAAGCTAATAAAGTATTCCTGAGCATGTTCCAAAACTAGAACAATTTTTTTTAATGAAAATATAGATTAGGTTGATTTGCCAAGTGACATTCGTGTGTGAGGAAATGCACACAATTAAACTAAATCTAACTTTTATGCTTAGGTAACAAAAGAGAGATGCCTTCAAATTTTCCAATATCAATACTTATTCAACAGTACATGGTGAGGAAGTTGGATAGCTCCTTTCGTGAGACCTTTCTCGTTTTGATAAAGTTAATTGGCCCTGAAAACTTAACTTCAGTCAAACCAAGAGTTTGTGGAGCTAACGCTGTAAGGATCTTAAAGTCTAAAACAAGACTGAGATTGTATATAATGAATTTTTTGTATGGGTTAAATGTTAGAATGGAGAACAGAAGTGGAGTGGTGACTGGCTTCAATGTTTTCTCCCTTGAGAAAATGTTTCAGAGCAATAAAGGTGATGTGTACCGTTGAGCACACGAGTGTGGGTCTGAGTCCAGTGGGAGTCGCTAGCGGATTTTCTGGAATAATTTTCCAGAATCAGTAGTCAACAAGAAGACAGTCGTGACATGCAACATTGATATCTGGCCAGGGCTGCTGTGAATGTTGATGGTGGTTTGGGGCCACGTGCCAGTTCTAGGGGACAGCCGGGCCATGCTGGTTTCTGGGGGGCAGCACCTGTGCGGATAAGCACAGAGGGAGCGGGTAACAGGAGGAAGGAGTGTCCTACCTGAAGAAGGAGAACTCTGAAGGGGTCAGTATAGGAATCGGTGGGGAGACTGTGGGCCAGGGTAGAGCCAGGAAGAGAAGAGCAGGGCTCTCATGGATCCCAGGACACCCCAAGCCTCACTCTTAGATCAGTGTACAGCTGTCAGTTTTGGAGTGGGGTGGCATTTCAACAAGGTGTGTGATTTTTATTTTAATTTTTAAGAGTTCTTTAATTAAACTCTAAATTTAACTTTTGGGGAAAAGGTGGCACAGCCACATGGCTGCACCTTTGAAAAGTATAGAACGATGTATAATAAAATATCCTGCCCTCGTACCCCAGCCACGTTCTCTACTCCCACTCCCAAAGCTCACCAATTTGCCACCTCATGTAGTCAGTGTTATTAATTCCCTGTGTTTTTAATGCATGAATGAAGAATACATAATTTATCCCCCTTTTTAAAATAATAAAGGTAACATGTCATATGCACTTTTTTTTCACTTAGTATTTTTTGAGGGCCTTATCATGCTAGTAAATAAAGAGCTGCCTATTTCTTTTTTGACAGATGCATAATATTCCATTACATGTATGTAGGAAGCTTTATTGAATCCATCTCCTTGGTTTGTTGCCTATTCTTGGCCATAAGAAGCAATGCTGCAGTAAATAACTGTATGTGTGCCATTTTGCCCATGTACAAGCTTATCTGTAGGATAAATTCCGGGAGGTGGGATTGCTGGGTCAGATGGTTTGTGCGCTTATAATTTTGATATATTTTGCCCAGTTGCCTTCCACAGGACTTGTTCTCATTTCCCACCAACGATTTGAGGTTTTGAGGTTGGTCAATTCAAATGTGTTGGAATATGTCTTCATGCATCAAATAATGATGCAAAAAGCATATTCTATGTGCGGGTTTGAAAGCACCATCAGAAATGTGACAGCAGTGCTTCCCAAGAGTGCAGGGGACCCGCTGAGTCCTGGTTTCGTGTAAGACAGCCCCCCGCCCCCCGACAGCAGTGCTTGTAGTTCCTGCCCAATGGCGTGTGATCGGCCTGGGATCCAGGTCGCCCTCCAGGCTGCCCAGAGGGGTGCCTTGCTTTAATCCCCCAGCAGCAGCCCTGGCTGAAAAAGCCTTTTGAGAAACAAAGAGGATCCAATTCAAATTAGAAAACATAAGAGTTCCTGAGTAAGCCCTTGGTGAATTAGATCTGATTAAATTAAACGCTGATGGAAGCTGTCTTTATCAGACATGTAGGAAGGATGTATCAGGGAGATGAGCAATCAGCTTACATCTTTTAGTATTTTTAACACTGAACAGAGAAGAATGAACATTGACATCATTTTAACATGAGACACGAAACCACCAAGCTGGGGTTGGTGGGTTGGTAAATCAGCCCAGGGAGCCTTCCTGGGTCTCCCACTGCCCCAGCTTCCCTGCCATTCCCAGCCTCCTGGGGGTTTACAGTGCATCTGCCCCCCAGGCCCCTCCCTCTGCCCGCTTCCCCACCTCCTGAAGCATGGTGTCCAAATCCCCATTCTGCTATGAATTTTAAAATGTAAGTAATGAAAATTTTTTTCTAGTAGTAAGAGCAATTCACATTGATGATAGAAAATTTGCAATATTTATGATTTAAAGCTGTGATTCCAGTTTTGGAATTTGTTAGAGATTAGATTGGGTTAGAAAGAAGGAATGAGCAGGCATGGGAAAGGAGGTTGGAAATGGGCTGAGTTCAATTTGGGTGAAGTTCTCAAAGTATGTGGAACAGCTGAAATCATCTCACCACATTTTTGACCACTGGGAAAGTGTAAAGAAAAGGCAGCCTAACTGCATTTTGCCAGGGTGAATCTGATGAGAGTCCCTGAACACACAGTGAGAATTAGAATGATGATGGATGCAAAGAATGTATTCGGGGTCACTAATCACACAGAGGGGCTGATTTGGAAATACTCTGCTGTCTTTTCAATGCATTGAATCATATTGCTTTATAATAGTGAATAATAGTAGAAAGTTCTTCGAGACCCCATAGAAGGGCTTTAGGCGGTGGGCACAGTGTCTGAGGCCGTGTGACAAAAGCATGTGCTTCTGAAGGTAGAAGTCGTCCCAGAATGATCACAGGCTCACGGATAAATGCAGTGCACATGCGTTTTTTATGAACAGCTGGTATAGAATGAATATAGTGGTATTGAATAATACAGCAAAAATTTAAACAAAATCCCCACTCTGAGTTTCCCTTATCCTGCTGTAGTTTTTCACAGCAATTATCTCTTTATGTTATACACTCAGTTCTGTATAACATTTGTTTTTAAAACATACATTCGTTCTAACATGATTGACATATTAGGGAACAATTTGAGTATAACATGAGTTTCAAATTTGCTTATGTGAAATTTTCTTTGCAAAAGCACTAGATAAGCTCAGAAAACTGCACTGAGCTGAGCCAAGCCACGTGGGAATACACAAAATGCACACATGCACACGCCTCAGACACCTCCCAGCTGTCTCAGTTCATGTCTTGTTGTCTGAGGCACACTCTGCCTACATGTGGTTACAGCTTTCCTCTGATTTCTGATCATCTTCCTTGACACCCCACAACGACTCCCGAGCTGCAGCCCCTCTGGTAACCACTTCCACCAGTACCCTTCAGATTTTTTCCCTCAGTAAAATGCCACAGTGATTGTAGCGCTTATGTATTTCTTAGCCATTCAGCATGTATAAAATTGTGCTATAGCGTTTATTAGGTTCCTGTCTTTTTCCCCCCTTATGCCCTTTGGTTTTGGGTAAGTGATCTTTGCATAGCATGGTGATTTTCAGGAACGCCTATGTGGTGTTACAGCAGAACTGACAGCATGAGTACCGTGACCTTATTGTGTTTGTTGTCTATTGTCTTGTGTCTCCCTGCACCTCCCCCCCATATCAGTTCATGGGGGGCAGGGCCTTCTGATCATTTGCTCACTCTTGCATCCCCAGCATCTTCTCAGTGTCTGGCACAGAGCAGGGGCTCAACAAATATTTGTTGAATGAATGAATCACCAGATTTTTTTTTACTGCAAATAGCAAATGAATGGTTCTGTTAAAAAAGAGGTTATTAAAGTTAAGGGAAAGAGTATTGCATTTGAGTTTGGCGAACACATCTGGCTCTTTGGCTGACAGAGCTTATCAAGGGAGGCAGGGATGGAAATTTGGGGTAAAGGTCACAGAGCTTTTTAAAATTTAGATTCGAGAAGAAACATTCTAATAATGTATTCAAAGTCAATTAAAGTAAGAACAATCAGGATAATAGCCAAAGTGGTCAGACCTACAAAAGGGTTATGTTCATTTAATAAAAATAGTGAAAAAGAAGAGATCCTAATGATGGTGTTTGACTCCAAAATAATTTAATAAATGTTAAAGGAACTTTTTTTTTTAATCCAGAAAGATATTTTCGATCAGTTGTTAGGAAGGACCCAAGGTTTTTTTTTTTAACTGAAATTTCAGAGTCAGTGCATCATTGCTTCAGCACCTGTCATGTATGTTTAAAATATGTATATGGTTAGTGCTCAGTAAATGAAGTCATGGATTGAGTATGCATGTAAAACTCTTAGCTAGAACTATAGATATAGACGTATATGTGTGTACACACTTATCCATATACATGGAACTTTGTGATGCAATCATGGGAAGCAGTGTATGTGTATTATTTCATTTCATTCTGACAACAACCCTATAGGGTAGGAGCTATTACTCTCAACTTTCACATGAAGAAACTAAGGCCCAGAGAGGGTAACTTTGTGACAGTTGTGCAGCTGGTGAGTGGCGGACCTCAGGTTTTGGAGCCAAAGCCCATGCTTCCATGCATTGAGAGCATTACACTAGGTTCTGGTGATTCCAGTTAAGAAAACTTGTGTCCTGCCCTTCAGGAGGGGGTGATGGAGATGTAAGTAAGAAAGAACAGTGCGGTTGGTACCCAGGTGAGGAGAGCATGAGGAACTGCGGTGGAGCAGGTGCTAGACTGCTTCATGTAGTGGGCTTCTCAGCCATCGACGAGGCGCTTTGGTAGGTGCCTTCTACATCGAAAGGAGACCACACACCCAAAGAAGCAGAAAGCACAGACACTGCGTGAAGGAAGGAACTACCTTCCTTCAGAATTTATTCAATTCTTAACTTCATTCTAAGGGCTGGACCAAAAGCTTTTTATACATTGTACTGGTAACTAATGATTTTGGATCTGGGCTTTGTGGTAAGTGCTTTTACTCCTTCTGTCTCATTTAACCTTTACAGTACCCCTGAGGTTGGTTCTCATATTACCTTCCTTTTCCATAAAACTCAAAGAATGTGCACAAAGTCACACAGTCAGTAAGTGGCTTTGTTTAGTCCTCAGCCACCAACCAATGTGGCAATTATTTTTAGAATGAGGATACACAGCGAGGAAGTAGCACAGTTAGGATCTGAAATCAGATCTGTCTTCACAGTCTTTGCTTTTCCCATTATAAATAAGGCACACGCTGAGGTGTGCTTCTAGAAAAAATGTGGGAGGAGATTTGAGACCGAAATATTTAAGTTCCTACAAAGCTTAATAAAAATACATGTGTACTTAGAATCATGGAGATCTTCTACTTAGAAAAAAAACCAATTACCAAGTTGCCACAATTTACATGATTTAAAATATAACTGTGAGACAAGGACGATCACATTGCCAGCAGAGGGATTCTCCTCAAAACCAGATCTGAGCCTGTCTCTGTTCCACCAAAAAAGAATCCTTCCTGGTTCCTGTTGTCTGCGGAGTATGATTCTTGGCATGTCTGCTGTTGTGGTCAGTCTCCTGCCACCTCCACAGGCAACTCACACAAGCGCTTCTCTCTCCAATGCTGAATACCCCT
Source organism: Globicephala melas (assembly GCF_963455315.2). Taxonomy (NCBI): domain Eukaryota; kingdom Metazoa; phylum Chordata; class Mammalia; order Artiodactyla; family Delphinidae; genus Globicephala; species Globicephala melas. The sequence continues at coordinate 38,599,194 of NC_083326.1, read as the reverse complement.
TGTGTTTTCATATAATAATGCAGTTAATGCTCTTCTCTCTTCCCAAAGGCACCACCCCTTTCTTTCTTGCAGAATCTAGTTCAGTCTTATTACCTTGGGGAAGACTTCTCAAAATCCCTCAGGCAAAATTTAGTTGTCTCGTTTTCTGTTACCCAGATCTTTGCCGATCTTACTCTCATGCATTCAGTACGCTGGTTCGCAACCACTGGCAGACTGTCCACATAGTTCAAGGATTGTCATGGATTGAGGCTATCCTTTCTCCACATTCACGCTCCTGGTGCCTGGCCCAGAGTCTGGTACACTCAGTCAAGTGTCTGTGCAATAGGTAGGTGGATGGATGGATGAATGAATGTGTAAAATGTTTGAATTATCCCATAAAAATACGATACATGGTTAATAAGTTATTCTAAATTAGAAAGTTTTGCAGCCACAGTCACTGGATGAATTGTTTATCCACAATGAATGTAATTACTGCTTTTTTCATTGTTTCTGAAAAGTAATCGTTTTCGGATATTAGGATGCAAAATAGGTGTTGAACAGGAGATGTTACAGATATGTATCTTCCAGTGGATCACAATTAGGAAGTGTTCAATTTTGCACATTTGCTTTCCTGCCTCTCCAAAACCTAGTCATCCTTCTTGGTCCCAGATGAACTCTCAACCTGTGAGCAACTGCCCGCTCACATGCTCTGGACCCTCTCGACAAACCTCTTCAGGGAGCGTCCATTGCTGTGGTTGTCAGTTATTCTGAAATTCATTTCTAAGGTAAACGTCATGACTTTATTTTTCATTAATTCTGTCTTGGCTTACTGTTGATTGCCCAACCAGATGATAAATATTTAGGGGGCAGGGGTCACATGTATCCTTTCCCCCCACCCCTCAGCACGTGTAAAGTGGTAAGCATGTCTGTGTAGTAAGCATGAAGGAAACTTTTGTTGAATCCATCACTCTCTTTCTTTGTCTTGGCAAGTTGAAAATGCCCTTCTTCCGTTCTTGGCTCACACTTGTGGGGAACAGAGCCCCACTCAGGGCTGCTTCCGTAGAGGGGGTTTGCTGTGAGGGTGCAGGGGTGTCTCATGGAACAGAAGGGCAGAAGGAGCAGGGCATCATGGGAGAGGGTATGGCAATGGGACATCCTCGGCCAACAGGTCTGTCTGCCTGTCTTGTCAGATGGTCTCTCGTCCCTCCTTCTCCTGGGGCCAGTGCCCCACCCTAGTTTTCTCTGTCGACTGGACCTGTTTGCTCTTTGAACATGGCATCAGAATGGCCACTCAAGGAACCATACTACACTTTCTGGCTTTCAATAAGAAATTTTCACACTTTCTGACTTTCAGAATCAATTTTTAGGAGGAGGAACATGACTGGTTCCCTTAGGTCAGGTGTTCTTCCCTGGTCCTGTCAGCTGTGGCCAGATAGATGGGGTCACCAGGTGTCAACATTTTCAAGCAAGGTAGTGAGACTACATCATCAAAAGATGGTGTGGTCTGAGTAGGCATCCCGAGCTTGTCTAGTGAAATTTAAAATATGTTTCAGCAGGAGTCAGTTGAGATGAGAATGTTAAATGAATTAAGGGGCCAAGTGCCAACGTTGCTTGGAATAAAGAGAGAGACATGCCATGCTGCTGCATGAAGGTTTGGCCTAGGAAGTGTCACCTCATGAAGGGTTTTGAGGTCCAATTAGAAATTAGAGATTGTTTTTCCCAGAAGCCCCTGCCACCAGGAACTCTGATGAAGTAGCATGGCAAGCAGTGGCTGGAGTGTCATGTAGGTAACTTATTCTGCTGTGAGAAGCAGTGCTGTGAGGCGTAGGTTTTTCAGGGTGTTGTGTGCACCTGTTGTGTCTGTTTAGAGGAGGTGGGTGGGAGTGACACCTTGCGCAGTACTAATTGCTACCCATCTGAAAAAATTAGCAAACTTCAGGAGGAAATAGGAGCTGAAGAACTAGATAGATGTATACCTAATGAGATTCAGAGCCCCAGCCAAAATGGGTGAAGAAAATACCCAGTTTTGTACGGCAGGTCCCAGCAGGAGCCACACAGGATGCACTTCTTACAAGCAACCGAAATACTGCAGAGGGGCCTCCATATTTATGCCTTTGTGCTTTGAAAGCAGCATCAGTTACATCTGTTACAGATGAAGCTCCTTCCTTTGCTATGGGGAAGGAGAATGGCTTTCAAGAATGTCTCTCTGCTTTTTGCCTGTTAACACAGATTAAGGAATTCTTAGGATGGGAGAAATAATCAGGAGTCAACGTGAAAAGGAGTCTGAGGCTCTGACAGGAGACAAACGCCATGCAGGGCAAGAAGCGGGGCATGCACAATAGAACTGAGGGCGGAGCTGCAGGAAGAAATGAGGGGCTTCTTAGGGGAGAGGCCTCCCCGTTCCCTGGAGCATCCAGAAGGTAGCATGCCATTGCCAGCACTGGAGAGGAACCTTGTTGCTTAGCAGCAAGAAAAGTAGAGAAGCAGCCATCTGAAGAGCTGACCTGCTGGCAGACCTGTGTACCTTCCTCTGGGGCTTGTACTCACGATGGAGCAGAGGCTGACCAGACCTCAGAGCTACCAAAGAGCTCGCTGATGCCAATGGGTGCTGTTGCCTTGTGTAGGCCCTAAACCTCAGGGTCCAGAGACCTTGAGATTCTGGGTGTGAAGGTGAAAGACTTTAGGACACAGGAGAAGCTTTCGTCCCTTTTTACTATGGAAGGATCTTGATTTGAAAGAGAACAAAGATACGGCACTTTGACAGCTCATTGGCGTTGATCTAAATTACACGTTATTTCATTGTGCGTGATCTCCATTTGCCAGAAGAGTAGGGTTGGGCAAATAAGCCAGTTTTTAAAAATGGAAAATAAGCAAGTTTATTTTAATCATAAGCTTGACAGTAATCTCTAGTGAAGTCTATTCCACGCAGTACATGGTTGATAATCAGTAGCTTTATTTTTTTATTAAATCAGAAGTGAAAATGTGGGGCAAGTTGATAAGCATATTGTTAGAATTTCTAAATGACTGCAAAATTACAAGGAACCAATGTCGTGGGTTAGCTAAGAGTGAATGGAGGTGACATTGGGCTGGTGGATCTTACTTTAGGAATACACTCGATAGGGATTCTCATAATATCCTTGTGGGCTAGATGTTAGTAAGATGAACTCACCATTTATTTAAAAACAATCTGGTTGATGTTTTTTGTTTTTATTTTTGCTTTGAGTCATCAGAAAGGGACAGGCAGACTCACTGGATGTCATAATGCTGTCATGTCTTCACCTAAAAAAAAAAAGATCAGCGTCCTATATCTGGGAGGACTTCCTCAAAACAATTGAAAGTGATAGAAGGCTGATAGGAATACCTAATGTTATATGACAAAGTTGAGATGTTAATAGGTTGAAACCAACTAAAATGAGGAAACATAATTGAAATAAATGTCCTACCTCTTGGGTAAAATTTTATTACACGAGTATAGAAAGATACTGGAAAAACAACATTTTTATAAAAGATGACCTGTATGTTTTACTCGACTACATTTACAGAAAATAAAGCTATATGGATGAGAGCCTGTAAAGCTTTACATTCTTTCAAAGGGATATAAAGGCTTTGGCTGCAGTGCGCTGTGAGCAGTATCTTAGGAGGGCCCATGACTCTGTGAAGGGTGTCCTGAACAGCACGCAGGAGAATTTGGGGGCAGCCAGAGGGCTTAGGGAGGCCTGGTATAGAAACCTGGCAGGGTTGTGAAGAGCCTCTTCCTAATTTTCATGACTGTCTTAGAGAAGGAGCGGGCCTGTTCTGGGGGGCTCCCTGGGGAAGCACTACCTCTGTGGGTAGAGGTTACTGGTGGACAGACCGGGCTCAGGTTTGAACAAGCCTAAAGGCTGAGTTAGGGTGCGTCTTTAGTGGGTGGAGAGTAGAATTTGGTGCCCTCTGAGGTCCCTTCCAAATCTTAGATTCTGCAGTACTGGGCAATCTACATTTTGTTTTAATTTCAGAGTCACTAACATATGGTTTAGAGATGAGTTTATCATTATAATTTGGATTGTGTAATACTATAAAAGGAAACTGTGATAGGACTGTCCTTTAAGTGGGAAGGCTCAAGGAAGTTTCCAGAGAAGCAAGAGAAACGAGGACCGTTTTGCAGAGAGTGAGTTTTGTTGAATGTAACTGTGATAATAAAATAAACGTGTTATTGGAAAAACATGTGGTGACTGCAGGGAGTGCCTAGGAAACGTGTGGCATGGGGAACGTGTCCCCAAAATGCATTTTGCCTTTAGTCACTAGAGGTTGACTCCATATGGTAAATCTGAAGATTGAAAAAAATATTTTTTTCCTTTGGTGATTCTTTTTGAGCATTTCTGCTTTCCAGTAATCATAGCTTTGTTTTACCAAGAAAGCTCTGCCTCTCGGGGAGCTGTGATTTTCAGAGCAATTACAGCTGGCATGGGCGGCCGAAGCCCGTCAGGACCATGGTTGTCCTGGAGATTTTCTTCAGAAAGTGACCCTGATTACTCTTTATTTTCGCTCCTGTTGTTTTACTCTAATTTGTAATTTAAAATCCACTCTACAAAGAGTCTACAGAGCGCCAGCTGGTTGCTAGTTTAAAGACTTTCTTTTCTTTCTCTATTTTTTAAATTTTAAATTGGACTGTCAATTTTGGTGGTTGCTGTTTTGAAATCGGTGTGCTGTATCTTTCTGTTTCCTTAACTTCAGTGGATGGGGAGGTTGAAAACAAAATCACCAGTTTAAGATTTACGTTAAACGTCTTTTCCTAGAAAAGGGGGTAGGGCTGCCTCCTCCAGCTTCATCTTCTGTAGATGAGGGAAGGAACGGTGGGTCCCTGGAATTAGTCCTCTGATTACAGCCTGGGAAGTTGTCATCTCGGGAGACCTTTGAGTGTGTGCTGTGTGCCCTGCCCTACTGGTCCTTTTCTGGGCAAGTCGGGGTCACACGTGGAAGGGAGGGAGGCAGACAGGTGGGACCGACCAAGACGGTACTTTCACTCGTGGGTCGTGGTCAACCGCAGAGGGCAGTAAATGGCACCTTCTTGTTGCTTTTGAAAAGCAAATGCTTAACTCCTACTTAATAACGGCTGTGTCTTGACCTTTGCTCAGTGTTCTTTATCATATGTTCAGACTGTATTTTTTGGAGGGAATGGCTTTTCTTTTTGGTACTATGATTCTCTGCCTTTGCAGTTTAGATTAAAGCCTTATCTTTCTGTTTTTTGTTCCCGTTAATTGTTCAAACGCCTTAATGTCTTACGCTTACACATTGACTCTTGAATGAAATCACTCATATAACCCAAACTTAATAGGACACTGTGAAGTGGATGTTCTTAAACTGCTCTTGCTTTGGAAGTACAGTCCTTTAGGAAAGCAATTAAGCAACATGTATTTAGCTATTACTTTTGTTATTATTAGGAAAGACCTTTACAGATTTATTCTCTTTGTCCCAGTAATTTAATTTCTAGGAATCAGTCCTTAGGAAGTCTTATGAAATACAAAACATAGACATAGAGCTTTATTTATAAGAATGAATTCTAATAATAAATACTGTAAACAAACTATAGATGTCTAATAGTAGCGAGATTGGTGGTGTTTCTTCTTCTAATTATCTGCATTTTCAGCATCTTTTAAAAGTGTGTTCATTTGACTTGTTCCAGCAGCTAGTAGGTCACATCTTTTATGGGTGAGAGGCTAGACTAAAGGGAATTTATTTTTCTTGCATAGCTAGTGTAAGGGAAAAAAATACTTGGTTTAGGATATCTCATACTTAGTGACTGTATACCCTGGGACTTCTGTTCCTGGAAGTATGGTAGATGAAATATCTTGAAAACCCTGCTCTTATAGAGCACTTGGTACTGCTGGCTGTAAAACATCGATGTTTTAAATGCATGGCAGAGATGCCAAGAAATCATAGGAAATCCAGTGTCCAAAAACCTTTTCATGAGTGAGAACTGTGTGAGCTGATGCTAGAGCATCCTTGGGAAAGTGGGCCAGTCTTGGTGACCACAGGGCACTTAGGGGGCTGCGGAGGTAGATGATGAGACCTTAGGTCCGAGGAGGGTGGGGATTTCTGTTTAAAGCCAGGCTGCTCAGGACCATATTCTTGGTGAAAGAATAGACCACAGAAAATACGCCCACCAGACTAGGGAGATTAGCAGGAAGTTTACCCCCTCTGGCTTGGGGCTGGGTGTGGTGGGATTTATAATCTCAGGTGTACTCTTATTTGGGTTTGGGGTTTGAATGCTATTACTTGTGTAAGAATCCTCACTCTGATTAATTAGCATAAGAGGGGTCCCAAGGTGGTGATGCTTTTCTTGAGGGACACACTATACTCAGGCTGCACAGAATTCCCACATATCAAGTGTTTCTGAAGATGGGCTCACAATCCGAAATTAAAGACCCCCTGAGGGAACCATCTACCACACCCGAAGCTTAGTACACATGGCCAGCAGTGGAGTTAGACTGCTATAAAGTTATATAAGAGACTGCTGGATGGAGAATATTAAATAAGTATGTTTCAAACTATTGGAAACATGAAAGAATGTATTTAAAGCATAAGAATAAAAAGATGTTATGAAAAAAGAAAAGGCAGACTGAAATCAAAACCAAAGAAATTAATTTAAATACTCAGTGGACAAGTTAATCACTGGATTAATAAAATTGAAGAAAAACTTGTGTATTGGAAGATGGATGAAATAAATCTACTGAAATTGTACAGCGCTGCATATTTCATTTAGAATATATATTGGGAATTTTGGAAGAACACAGAAACCAGGGCCCAAAAGATAACCTGCAAATTATAGAAGCTAATGCAAGTATTGTCTAGCAGCTTATAGCTTTAATGTGTAGTTGGATTGTGTTTCCAAATATATTTTATGAGACATTGACAAATTGGGTGAGACTAGTCATTGCTGCTATTTTGAGCACTTGCCATGTGTAAAGTCTTGTTTTCATGCATTCCATTCCATGAGGAGGTGTGGGGGCTGTCTGCTGTTTCCACCTGTCAAGTTCTTTTCCCACCTTCTCTGGTAGCAGCACTTGCTTCTCCTTTGGGGGACCACCCTCCCCCCAGGGCGTGCTGTTGTGGGGTGGTCCTGGTGGAGGCTTGCCTGTGAATCAAGTTACACCAGACTTCCCTGGCTCTGGGTCCCCGCTGGGCATCTCCCTCCTTGGAATCCTGATCTTGAGGGGAGCGACGCAAGGTTGGAGCTGATTCAGTGCAACAGCAGCGGCCCCTGAAAAGACTGTTTATAATTTGTTACCCACATCCCCAGGGCTGTTCTGCTTCCAGCCCTTCCCAAGGCCCATCCATTAGCTTTTCTTTGGATTCTGAGAGCTGCTCTTATACTATTAATGCATTTTTCTTTCTTTCTTTCTTTTTTAAGCCAGTTACTTTCTTGCTTGCAGTCACAGAAACTTAACTGATTTAGTAGGTGTTTAACTTTTCTGTCTTTCAGATGCTAAAAATGAGGTGTAGAAAAATTACATTATTTCCCACAGGTCATAGGGTCAATAAGGAGTAGAGGCTGAATTTGAAACCACATCTGGTCTGTTCCAGAGACTCCTCTCACCCTGTTTCCATGTAGCCTCCCTCCAAAGGGGCTCTTCTATCTATTGAGAAAAATTTTTCCAGGTCACATCTGCTTTCCTTTCAGAACAATATCTCCATATACTTGCATGTCATTGGGGTGGAACCTTGTCAAAAGTTGGCTGTATGTACAAATAAACTCTATTTTTGGATTCTGCCTTTATTAGTTTTCTATCATTGCACAGTAAATCATCACAGACTTAGGCCTTAACACAACACTTATTTTTAACGACTTATTTTTAACACTTAAATCAACAACTTATTTTTCCACAGTTTACATAGATCCCAGCTTTGCTTACATGGGTCCTCTGCTCAGGGTCTCACTAGGCTGAAATGAAAGTGTCAGCGGGGCTGAGTTCTTATCTGAGTCTTAGGTTCTTCTTCTAAGCTCACTGGTTGTTGTCAGGATTTAAGTCCTTGAGGCTGTAGGACTGAGGTCCTCAGCTTCTACAGGCTGCCTGCCCTTCCCTTTCACGTGGTCCTCTCTTCAGCATGGCAGTTGCTAATTCAAGGTCAACAGAAAAGCTCCTCTGCAGCTACTTACCTCTTACCTCTAGACCCTTTATTAAAAGGCTCGCCTGATTAGGTCAGGCCTCCCTAGGAAGTCTCCCCTTTGATGAACTCAAACTGATATGGGACTTTAATAATATCTGCAAAATTCTGCCATCTTTGTCATATAGTGTATCTAATCATGGCAGTGATAGCCTATCATATTCACTGGTCTCACCCACATTCAAGGGAAGGGGATTATACAGACTTTGTGTACCAGGAAAGGGAATCTTGGCGCCATCTCAGAATTCTGTCCATTACACACCTCTAAACATTTATTCACTTAAGGCTCAAAGAATTGCACAGGATTAGTAACAGTTTTTCCTTACATTCCTTTCCTCCTCAAGTTCAGTCATTAGTACTTTATTATGAATTTCACCAAACTCCCTGTATGGGAATGAGCTTCAGTACTACTTTTAGCATAAATGAAGAGGTTAGGAAATTTGCTCAGCCTTAAAGTAGGTTGGAATTTTACTGAATCTAGAATATTCTAGGCATGTGATTTAGCACAAGGCCACTCAAAGTGTCATCTGTAGCTTACGGCTCGTTTGTGAACTGTTTGTTTGTTATCAGTTCACGGTGAGTTAAATACAGGACCTAAGAGTAAGCATTTAGAAACATTTATAATAATTTAACATTGTTAGAGTATCCACACAAGTGATCAGTAGACAAACCGTGTTGACCGGAGTATAGAACACGTTGGGTGTTGTTGGACTCACGCGGTAAGTTACGTATGGCATAGGTGGTGTGTCAGTTACGTGTTTTAGAACTATGTTGTAAGGTGTGATTTTGTTTTTAATCAACTTTATTGAGTTATACCTTACATTTCAGAAAAATGCACCCATTTAAGTGACAATTTGATAAGTTTTGACAAATGTATACATCCATGTAATGACCACTAGTACCATCAAGGTATAGAACATGGCTATGTTCCTAAAAAGCTTTCTTATGCCCCTTCTCAGTCATTCTATGCTTTGTCCCCTTTTCACCCTTTACATTAAAGCCACTGGTAATCACTGATGTGCTTTTTGTCACTATGGATTGAGTTTGTCTTTTCTAGAGCTTCACAGAAATGGACTTACTTATTCACTATGTACTTTTTTTGTCTGGCTTCTTTTATTCACCATAATGATTTTAAGATCCATTCATGTTGTTGTGTGTTATTGATAGTATATTAGATTTTATTGCTGATGACTAATCCATTGTATGGACGTACCACAGTTTATCTATTTATCAATGTCAAATATTGATTGACACTTGGGTTGTTTCCAATATTGGTCATTATGAATAGAGCTGCTGGAAACATACATGTACAAGCTTTATATATTTTTCATTTTTCTTGTGTAAATATCTAGAAGTAGAATTGATGAGTAATATGGTAAGTGTACGTTTAACTTAATGGAAAACTGACAGAGTTTTTTCCAAAATGATTATGCTATTTTACATTAATACCAGCAGTGCATGAGAGTTCCAGTGACTCCATATCCTTGCCAACACTTGGTATTCCAGTCTTTTAAGTATTAGCCGTTCTAATAGGCTTGTCATTGTATCTCATTTGGGATTTGATTTGTTTTTCTCTGATGACAAATTGTGTTGAACATCATTTTATGTGCTTATTGGCCATCCAAATATCTTCTTTGTGAAGTATCTGTCCAAAGCCTTTGCCCATTCTTTTTTATTGGATTGTTTGCCTTTTTTGAGTTATGAGTTCTTCACGTGTTCAGTTTCTTTATAGCTTAATATTATTAGCTAAATGTTATTTGTCAGTAAATGTATATTAATTATTCTTAACCTTAATTTAATACTGGCAAAGCAAATGTCACTGGATATTTTTTCTTTTTGTCAAGAAAAGACTCCTTTTCTCAATGCATGGTAGTAGTAAACTAAAAGGTGACAATGGAAGTCACTTCAAAGCAAAAGATTTGATATTAGTTTAAGTTAACTGTATGAACCTTCATACATTCAGTTCAGTTTTGCAACCATAAGTAGCCAAATAAACTGCTAAACACAGTGTGCTATTTTCTGAGGAAGTACTGGCTGATGAAGAGATAAGACCATCAATTCTTAAAAAGCATTTACAGATAAACTAAAGAAATACAGTGAAAAACGAATTCTTTGAAAGAAAGTATTCAATTAAAAGAGCTGACAGGGGCTTCCCTGGTGGTGCAGTGGTTGAGAGTCCGCCTGCCGATGCAGGGGACACGGGTTCGTGCCCCGATCCGGGAAGATCCCACATGCCGCGGAGTGGCTGGGCCCGTGAACCATGGCCGCTGAGCCTGCGCGTCCAAGCCTGTGCTCCGCAACGGGAGAGGCCACAACAGTGAGAGGCCACAACAGTGAGAGGCCTGCGTACCGCAAAAGACAAAACAACAACAACAACAACAAAAAAGAGCTGACAGATGCAAGTGTTCACTGTTTCATATATCAACATGAGTATTCTGTCGCCTTCTTATTAAATAACAATTTGATTTACTAGGAATAAAAAGACAATATACATTTATCCAGACAGTGGTGAAGGACTGCATCAAAAATGCTGATGTGGAAATGTTCAGTAAATCTATGGCCAAGAAGATGGCTCATGTACCACTTTCTAATGATGTATTCAGAAACTGGCTATTGATATAGAAAGCCAAGGCACAGAACAAGTAGTAGAGAATTTTTCATTATAGTTTCAAGAATGCACAGATTTACTAATTGGCACTTCTAGTAAATGTGTAATTTGAATATGATGTTGATATAGGAAGAATTCTTTTTAGCTTCATTGCTGATAAACACAACTAACTCTGAACTACTATATAAAACTATGAAAAATTACACTGTCAACAAGTTTAGTTTGAAATTTGAGTTTGGCTTAAGGGAGTGTGTTCTGACAGCACGGAAGAATATTCTAGAATATTAAGAATATTAATATTAGAATATTAAAGAGCTTGCATCAGTGTAAACCACTCCACTCCTTCCTCCATTAAAGAAGTTGTGGTTCAGAAAGATGTCATCTGAACTCAACAGTGTGCTTAGTGATGATGTAAAAATTGTAAATTATATAAAGGCAAAGGCATTAAAGATTATCCTCCCTTATATGGGATAATACGGATGCTAATTATTACAAACTGTTATTGCATCCTGAGGTATCGTGGTTGTCTATGGAAAATGAACTGTAAAATAAGCTGTCGTATTTCTTGAAGACAGGAAACCAGCTTGTTCTCAATTCTTTAAAGATATGAGTTAGCCAGACTTGCTTAGTTGTTTGACCTCTTAGGTATTAAAACTTCCATGCAACAAAGGAATGCAACATATTTTTAAATGGCAGATAAAATCAAAGGACAAAAACAAAAGTTAGAAGTTTGGAAGAACGGAGTTTGCAGATTACTATGTTACGTTCCATGATTTAGCTACAGCTATCAGTGAAGGGGGTAATGATCTTCACATTGAACGCCTAGAAAACATTATTACTGAATACTTTGTGATTTTATAGAGCATTTTGAATTTTATTTTCTATCAAGAAGAAGCCAAGCTTGGGAAATTTATGGATCTCATTTCTACTTATTTCATCGAAAGATAATTTAATTTTAACAGTAACTGCACAGGATAGGTTGGGGAATTGGCAACTACTGAAGGACTGAAGATGCATTTTGAAAATACAGCATCATTTGCTTTCATTTTGGACAAAAGTTAAAAATTAATGTTCTGAGCTTGTCAAAAGTATGCTAAAATCTCTTCCCCCATTTCCATCAACATACCTCTGCAAGACTGGTTTCTATGATGAGTGTTATTAAAACAAAATAGAGAAACAACTTAGCTATACATTATTCCCTGAGAGTAGCTTGGTAGATCTGTCCTAGAATAGATGAGTTAACAAGCAAACACTAGAGTAGTTTTTCCCATTTAAAGACTTTGAATACAGATAACACATAGCTTTTATTCAGTGTGTGTATTAGGTTTCAGTGTGGCAGATCAATTTAACTTGCAACTTTTTGTTTGCACGACAACAAAGTTGTGAGAGTGATTGTAACTTTCTATATTAATTGCCTGTATGCTTTCTTTTATATGCTATATTGTGTAACTCTTCTCTTTTTCTGAGTTACGTTTTTTAGATTATATTAAGAGAGAATTTTGTGTATTGAGTGTAATGATAAAGTATTTGGCTTGTATTTGTATGTCCTGTTTTATGTCCTTTACTAGTCGTTCATTTTTGTTGTAATTTACCAAGGCATTGGTCAACAATGGATTGGAAATTGCAACCTGACAAACTACTCCTTCAACCTGGGTAGTTTGAGAAGCACTGAAGTTAATGTTTGGTTTCTCCTTGGGAGCATTTATTTTCGGTGGCATCTCCCCTGGGCTGCCCTCCGCCTCCCACCTCTGCAGAGGCGGCTTGGAGGGCCTGTTACAAGCAGTTTCCACCACAGGGCTGTGGGGACCCTTGGTGAAGACCTTAAGTAGCTCCACAAAGAAAATTTGACAGTAGAAGGCGTTATCGGGAAATATTATTTATCTTAGGTTTATCAAGCAGACCAGCATGGCAGGTGTTGTCAGCAACTGCTGTCGCCTCAGCTCTGAGGACACGCCAGCCTCCCAGCCCTCTGTCTGCATTTCCACACTGTTGCCATCAGCCAGGGGATGTGTTTCCCGGTCACCAGTGATTTGGTCCTTGCATTTGCAAGGACCTTTTATCTTTGGTCCTCTCCTTCTCCCAAGCACTGGAGGCTATCTGCCATCTGTGATTTTTAAATTGTCCTCTCTCACTGGCTCCGCTGACAACAGGCTGCCCTGCTTTCTCCCTCTTTCTGGCAGCATCTCCGAGTCCTTTTCTAGCTCCTGGTATGACACCTCCCTTTGGCCCTTTCCTCTGGTCTCACTCTGTCCACTCTCCTCCAGCTGTGGCTTCAGTAGCCTTTCTGCACAAACCCCAGCTCCTCCCCTCCGACCTGCACCTCTGTCAGTTCATGGGATGTCACGCAGCCCCTCAGACTCAGCGTATTCACCATTCACCCCCATCCCTGAGGCCCGGCCAGTTCCCTCCCGCTGCCCACTCACCTGGGCTTAGAGACCTTGCCTGGCATCCACTGCCTGAAACCTTCCAGCCTCACTCTCTGAACTCCGTCCTGTCCCTGCCTTGGCTCAGGCCCTCACTCTCATCCACTCCGCATTCTTGCCTCCAGGCTCTCTCCTCCAGCTTCTCCCCGACTCGGGGATCTGAGTTTTCTCTTAGAAACCCAGTTCTGATCCTGATCTGACCTCTCTGTGGGCTCGGGGTGAGGCCCGGAGCCTTTGCAGCCTGGCCTGAGCGTGTCTGGGCTCACCTTGGACGACTCTGTTCACCTTGAACTCCAAGTCATGCTGAACACAGTCAGTGCTGATGCAGGCTGTTCAGGATCAGTATCTGTAACACAACAAAGTTAATCTACTAGCATCTCACAGAAACTGTGGGCAAGAGAGAATGCGAAAGTTTCTAGCCAGCAGAGGATGCAAAGTGTAAAGCAACAGTACAGCACCTTACTGATGGAAGTTGTGTAAAAGGCCCTTGATGGTTTTTTATCAAGGGTGCTCTTTCATTGTATTTAATGTATAAGTTTTCTAAAGATTTTTATTGATCCATCTCCAACCTTGGACTCTCTGGCTTCTTTCTCAAAAGATCTTAAGTGGTTCAGCCATGGATTTCCTCTCCCTGGGGCTGCAGAAGGGCAGCTGCATCACCCACTCACCTGGCTCTCTCTCCTGCTGGACCTTGTGGGTGCCTAGTCAGATCTTTGGATCTGCCCAGGATTTAGCAGAGAAGTCAGTGAATGTTTGAGGAATGAGTAAATGAATCCTCCTGCACTCTAGGACTGAATCAGTGCTTCTCAGACCTTAACGTGCATGTGACTATTCTGGGGATCTTTAGTAAAGTCGCAGGATATAAAATTAATACACAGAAATCTCTTGCATTCCTATACACTAACAACGAAAGATCAGAAAGAGACATTAAGGAAACAATTCCATTTACTATTGCAACAAAAAGAATAAAATACCTAGGAATAAATCTACCTAAGGAGGCAGAAGACCCATAGGCAGAAAACTATCAGATACTGTTGAAAGAAATCAAAGATGACACAAACAGAAGGAGAGATATACCATGTTCTTGGATTGGAAGAATCAACATTGTGAAAATGACTCTACTACCCAAAGCAATCTACAGATTCAGTGCAATCCCTATCAAATTACCCATGGAAGTTTTCACAGAACTAGAACAAAAAATTTTACAATGTGTATGGAAACACAAAAGACCTTGAATAGCAAAAGCAATTTGAGAGACAAAAATGGAGCTGGAGGAATCAGTCACCCTGACTTCAGACTCTACTACAAAACTACAGTAATCAAGACAGTATGCTACTGGCACAAAAACAGAAATACAGATCAATGGAACAGGATAGAGAGCCCAGAGATAAACCCATGCACCCATGGTCACCTAATCTATGACAAAGGAGGCCAGATTATACAATGGAGCAAAGACACCCTCTTCAGTAAGTGGTGCTGCGAAAACTGCACCACTTATTGAAAACTGTCCTAATTTCATTCTTTTACAGCTACATGTGAAAGAATGAAATTAGAACACTCCCTAACACCATACTCAAAAATAAACTCAAAATGGATTAAAGCCCTAAATGTAAGGCCAGACACTTATAAAACTCTTAGAGGAAAACATGGGCAGAACACTCTTTGACATAAATTGCAGCAAGATCTTTTTTGACCCACTTCCTAAAGTAATGAGAATAAAAACAGAAATAAACAAATGGGACCTGATGAAACTTAAAAGCTTTTGCACAGCAAAGGAAACCATAAACAAGATGAAAAGACAACCCTCAGAATGAGAGAAAATATTTGCAAATGAAGCAACAGACAAAGGATTCATCTCCAAAATATACAAACAGATCATGCAGCTCAATATCAAAAAAACAAACAACCCAATCCAAAAACGGGCAGAAGACCTAAATAGACATTTCTCCAAAGAAGACATACAGATGGCCAAGAAACACATGAAAAGCTGCTCAACATCACTAATTATTACAGAAATGCAAATCAAAACTACAATGAGGTATCACCTCACACCAGTAAAAATGGCCATCATCAAAAAATCTACAAACAATAAATGCTGGAGAGGGTGTGGAGAAAAGGGAACCCTCTTGCACTGTTGGTGGGAATGTAAATTGATACAGCCACTGTGGAGAACAGTATGGAGGTTCCTCAAAAAACTGAAAATAGGGCTTCCCTGGTGGCACAGTGGTTGAGAGTCCGCCTGCCAATGCAGGGGACACGGGTTCGTGCCCCGGTCCGGGAGGATCCCACATGCCTCAGAGTGGCTGGCCCTGTGAGCCATGGCTGTTGAGCCTGCGCGTCCGGAGCCTGTGCTCCGCAACGGGAGCGGCCATAGCAGTGAGAGGCCCACGTACCGCAAAAAAAACCCCCAAAAAACTAAAAATAGAACTACCATATGGCCCAGCAATCCCACCACCAGGCATATACCCAGAATGCACCCCAGTGTTTATTGCAGCACTATTTGCTATAGCCAGGACATGGAAGCAACCTAAATGCCCATTGACAGACGAATGGATAAAGAAGATGTGGTACATATATACAATGGAATATTACTGAGCCATAAAAAGGAACAAAATTGGGTCATTTGTAGAGACATGGATGGATCTAGAGACTGTCATACAGAGTGAAGTAAGTCAGAAAGAGAAAACAAATATCGTATATTAACGCATATATGTGGAATCTGAAAAAATTGGTATAGACGATCTTATTTATAAAGCACAAATAGAGACACAGATGTAGAGAACAAGCATATGGATACCAAGGGGGGCGGTGGGATGAATTGGGAGATTGGAATTGACATATATACACTATTGATACTATGTATAAAGTAGATAACTACTGAGAACCTACTGTATAGCACAGGGAACTCTACTCAGTGCTCTGTGGTGACCTAAATGAGAAGGAAATCCAAAAAAGAGGGGATATATGTATGCGTATAGCTGATTCACTTTGCCATACAGTATAAACTAACACAATATTGTAAAGCAACTGTAAGCCAATAAAATAATAAATAAATAAAAAATAGAGAAAAAGTGCAGATGATGTTTCAGTAGGTCTGGGTGGGACCAAGGTTCTGTGTTTCTAACAAGCTCCCGGGTGGGACTTCCCTGGTGGCTCAGTGTTAAGAATCTGCCTGCCAATGCAGGGGACACGGGTTCGATCCCTGGTCCGGGAAGGTCCCACATGCCGCAGAGCAACTAAGCCCGCACGCCACAACTACTGAGCCCGCATGCCACAACTACTGAAGCCTGCACGCCTAGAGCCCGTGCTCCACAACAAGAGAAGCCACTGCAGTGAGAAGCCCCTGCTCGCCACAAGTAGAGAAGGCCCGTGAGCATCAACGAAGACCCAACACAGCCATGAATAAATAAATAAATAAATTTTAAAAACAAAACAAAAACACAAGCTCCCGGGTGATGCTGATGTTGCTTGTCCAGACTCTATGCTTTCAATAGCTAAGGATTGAACCCCTTACCTTTAAAAACATGTAGGGGCCATTCAGGTTCAGCTAGCCACTTGCTGTGAGGACTGGCCAGCTGTCATTTTCTGTAGTAAGAGCAGGCTCCAGGGTATTTCAGGAAGCCTTTCCACATCCGCCTGGGAGAAAGCCTTTTCTTCCTGATGCAGGATGTGGTTACTCGCCTGATCTCCAGCCTCCCTTCCTTATTTGAGGAGCCCCTTGAAAGCACCGCACGTGGGATGGAAGGGGAGTGAAGCACTCTCCCAGGTGGGTGCTCTGACCAGCTGACTCTGAGTCTGCATCTGGAAAATGACGGCTCCACTGGAGGACCTCCCCAGCCCTCCTGGCGCTTCTATTCTGCCCCAAGACCTTGAGGGCCACCAGTGCTGCCAGCCCCCAGAGTGTAGAGATTATCTTGACAGGATTGGCTGAGGCTGAGTTCCAAAATTTTTGTTAATGAACCTAAGCACCTTTATGGTTGAAGAAAATCCAATCCATAATAAACTCTATTAATATCTTCCCGCATATCAACATAGTTCACATACTTGTCATTTTTAAATGGCTCAGTAGTTACATTCCCTCCGGTTGCCTGGGTAAGGCCATGTGTAGCCATTCCCTTGAGGCTGGCAGTTGGCTCATCTCCAGGTTTTTTCCTCGAATTCTAAATAGTGGAGTTGCGACTGTCTGCTGAGTTTATTCCCCTCTCCCCTGCCCCCAACCTCCCCAACCTCCATTGTTGCCTTGGGTAACCTTTTAAAATTCATACCTCATGTGGTCAGGTTATCTAGTTACATGATCTTATAGCCCTGCTATACTTTTGCTTTTTTACTGTGTTTCTCCCAATTGTAATTACATAATTATTTGCATGGCTGTGTGTTTAAAGTCAGTCTCCTCCACTAGATTCTCAATTCCAGAGGCTGGCCCCTCCTCCATCTCTGTCATCCCAGTGTTCTCACCAGCTAGAACACTGCTGGCATGCAGGGGTCCGTGAAGTAAGTTACATGAATAACCACGTGCTGCGTGGCTGGACTGCATGCACAACAGGCGTGCCTTACACAGGTGCCACCTGCCTGCCAGCATGCGTCAGGTGCCTGTATGGGCCAAGCATTGTGTCAGATGCTGGGGATGTACCGAAGGGTGTGCGTGGACCCTGCCTTCAGGGTCAAATCCCGCTGGGAGAGAGAGAAGGAAAATGGCCAATTATACTTCATTGTTTGAAGTGCTAGCAAGTGTGGAAGCACAGGGTTCTTTGGAGACATAGAGGAAGAGGACCAGACTGAGGCTGGGGTCTAAAGAAAGTCCACCTGGAGACAGGGAGGCCTGAATTGGGATCCAGAAGGCTTCAACACGTGTCTGACAGCTATGCTGCAGGCTGGATGTCTGACAGCTGATGTAGTGGGTGGAACCCTGGCTGGCAGTAGCCTTCTAGGCTTTGAGGTTGGTGGTGGCTCTTTTATTTTGATTTCTAAGGTCATTGTAGAGATGTTACATTGGAGAACCATACATTACAGGGGAAGGATCGCTCTAACAGCTGGGCTGTGCAGTTGACTTTATGTGCCTTAGTTATAGACAGCAAAGTCAAGCGGCCTCTCTCCAACACATTTTAGATGCAGTGCCTGCCTGTGGAACAAAATGTACCTACTCATAGAGTTGTGGACTCACTGAATTTGTGTGGTAGCTCTAGAAGGGACCTTGATTAACTAACAGCGACACATTGCATGTTGGGAAATAAAGTGTCCCCTCCCCTCCCATCAGAAAGGCCAAGTCAGGTTCCGCTAAGTGAGGATTTTTCACTTCAGTTCGTGAAAGTCAGTGAGTAAAGCTGAGGAATAGAATAATAAATTACTGATTACAGAGTGTTTCCTCTGTGAGTCATGGTGTGTTAATGTCATTATTTTTCACAATTTAGAAATGTTGTTGCCAGCAACTGGAATACTCAGAAACTTCCAGACACTGGACGTCTCGTGTGTTCTTGAAACGTCCCCTCCCTGATCCCATTCCCTACCCCCACCCCCAGCTCCCTTCCTCTTTGTGCTGTTTCATGTAATATGTTTGCATGATTGTGGTTCAAACAGTCCTCTGAGTATGGGGCATTTTTCAAGCAGAAAGTAGTCTGTGGAGGCCAACAGTTTATTTTTTCTTTTCTTTTCTTTGAAGGTGTATTCGTGACATGATGTTTATCATACACACAAATATATTTCCACATATAGCTCAAAAGTAGTGAATTCTATTCCTCAGCTCTTTATACATGGATTTCCTCTACTGGATTTCTTTTTTTGGTCACGTGACTTTCTTACATTGGCACGTGGGCTTCGTACACGAATCTGCTTATATTTCATTCAGTCTGTTTCCTTGTCTCACCTTATGTGGTTGCATAGGAAAAAGGCAACTTCCCAAGAAACGAGAATTTGATGGAAATTTTTGTGTTTTACATTTACTTTTATATTTTAACTTTTTATCTGAAATAATTGCAGACCTCCTCCCCACTCCCCAAATTACAAAAATAATACATAGCTACACAGACTTTGTGTCTGTGCTTCACCCAGCTTCCCCAGATACTATCGTCTGACAAACCATAGTACAGACATAAAAACCAGGAAATTAATATTGCTATGATACTATTAACTCTTCTAAGATGCCCTGTTCAAATTGTGTCATTTGTCCCATTGTTGCCCTTTTTACAATTCCAGCATCTAATTTGGCATCCAATTCAGGATCACACATTTCATTTTAGTTGTCACGTCTCCTTGGTATCTTCTGGTTTGTGGCCATTCCTCAGTCTCTTTCTTTCACAACGTTGACACGAATGAAGAGCACTGGCCAGTTATTTTGTAGACTGTCCCTCAAAATGGGTTTGTTTGATGATTCCTCATGACTGAGTTTAAGTTATGCATTTTTGAAAAAATACCACAGAAAGGTTGTGTCTGTCTCAGTTAATCATGTGAGGAGGTGCGTGATACTGATAGGTTTCATTGCTACTGATGGTAACTTTGGTCACTTGGGTAGGGTGCTGTCTGTAAGCTTTCTCCACTAAAAAGTTACTGTTTCCCCCTTTGCAATTAGTAAACATCTTGTCAGGAAGTGCTTTGAGATTACATAAATATCCTGCTTCTCATCATACTTTGAAATCCCTTGATAATTCTTGCCTGTGATGATCATTACTATGATGTTTGCCAAATGGTAATTTTCTATTTCTGTCATCCCATATGCATTTGTGCATTGGAATTCTACTGTAAGAAACAGCTTCCCTTCTGTATTTATTTATTCATTTACTTGTTAATATCAGTATGGACTCAGGGATATTTGTTTTATTCCATTACTATCATCATTTATTTTGTTGCTCAAATTGTTCCAGATTTGACCATTAGGAGACCTTTCGAGTTGATTGCTGTGTTCTTTAGATAGTCCCACATCATATTTTTTTGGACTTTTTCATTTATGGTATCAAAAGATGTTTATGCTCGTTTTGTACTTTCCCTGCCCAGTCCTGGAAGCAGTCATTTCTCTAAGGAGCTCTGTTTCCTTTAGCGGAGAATGGTGCTTAGAAACCAAGATCTTAGAGGCTAGACGTACTCATTCACACTGGGGTGTCATGAGCTTTATACCTTCTCAGAGCACAGAGGTAGAAAAAGTATATATACACACACACTTCCCTCTATCTGACTATGTATCTGTGTATCTGTCTATCAAAAATCTTTGAATTTCTACTGATATGACTGATTCTAAACGACCTGCACGGGGCTTATTTTAGTCTTCCCCCCTTTTATTATTTGTAACTCTTTTCTGCACCAGAGAGACACCTGGCTCCTTTTAGTCACAATATGTTTACTTATTTACTCAACCTTAGAATGAATACAGGATAAAGTACAGTAGTTTCCAAATTGTTAACCCATGTGGCTGTGGAAAAAACTTACTGTAAAGCTAAAGATTTATACTCTAGTATCTAGTCAAGAAAGTAACTATTTTCCAAAGTTACTCCCTTTCTTTCCCCACCCCCTTCAGTGTTGTTATATTATTTATTTGTAGTACAGTTAGATTCATTTGTTTCTTTTTATACTCCATTTTGGGTTCCGGTCATATCCTGGTTGATTTTAGTTTTTTATTTTTGAATATGTCAGAGACGTAAGCAAGATTTTAAAAATCAAAACCATTCAAAAAGTCTTGCTCAGAGAAGTGTTACTTCCTCCTTAACCTCCTCTCAATTTCCCATTTCCCTCTTCTTTCCACCTTGTTCCCACCCACCCCCTGTAGATAACCGATCTCCTTAGTTTCTTGTTTCCGTACTGTATTTCTCGTTGCACAAATGAGAAAGTACATGAATATTTTATCTCCTCTTTCTTACGTGAAAGGTAGTACGCTATAGATACTCTTTTGCACTTTGCGGTTTTTGCTTAACAGAATGTCCTGCAAGTCACTTCATATCAGTTCCTAGAGATCTTCCTCAATTCTTTTTTGCAGCTGGGTTGTATTCCATTGTGTGGATGTACCATAGTTTATTCAACAATGCTCTGATGTGTAGGCATTTGGCTTGTTTTCAGTGTGTTGCAATTATGAACAATGCTGCCTCATGCATGTGTATTTTCACGTTGTGGGAGGTGTATTGTCAGGGTAAATCCCTAGAAATAAAAGATAAGTCAAAAGGTCAAGTGCCTTGGGACTTACCTGGTGATGCAGTGGTTAAGAATCCGCCTGCCAGTGTAGGGGACAAGGGTTCGATCCCTGGTCTGGGAAGATCCCACATGGCACGGAGCAACTAAGCCTGTGCGCCACAACTGCTGAAGCCCGCGCACCTAGAGCTCCTGCTCCACAACCAGAGAAGCCACTGCAATGAGAAGCCCATGTACCGCAACAAAAGAGTAGCCCCCGCTTGCTGCAACAAGAGAAAGCCCGTTAGCAGCAGTGAAGACCCAATGCAGCCATAAATAATAAATAAACAATTAAAAAAACAAAAAGATAAAGTACCTCTACAGTTGGGATGTTGCCAAATTCCCCTCGAAAGATTGTGGTAGGATAATTTGAATAGAACAGGCTTAACAAACTGTATTTGTCAAAGGTGGCAGCTGAGATGGCATTTACCCATTGTAGAGATGGGCACAAGTGTTTCCCTTGGAGGGTAGGGAGCTTGACCCATTGCCCTGTTCCCTCATCCTGTCTTCTAGGGCAACAAGACAGTACAGTGGAAAGAGAGTAGAGGCCAGCTTGGGATTTAGATAACCCATGCTTTTCCAGGCTACCTGGGGGACATATGGGCTGCTGTTTATGGTGGTGAATGAAATAACCTTTATTTTAGGGAAAGAGCATGGGGTGGGGGTGGGAGGTGGGTTAAAGACTGTTGGATCTGAATCCTGCCTGGAGTTTTAGTGGTATGACTCCTAAGTAGGCATTTTATTTAACTTCCCTGGAAAATTAGAATAATAAATACTAATGAATGGAAAGTGCATTTCATGGCGTCTGGTAGGGTTGATATGGTTGGTCTGAAGAGTAAATAAATCATCAATGGAGTGTCACACAGTGAACGTTACTTCCCCTCTCCACTTCCCAATCCTGTCCAATTTATTTGCAGTAAGAAGAGGGATTCTAAATCATTTCACTGACTGACGGTGGGACTGTGTTTAAAATCTCTATAAAAATAAGCTTTGTTTTACTTCAGTATTTGACAGCCTGGCTAAGGGTGTGATTATGAAGGTTTGGGCCTCTGCCTCATCTCGGGTTTCCTCTTTCTGGTTGAGGATGCCCTGCTGGTGGGTTCCAGGAATAATGGGCGTTTCCAGACAGTACCACTGAGGTTTGATCCGGTTAGCCACAGCAATCATGATTGTAGTCTCCTGGATCTTAATACAAGTCAGGTTGAAAATGAAGTCACACATTTCTTCTAAGTCAATTAATGAAGAGTTCTCGACCCTCTTCCAGGGTTCTCCGGTGCTTTTTGTTGCATTCAAAGCAGTGAAGCCTTCCTCCAGGCTTCTGCTGATGAACTGATGCCCTGGCTCCTGTACTGGGTGAGGCTTCAAGGACTGGAACACATTGCTAGGACAACAGATATTTTAAAGGGTTTAGAATTGCTGAAGAATCGTCAACAGTTAATTCTGCTGTAAATCCAGGACTGATCCATGTGGGGTAAGCAAAGTGTTTGAAAACCAGACTTCAAAATGTGATGTTGGACTTCCCTGGTGGTGCAGTGGCTGGGGGTCCGCCTGCCAATGTGGGGGACACGGGTTCGATCCCTGGTCCGGGAAGATCCCACATGCTGCAGAGCAACAAAGCCCGTGCACCACAACTACTGAGCCTGCGCTCTAGAGCCTGTGAGCCACAACTGCTGAGCCCGCATGCCACAACTGCTGAGACCCGTGTGCCTAGAGCTTGTGCTCCGCAGAGAGAGAGGCCACCGCGGTGAGAGACCCATGCACTGCAACGAAGAGTAGCCCCTGCTCGCCGCAACTAGAGAAAGCCCACGCGCAGCAACGAAGACCCAATGCAGCCAAAAATAAATAAATAAGAAATAAATTAATTTAAAAAAAAATGTGATGTTGTCACCCAAGACTGGCACTTGGGGATCCAGAATTCTGGGGACCTAGTCTTCCTGCAGTGCAGAAGGGCCCTGGGGATTTTCAGAATGATGGGTCATTATTAGCAACAGCCTGGAATCACCAGCAACACTAGAAGCCAGCAACAGAGTCAGGCTGTCTTTTAACAGTTTTAAACCTTTGTATTGATTTCTCCTACTCAGCAGCATCAACCTCTGTGGGCATCTTCCTTTTTCCAGCACGCTGTCTCATCAGCATTGGAGACCGCTCCCCCCGGGAGGTCAGGGGATAATTCCTCATTGGCAAGTTTCGCCTCACTTTAATCCACACGTCCCAGATTGAACCCTTTTGAACGGAAAGGCTTTGTAAGTCAGTAGAGATCTGCAAGTAAGTAGAGAGAATTGAGGGAGGCGCCCCGGTTGGGGAGGTTATGAATTCACATCCTGTCCAAGGTCGGTCCTAAAGGAAAGCTGCCTGTGTGCCGTGGCCAGTTCATACACAAACTCGATTCACATTCCTGTTGCTCCCCCGCCCTTGGTGTAAACTGGTGCTTGATAGTTGTTAATGTATCTGTCTCCCTCCACAAGAGTAATTATTGAAAGGTGAACTGTTTTATTCCTCTGTTAATCTACTGCATACCTGGCCTTAAGCTTCCTCAATAAAAGCTTATCCAAATGGGCAAGAGAACGGCTTACCGGGGTGGAGGCGTGAAGAAAGCCTGCCTGGTCCTTCCCTTGCTGGGGAGATGGAGAGCGTGGCAGAAAGCCCCTGGGTCCTTGCCCTGTTCCTGCCTGATCACTTAAAAGGCCTTGCACACAGCACCCATGGCAGCTCCTTCGCTTTTGGATTTGAGGTGAATTTCTATCAAAGCCCTCAGTGTCTTAAGGACCTGGAGGTCAGAGTAAGTGGTTTACACTTAGGGCAGCACTCCTCAGACCAGAAGTTCAGGGTGGCCTGGGAGCAGCGCCTAAACTGCCTGCCTCTGGGAAAATGCTGTTGAGATCTTTTCTTGTTATCTGAGCTTTATTTTAGAAACTCATTTAGACTGTGCCTTCCCCTTTCCAAGGATCAGGATTAATATAAATGTAATAATACTTCATCTCCCAAACCTTTGGGTAAGAATGACGCTCAGGATGGGGCATGTTAACTCCGTGGATTAACCCGTGTCACTGCGGATCCCGGGGTATGAGCACATGTTGGAGCAGTCCAGAGGATCTCTCAAGATGCTGTCATACACATGCCTTTGTGCTTGGCGGTCTGGGGACACGGTGTTTGATTTGGCCGTCGTGTGTGATGCAGTGTCCGGGCGTTGTCAGCGTGACGCCACCCAATTTGATAGGTTTAGTTTTTTCCACATGAGCCAGTAGGGTGGCAGGGCTGGTGTGGACTATGGACTCCAGAGCTTCATGTGGTGTGGACCACGTGCTTCTCTTTACCTTCAGTGCGACTATCAAAATGATTGGTGGAGATGGAGAGGGGGATGGACAGCTCCAGCCTCAGGAAAAAGTCCACAATATGGCAAAAGCCAGCCAGTGTCCCCTGATGGCTACTGCAGCATTATGTATAATGAAAACCTGAGAGCAACCTTTATGTTTAGTTACAACAGGTTAAGTGTAAGAACATTATCGACCATGGAAAATCACGCAGTTATTAACATCATTTTTTGCATAGCAACCTGGAACAGGGTTGTTAAGGTAGATAAAAGCAAGTTTCAGACTTGATTTAGAAACACATTAAATGCATATCTGAACAAGAAACTTGCTCCTCTGGCTGCCTTTGAGGAGGGGAATCAGGCAGCCGGGGGGATAGGAGAGGGGAGAGGTTTTGTGCCTTTTGACTTTTATACGATGTGAATGTATTTCTTTTTCAAAAATAATAAAGAAGAGAGAAATGTGTAAAAACTGAAAGGAAATACAGCAAAAGGAGGATAGTGGCTGTGTTAGGTGGTGCCGTGAAGAATGTTTTCATTTCACTCCAGGCTTCTTAAAATAATAAGAAATAATGATAATAAAATAATAATAATAATTATTATTATTATTTTGAATTAAAAGAGCAAGTGTGAAATATATGTGACAAAAAGAATTTCTCTGAAATTGCTCAAATGTTGAAGAAAGTAGACAGGGTCCCCTCCTGATTTCCTGTGTTGGTGCATAAAAGATGGGGTAGGAGCCATCTCATATAGTGCAAAACAACAGGTATGTAACAATAATTTGATTAGAACTTTGGACTGAATTTTTAATTTGTTTCAGAGCCACACATACACTCTAATAACGAAGGCCCATTTTTATCGTAATCAAGCCATCTTCTGCAGAGCCCTGGCGAGCCCCGCCAGCATCTCTTTCCTTGTGAACATGCGTCTGCCTGGGCTGGCTCGTGTGGAGGCCTGAAGGTGGTGAACCTTACCTTTTCCCACGTGGCTCATTGGGGCCAGGCTGACCTGGCTTCCCTGCCTCTCCCTACCCAAGGGAGTGTTTTCTTAGACAGCCTTCTGCCCACCCAGGCCCAGGCCGGGGATAGGGCCTAAATCACTGTCCCTCCCCCCGCTCATGCTAGGCCCAGTCATACTCCAGGCAGAGTGTGGGATGACTCAGGATGGGGTACATGACAGAGTGACCTCTGGCTGTCCCTGGGGGCCACCCATAGCTGGTCTTGCAGTTGGGAAATTTGGGTGCCTTTCCTTGCTGTGCTCCTGACCCCTCTGGGGTCTTATCCCCACTTACCTGCTTGCACTCTCTGTGACCAAACATGCAGTCTTTGTCTGTTCTCCTGTACTCAACCCAGGGTTCCCTCTTCTCTCCTGACTTTCCCACGCCAGCTTGCCCTTTCAGGACAAGCATTTCTCAGTGCTCTCTTTTCTGGGAGTGATGGGAAGAACTCCCTTCCTCTGAGGCCTCATGGGGGTATTTGCATTTAAAATATTCTTGAAGAGTACAGTGTTTTAATCAAAGCAATTAATCCCTAATGGTAGAATTTCAGGTTGCATTGCAGGGACATGCTGACCCTCAAATCACTTGGAAACTGCCCACATTTCCTGTGTTTAAAGGCAGTTCTGTCACTGGGCTTGACTGCTAGATAATTGAAAGGAAATGGTACGTATATATATTTTAAATATTTATTGTGTTTATTAAGATAAAGCATACAGGGAAGGCACAAAATATTAAGTATATAGCTTGAATACTTTTTAGTACTATTTAATTCTTTATTTTGTTTACATGTTCACTTTACACTTATACTGCATATGCCCTTGTTATCCTGATGTTACAGGTTATGGCTGATGTTATTGGGAGGAGACTCTGAGAGCTTAAGGCACCTGCCTACTGTCTCAGAGCCAGAAAGTAGGATTGGAACCCAAGTCTGTTCAACCCCAGAACTTCCGTTACTGTGTTAACTGTTTTTCTCACTTTTTTACTCCCTTCCTCCCCAGCTTGTTCCACAGAATTTTACTATAGGAGATAATTAAATGCATTCGAAAATAGCAACAAAATGTGAAACCTAAAAAAACTTTTAACATTTTATGCTTGGCTAGAATTCTTGGAATTTTAAAATGACATTTCTTTCCTTGTGTTCTAATATACATAATAGTTTGTTCAGTAACTTTTTCTTGATACATGTAGCTTAAAGAACAAATTAGGGAAAAATTGCTTTCTAAGTCCAATTTAATTATTGATTCATTATTGAATAGGTGCCCAGGGTAGGTAAATAAACACTAAAGATTTTGTATGGTGATAATCATGATGAAAATGACCATATTCTGGTTTGGGGGAATTTTTGGAGTCAGTTTTTATTATAGTTTGATAGGAAAAAAAATCTACATTTGGTGAGCAGCCAGTGATAAATCTAGGAGTGAATTAATGTGAGAGGGAAGGCAACCAGTGGGGCTTCCTGGAGGGATTGAGAAGACTGAGGACTTCACGGGTCTCAGCTAAGATCATGTATGGTGTTTTTGAGGTGAAGTGGTTAAAATAGGGGAGGGTTTGGACTAATATCATTCATAATTCTTTTTTTTTTTTTTTTGCGGTACGCGGGCCTCTCACTGTTGTGGCCTCTCCCGTTGCGGAGCACAGGCTCCGGACGTGCAGGCTCAGTGGCCATGGTTCACGGGCCCAGCCGCTTTGCGGCATGTGGGATCCTCCCAGACTGGGGCATGAACCTGTGTCCCCTGCCTCGGCAGGCGGACTCTCAACCACTGCGCCACCAGGGAAGCCCAATAATTCTTTTTTTTTTTTTTTTAAAGAAAATTCACTGTTGTAGAGAATATTTAGAAAATACACATTTATTTTTTTAAAAAATTTAATTAACCTTGGGCACATGAAATAACTACTTAGTGGGCAGTGACCCCAGAAAAGCTGCACCTGGCTCCAGTCTCTGGGGTCTTAACAGAAGAATAACTTATCACTTTCATTCATTTACTTGCTCCTACTGCAATAGTCTTTCCATTTAGTTCCTTTTTACAAGCTAAACATACCCACATTTACATTATGAATTTTCTTAGCAAACCACTTTCATTTCTTTCATGATTCCCAGAGGGGGAAAAATACCCAAATCACTTGAAAAACAAAGTACGGATAACCTTGTTATGACTTCCCAAATTAATCTAATGCATATCTCTTGGTCCTGTAGTGGTTATCATGAACTGAAATGTGATGGGTACAGGAAACAGGAAACTAGTTTATGCATAATGTTCAAATATGCAGCCAAGGCCACAGATCACAGAGCTGGTGAACCAGTGCTGTGTGTCCCCTCAGGAAGCCAGCACTCAGCAGGTCTTGTCTTGGAGTGGGACCATGGTAAAGAGAGGATCTGGCAGCTGAAAGTCATTTCAGCAGCCCTAAAATTGGTTCATGACTTTCTTCAAAGTGATTATAAGTCCCCTTTTCTCTCCTCTCCATATTCATCAGAACTCAAAACTGCTTGGATGGAAAAGCCAAAAATCTTGTCCTTCCTCCCCACTGGCAACCATGGTATCTCCATCTTTCCCTTCCACCTGTTGGTACTGCAGAAAGTATATCACTTTAGCCAGTGTGGTCATTCCTTAGACTTCTGCCTCCCTCCTTTCCCCCCCGTGTCCTGGAGGCTGCACACCAATAATCTGAAAGCCACCCGGCAGGTGCCGAGTCCTCCTCAAGGCAAAGTGCAGATTTTCTGTGGGAGTGGGTGTCCAGGGGGCGGGAGGAGAGCCAGAGTGTGCACAGTTACCGCTAACTGTTCTGTCCCATCCTCATGTGGGACCTGTTTGTCAGAGATGTCACGTGTACAGAATGAATGAGCCTGGGACAGACTGAAATTTGCATTCTCAGGCCACCACAGTTGCGCGGCCCGCCTCTGGCCTTGGTGTCTGCTCCCTTTCAGTCTCAAACCACCTGCTCTCCCAGATCCTTACTTTCCTGCCCTTGATTTGTTCTCCCAGGTTTGCCCCTGAAAGTGTGTCCTCAGCCCCTCCCCAGTCAGCAGCCTCCCTTGCCTGCGAGTTCCTTTGAGCCAGGCTGGGAGCGTGGATCCCACTTGCCCCGTTGAGTGACGAGCCACCTTGTGAACTGTCATTGCAGCTTCGGTGTCGTCAGGACTTATGAGAATCAGGAGAGGCCTGCTGGCATTTCTTGTGCCACAAATGCTGAGAACA
Source organism: Globicephala melas (assembly GCF_963455315.2). Lineage (NCBI taxonomy): Eukaryota > Metazoa > Chordata > Mammalia > Artiodactyla > Delphinidae > Globicephala > Globicephala melas. Next base: position 38,570,396 of record NC_083326.1, on the reverse strand, counting down.
TTAAGACTTTAACCGTAAAGGCATCTCATGAGCCTTCTCAGTGCTTGTGTCCCCTTTCAGAGCCGCAGCGTCTAACAGTAGTTCTCCTTGAAGAATTAAGGAAGAGTCCACCTGCACAGCAGGCCTGTCAGGCTTGGAATCATTTACCGTTTGTTGTTGGTTGTCAGTGTGAGTCAAGAAGAGGAGCCCAAAGAATTTGAAAAGTCAAAAGAAAACCAGAGGTGGCTATTCCTGCATCTTAATGTTTACAGATTAATTTTTAAAATTTTTGTAGTAAGAACATTTGTGAACTGACCCACTTCTTACTGCCCCACTTAGGCTTCGGCTTCCTCTAGTCTGCAGAGTCAGAGCACATGCCCGTTTATCTCTGTTTGATCTTCAAACCCTCTAATGTGAGATCCACGTTTTGTGGAACAAAGGCCTAAATCCACAAGAACAAAGAAAACTGGAGAGGAAATGACAGCATCACAGGTGTGTCAGGAATATTTCTGAAACCAGACTGCATGTGTTCAAGCTGCTGGGTTTAGCTGGAGGTCACTTCAGTTTCTTATTGATTCCCCAGTATAAGCCTTGAAGTGACTGTTCCAGAACCTTCCACCCTGCAGAGTTTCTGCCACAGTCTTCTGTCCTTGCTTCAGGCATGGAGCCCACCCAAGGTGCTAGTTTACATCCAGCCTTATCAGCCTTGACCCTAGGAAGAGCCTGCTGTCAAGGATCACTGGGATTTGAGAACAGAAATTGTTAGGGAGGTATCTTGGGGTGGAGTGGGGAGAATGAGAAGGGGGAAGAATCCTCAGGGTTTCACTGTAGGTCTTTTGTTTTGCTTTATTATATCTCTATAGTGATAATGTATCTGTCATAATTCTTTTAGGGGAAAACTTATAAGTAAAAGTTTATTAAGAGAGATTTGTTTTTCATTTGGACAGGTGCTGGCAATATTTGTTAAACTTCAGTCTTTTATAACAATTGTCTAGGGATCACAGGAAAATGTATTTAATACAGAAAGAGCCAAGGAATTAAAAAGAATAAAAACGTAAACCATGCTATGAGTTCCGCCTTCCTCAGGCTCTGAGATGCGTCGGCAGGTATCGGAGTGAACATTTCAGGGAATACTGCGCACACTTTGATCCTGGCTTCTGCTCCCATTTGGGGCAAATGTAGAAACAGATGGGGCTGCGGCCTTAAGGAGAGGAGCAGGCTCATCCCTTTCCGTCTGTGGTTTGGTCCTGCCCTCCCCTCCCCTCCCAGTCTCTCTGCATGGGGTGTGTTAACAGCTGGAGCCACCTGCCAGGCATGAGTGGCTCCTGGGTGCTGCGCCCCAGTGCAGAAGCTCTGCATGTAAATACTGCCAAGTCCTCGTGCATCCCGGCTATGCAGTGGCATTTGGATGTGCCACCCCCCAGGGCCTGTACTTTTCCACTGTTTTCCAGGCCCCCCGTGGAGTTAATGGGGCTCTGTCCTGTTGAACTTCTTTTGTCCGGAGCAGTGAACAGTGACAGGTGAGTCTGGCTCCTGGGCTCCTGGTGCAGTTAGCATTAACTATGGGCCTCAAACAGATCCTTTAGCTATGCATGATTTTCCATCTCTGCGTAACCTTTGATGGTCTGTGATGCGTCAACTTCTGACAGTGACTGGAAGTATTTAGTTTTCCGATACATGTGGCAGGCTGCCCTGAGGACTGGGGTTCAGGTGCAGACTTCATCAGCTGCACCAGCTCAGGAGGTCGTAGGTTGGATATCCGGATGGTTTTCTTTCTTGAGAGAGGGGAGAAAGGGTAGTTGATTGTAATGCATTAGAAGGTATTTTGAAAAGAGATGGTCATTTCTTGTAAAAACAAATGTGCGTGCTTAGGTCACAGGTAAGGATGGAACAGGAAAGCTGTAGCCATCATCCAGCCTAGAGTTTTCAAACTGCTTATCGAGGCTCTCAGTGTGCCTTAGGGGTGGCTGGAAGGGATAGGGAGGGGTTTCCAGCATATGGGCCCCCCAAGGGTGACAATGTCCGTGATGGGGTCAGAGAGCGACCCACTTCTACCGCCTTCCTGCGTCGAGCTCTCTGGGCTGCACGACGCTTCCTGAGAGAGGCCTGCTTGAAGCCTGGGCTTTGTATACAGCCCGGCTCTTGCCCGTCCATGGGAAGCAGGGCCACGAAACTGTGACCACCACCCTCCCTGTGTCATGGGGTGACTTGTCACAGCTATTTAGTGCCGAGGAATATGAGTGTGAGAAGGAAGACGATGGTGTGGAAGTCTTCTCCGGTGAGGGGATCTTCTTTTAAAGGCTCTCGTGTTTCCCTTTTTAGCACCTGCACTTTTGCTTTTATGGCACAGAAAAGAGAAGAACGAGAAAACCTCTAGGAGAGAGGTTAGACGGGGCGTGGAGCTACAGGTTATATCCAGCCTGTGGGGAAGTGGGACGTGAGACAAGGGGTCAGAATGTTTTGGGAGGAGAGAGGTTTTAAGGGAACAGCTGCCAGGATGCATGTGACTTGGGTGGAGAAAACCTTGAGGGTGTTTGGCTGTGTGTTGATGCCTGTTCAAGAGATTTCACTATGGACTTAAAAATCCACTGAGGATTCATTTCATGTTGGACTTCATTTTTTTTTTTTTAATGAATGCAGTGTCATGCTGGGCACAGCTGTGGCAGTTACTCATCTTGGTCTGGGTCCTCCTGGGATGGGTCATCATGTGGACCTCCTGGTGAAAGTTGTAGCCCTCAGCATTGTGGATTGTCCACCGGGAAGAGCATCTTCACATGTGGTAGAAAGCTCTGTAGTAAGCATAAGCTTCTGTATAGAACATCTGGTTTTTGCAAGAATTTTGGCTTAAATTCAAATACTAATGGTGTCTGAATCCAGCAGTAAAAAGGCAGAGTATTCAAAAAGAAAAAGACAGCTTTTGTAATTTGCCTTTATTGGTAAAGTTGGTAGAGCTGAAACTGATTCCATAGAGGTTGACAGTCTTGTATGATAGGATGAGAATAAAGAAAACCACAACAGCTACTGCAGCAGGTGGAAAGTGGTGTGTTTGCTTTGAACTGTTTTTTCTCTGAATCAATTCCTGCCTTTTTATTTTGGCAGGGCAGGGGAGACTTCTTTTTTTATTTTAAATTTTATTTATTCTTGGCAGCGTTGGGTCTTCGTTGCTGCACGTGGGCTTTCCCTAGTTGTGGCGATTGGGGCCTACTCTTCATGGCGGTGTGCGGGCTTCTCATTGCAGTGGCTTCTCTTATTGTGGAGCGTGGGCTGTAGGTGCGCGGGCTTCAGTAGTTGTGGCACACGGGCTCAGTAGTTGTGGCATGCAGGCCCTAGAGTGCACGGGCTTCACTAGTTGCAGTACACAGGCTTAGTTGCTCCGCGGCATGTGGGATCTTCCCTGACCAGGGATTGAACCCGTGTCTCCTGCATTGGCAGGCGGATTCTTAACCACTGTGCCACCAGTGAAGTCCCAGGGGGAGATTTCTGAGTAAATTTTTTTTAATTGAAGTATAGGTGATTTACAATGTTGTGTTAATTTCTGCTGTACAGCAAAATGACTCAGTTACACATATATATGCATCCTTTTTTATAGTCTTTTCCATTATGGTTTATCCCAGGATATTGAATATAGTTCCCTGTGCTATACAGTAGGACTCTTTTTGTCCATCCATTCTATATGTAATAGCTTGCATCTACTAACCGCAAATTCCCAGTCCATCCCTCCCCTATGCCACTCCCTTGGCAACCACAAGTCTGTTCTCTATGTTATATTTTAGATTCCACATATGAGTGATATCATATGGTATTTGTCTTTCTCTTTCTGACTTATTTCACTTAGTATGATTATCTCTAGTTGCATCCATGTTGCTGCAGATGGCATTATTTCATTCTTTTTTATGGCTGAGTAATATTCCATTGTATGTATATACCACATCTTCTTTATCCATTCATCTGTTGATGGACATTTAGGGTGTTTCCATGTCTTGGCTACTGTGAATAGTGCTAGTTCCTGCTTTTTCTCGATTTCTTTCAGAAAGATCTCCAGAGCCTAGTACAGTTAACTTAGCTGAGGACATCACAGCCTGGAAATAATAAAATAATTTTGTTTCTGCTTAATCATAGGCCATGTAGTAAGCAAAGGTCTGAGGAGACAAATTACAGCCTCACAGTCTATCATGAGTTATTTCATTAACATCTTAACTTAATATTCAGCTAACATAGAAAGTCCTGAGCTTACTAAAGGCTAAGTTCTGGAGTCCCCAAGAAGGAGGAGAACACTTGAAAATCCTAAAAAAGAGGAAGGGAGAAACTAGAGGAGTGGATGGCCGCCTCCACCTCCTGTGATCCACCTCTTCCCACACACTGTGTCAAAGGGCGCTCCGTCTGCAGGAGGGGATTAGAGCAATTGCGCATGTGGCGTGCGTGAGCAAATCACAGAATTCTCTCTGGGGGTATTTGGAGGTTCAAAGGAAATACAGACTCACAGGAATGACTCTTTGGTTGGTGGAATGAGAAAGAAAGATGGACATGCAGATGTAGTAATTAGGTTTAGCCACGGAGGTGCGGAGGGTGGTCTTGGGGGCCCTTGTGGTTGCCTCTTGGGTGGCTGTTGCACCCCATTGCTCCTTTATAATTCCGTGAGGACCGAAATAAAAGAGGACTGAACAGCTTTAAAAATGTATTTTTTGGTGGCATGCAGCTTCCAGTCACCCACCTACCTACCCCTCGTCACCTTTATGATGATATCCGCACACCAGGTGTTGCTGCAGAGAAGACGGAACAGCAGAATCAAGGCTGGGGTGTCTCTGAGTTAAACTAGTGCTTGCCTCTGCTGAGGGCCTCCTTCCTGCCTCCATTGGCCTGTTGATCTTTTGCTGCCGTGAGGGGAGGTGGGACAGTCCTCAAGCCTTGTAACAAAACACATTCCTTTGTCCTGGTTTGGTGGAAAATCAAACTTCCTCCCCATGAAATCCCCAAATGGCTCCACTGAACCATATGGATGGCTTGGTCAAACTGGTTTTCATGGGTCCTTCTCGCCTCCTTTTTTTCCCCGTAATCTTCAAAAATATTTTAGTACTTTCTAACCTTAAAAAAAAAAAATCAGTCTCTATGGAACTTGACCTGTTTTTGGACTGCGTTATTATAGCTACGTGTATCTCTGATCACCTGGCTGAGGTAGTGTTTGTCAGGTTTCTCCACTGTGAGGTTACTCTTTCTCCCCTTTTCAAACTGGCCTCTTCAGAAGAAAGTCACTACATGTAGCCCCAACTCAGGGGGTGGGGAGGTACGCTCCATTTATTTGTCTGCTCTTCCCCTTGATTTATTTGGTCTTTTATTTATATCAGTATAGACTTGCAGAGATTTATTTTATATGTTGGATTATAATCCAGTACTACTTTGGAGCAGGGGTTTTGTAAACCACACATCATTATGCACATGGGAGACATTAATATAAGCTTTGTGTTATATGCTAGCCTGGAGGTCGTTTTCCCGGGAGGCCTTGCCGTGAGCCGTTTCCTGAATAGGCCCAGTGGCCCGTGCAACACACAAGGTGGATGGTCAGAGCAGTAGCCCCTAAGTTGTGTGCAGCGGTGCATGGGAACGAGCGTTCAGAGGGCCAGCTGGGGGCAGTGGCACATGTCCCATATGGCCACACAGTTGTAGATTTAAGCCTCATTCCCCTTTGCTTGCCGTGTAATCTTGGGCAAGTCACTAAACCTCTCTGACCATCAGTGTCTAACTGGTCGGATCAGGACGTGAAGACCTGTGTCAGGGTTGTTGTGGGAAGTGAATAAAGAGGTGCCTGTCCAGTGCCTGTCGTGGGGAGGACGATTGTTAAATTCCCTACTCGCCCTTGCTCACCCCCTCTCCTGCTAACCAGGGAGAGTCAAGTCTCCCCGGAGGCTGAGGTGCAGTTGGGGCCCCCTCGGTCACAGCAGAGGAGAGTCATTGGAAGTGAAGATGGGGCTGAGACCTTTGGGAGGTGCACAGGCTGGGGATTGAGCGGGAGGGACAGAAGGGCTGGTGGCAGGGGCCTCCCTGTAGAGTAAAGGAGGGCAGGCTTGGGAGGTGTCTTTCTCCAAGTCCTCACATGGTCCTCTGCTTCTGTCCCAAGCTCTGGGGCCGGCTGCCCATGTCCTTTTCCACTGACAACATTCGTTGCTTCCGAGGAAGGCTTCTCTCCTTCCTCTGGGGCCCATAATCTTTTCACCATCCTTTCTCTTTGCTTGTTCCTGGAGGGAGAAGGGCTATTTGGATTTCTAACCCACCAGTGTGGCAGGCACATGCACGAAGAGTAAAAGGATTTCCGCATCCCATTCTCCTCTTTTTCCATTAGATTCTTACTGAGGAAATAAAGGCTATATCTCTCTGCTAAGGTTGGGTGAACCTGGACTTGAACTCAGGCTGGCCTCATTTCAAAGCCTTTGTATTTACCTACTTTGCCTTCACGGTTTGACAGTGACTGGCTTGTGAGTCAATGCTTGCTTGGCACCGGAACCTCAATTAGAGGTATTTGAGCACTTAAGGTATCTCAGAAGGCTCGAGGATTACTTGCTTCTGCTTCTCATAGCTTCTAAATTCGCTTTTGTGGACTAGCCTGGGAACTCATCCAACACAGGCAACACTGCTTTCATAGGGAAATTTCTTTTTAATTTCAAGTAACTAACTTACCAATAAGTTCTTGGAACCTAGGTAGTTTGCCTTGCAGACTTGGGGTTCTGCCTGTCTGTTGTGTAAGAAACAGCAGGATTCCAGCAAGGAAAGGGGGATGTAGTGGAAAGAGTGCTGCCCTGGGAGTTGGAAGACCTCTGCCTCAGTCATGGATCTGTCACAAATTACGGGGAACCTGAGCCAGTCCCTTCCAAGCTTGAGCTTTTCAATGTTTTTTCAATCAAATCAAGATGCCCTAAAAGATCTTGAAGATCCCTTTTAGGTCTAAGAACTTACGCACCACTGTAGAGTGATGTGCAAAAGTGAAAGCAGTTGTAGTAATTTTTAGATGAGTTTAGACAAACCTGTTTTTATTAAAATTACTTTATCATTATTTTTTCTTCCAGTGGAAAGTGCTAGGCTGCCTTAACTATTCCTATACCCTGGCCCATGTGCCCAGTGCTCACTGGTCAGATGCTATAGAAAAAGGAGATGAACTTTCTTGTGGCTTTGGTGGAGCAGTTTGGGTGCAAGCAGGAAGATTTCCTTCCAGCTGCCTGCCTTTAGTTCTCTGGTCTTTGCTGTATTACACGGCCAAAAGTAATTTATATCAGATTACTTCAGATTATCTGTTGTTGACCCTAGAATGTTCCTAGTAGTTTAAAGACAGCGACAAATATGTGTCCATTATACAGCAACCCATTGTAACTCTGATTTGCATGTTTTTTTTTTTTTTTAAGATTGACAGCTTTGTTAATGGGAATATTTATCTCCAGAGATTAACTAATTTTTATCTCCAGAGTTAAACCATTTCAGGAAAATCCAAATTAGGTAGGCAACTGTCTTCGGTTTCCATGATCCCTGTACGGTCAGAACTGAATACCTAGGAATTCCTTTCTGATAGCCTTACAGTCTGTGACAAGTATTTAATCTAAGTGTCAGTTTATCTGCAGAAAATATAAATGTTCTCAGTGCTTTCTTGCTGTGTTTAGGCTTAGGAGACACTGGAAGTTGGGGAAATTAAAATCCAGTAATTTCTTAAAAGTGCTTCATAGATGGATAGATTGACAATACAATTATGGTCTTTAAAAGAAGTTTTTTCTTTGTTTGGGTCTCCATTTACTGTAAAAATACTCAGAGACATAAAATTGACTCAGAAAAATAGGTTCTTAAGATAAAGGAAATCCATAACATTGATGGAAATGTTCTCACAGTGGTAGAGCAGGTAGTGTTTGCAATGAGATTAAATAGGAGAAGGCAACTGTCTCTAATTGTGTTTAATCAGAAGAGCCTTCTGTTTTCAGTAGCTGGCATTCGACTGGGACCATATCTGTGGCCAGCTTGATAATTCTCTTGGGAAACATGCCACTGTACTTAAGGTTTCAGATGAGTGTGTCGATATTGACGTGTCGCAGAAATGAACTGTGTGCCTCTCTGATAAAAGATATCTGGGGAGAGGATTAGTAAAGGACAAGTCAGTTACAGAGCCATAAACATTCCTTTCATTAATAACATTCGAATGGTTCCTGAGGACATTTTGCTGCCCTTAAAATTCTTCCAGGAAAGGCTCTGAATGGCAGCAGCCTGCTAGCTGCTGTTTGAGATGTGCAGCCAGGCCGACATCTGGGTCCTTGTGCGGGCTCAGCACATGCTGTGTGTGATACTGCAGTGCAGCCTGGGCCCCCGCACCCAGGAGGCTCAGGCTGGGGGTGGACTGGCTCCTGCAGAGTGAGTCAGGCCCAGTCGGGGAAACTTGGGTCAGGAAGATAAAAATTCCTCAACTCACAGCTAAGAGACATTGCGTTTCTTTTCCTTTGGAGACTGCCAGTGAGATAACTTGCAGAAGTGGAAAGGATCTGTGTGCAAGTGGAGAAAGAGAATTCCAGAGATGTAGAGTCAGGGAGGGAGATGTGGATGGGTCCCCGGTTGTCGGGGGAGGAGGCCCGGGATGAGGCATAGAGGGGGAGGGAGGCCCCAAGGAGTAGGTGGTAGTGGTTTGGCTTCAGTGGAAGCCAGAACAAAGACCCTCAGCCCTCTTCTTTGTCTCTCTCTTCCCCTCCCTCTTTCTTTCTTTGGTACCATAGGTCCTGAACATACACAGGATAGCTGCCCTTCAGCATCTGCATGTGCATCTGCCTTCCTCTCTCTCATACACACACACACACACACACACACACACACACACACACACAGGGGTAAACTATCATGGAATGTTTAAAACTTTTAAAATAAAAGTAAAGCAGAAATACATAATAAAAAATGGTGTGACACTTGTAGGCAAAAATAGATACACGTGGATTTCAGAACTTTAGAGGATCTCATGCAGTGATATTGGTGGCCACCTTCCTGAAACTGTGGGTCCAGAAGTGACCTAGGATAACCAGAGGCCTAGGCTGACTGTGGGTGAGACTGTGGCCTGGGCTTGCTTCTGCAGAGCATTGGGATGGGAACCAAGAGTTAGCACAGGAAGTGTGGCACCACCCTCCAGCTTTTGTGGAGGTCCTTCTCACTCATTATCCCAACACTGACAGTGTCATCCAGGGATACAGTGGGAGAAGGTTCGGCTGATGTCCTCCTAATATTTCTAGGTTCATCAAATTTCTGTTAGAGTTTGACCATCCACACATTGATTTAAACCAAGGATCTCTAAGTAGGTTTTATTGTAAGGGCAACACCTATTGATTGATACTGGACTTCAAAAATGCTGTGTTAAGAATGATTCTGAGGTTGTGTCTGGGCTTGGTGAGTTCATTTAACTAGTACCTGCCATGAGGATAGTGGGAGAAAGAGGTTTTTTTTTTCCTTTTCTAATCTAAATCCTTCTATAACACATTAAACTTAGATTTTCCTCCTTCTCTTTTCCATGCACTGGTACATTTTACCTGCTCAGACTGAGATTGGCTCTGACCTCAATTCTAAAGCATAAAATTAGAGCAGGCCCTCAAAGTACATAATACTTGTCAGTTGCTTGTAGACAGTCTGGCTCTCTCACGCTCTTGTATGTCCATTGTGCCTGCCTTCTCCCCATCTCACATTACGTACAAATCTTGCATAATGATGGCATTGCTGAGAAAACGAAGACTCTTCACCTCTCCCACAGAGAGCTGCCCTGCCCCTGGCTGAATTACTTCAGCACCTGTTCTCCCAGGGAGAGGGAGACCCTCAGGCCACCCCGCAGGGACACGGATCACTGCAAATGAGTGGATTTGCCCCTAAGCTTGGATGAGCCCTTGTCTGGGATTGGCCACCTGGTGTTCCCAGACCCCATCCCCTCCTGCTGACCAGCAAGTCCAGCTCCTTAAAGAAGGTGGAGAAGACATTGCATTCCAGGGGAGGGACTAGGAAGAAGAGAAGAGTGCCGTTTCTCATCCTCTCCTGGGCGCCTCCCAACTTCGCCTTTTGTCTTAGGGGACAGACGCATCCTCCATGCTTTTTGTCTTGCTCCTCTGGTGACTGAGCAATCCTGCCAACACTCTGCAGAATGGTTCTTCTCCTGGAGGGGTTGGAAGGTCTTTGTGTGAAGAATGTCGTCAACATTTAAAGCTAGATAACACATGTATATGAAATCTAAAAAAAAAAAAAAAAAGGTTCTGAAGAACCCAGGGGCAGGACAGGAATAAAGACGTAGACCTACTAGAGAATAGACTTGAGGATACGGGGAGGGAGGGGGAAGGGCAAGCTGTGACGAAGTGAGAGAGTGGCATGGACGTATATACACTACCAAACGTAAAACAGATAGCTAGTGAGAAGCAGCCGCATAGCACAGGGAGATCATCTCGGTGCTTTGTGACCACCTAGAGGGGTGGGATAGGGAGGGTGGGATAGGGAGATGCAAGAGGGAGGAGATATGGGGATATATGTATATGTATAGCTGATTCACTTTGTTATACAGCAGAAACTAACACACCATTGTAAAGCAATTATACTCCAATAACGATGTTAAAAAAACCCCCACAGAAAACAAGAAACATTTACAGCTAGAAATGCCCTTTCCCGTGTACCCTGTATCCCTGAGAGCACACCCCCCGTGCAGGCGAGGAGGCAGTAGTCCACCCTGTGGCTGCCCCCTGGGGCTCTCCAGCCTGGGGTCCCTCTTCCTTCCCGTTCAGCGGCGTGAGGTGGTCTAGCCCAGACCCTACGGTGCATCTGGGAGGGAGCGAGGGGCCAAGGGCAGAGGCTTTTTCCGTTCGCTGACTTGGCATGTTGCCTGGCCAGTGCAGCAAAAGAAGCACCTTGCTCCCCGGGGATGAAAGGCCACAAAGTTAGCCAGATTCCTTCTCAGCTCTGGAATGTCAGCTTATAGCTGGGAGGGGACTCCTGACTTTCCTATTCTCAGTTTGTTCGTTTATAAAACTGAGAAAACCCTCCTCACAGGACCCAGAGCACGTGTAAAGCACTTGTTACGCTGGCTTGCATCCTAGAAGTGCGCTGTGCTGGCCTTCGTGTTGCCGAATGAACAGCCTCCCCGCCCTGTTAACTTTCAACCCCCACCAGACATGGGTGCTTTCCTGCTTCGGGCAGGTGGGCAGATGACACCAGGCATCGTCGGTAGCACAGGTGGCCGCACTGCAGACCTGATGGAAATGGAGGCACTAGTTAAAACAAATCCAAATGGCAAGAAACCTCGACAGATTTGCACAGTTTGAAGGCAGAGAGGAGGCCCTGACCCTGTCCTCAGCTGGACAGTCAGGGTGGCCCCTGGGCTCCCGCATACCCGCCCCCCCCACTCCCCCTCTACACTGGCATGAAGACAGATGCTCCTGGGTGAAGTTTCCGGGTGTGGGAGGAGCAACAGAAGGAGAAGCAGCAAACACCGGCCTGCGAATGCTGACTCGGGAGTAGCTGCGCTCATCCCCTGCAGGGCCCCGGTCTGGCCGGATTGTCTCTGACGTGCCTTCCACCTTAAAGACCCTGCAGTACTGGAGCTGCACGTGCCGTGGCGTCTCCACCCTCGTCTGGGTAAAGCAGCAGGGAGGCCCAGGAGCAAGGAGGACGGGGCTCTAGGGGTGAATGTGGTGCTAAGAATAGTGGAGATAAGGGCCCAGATGGTCAGGGACATCAGCTGGGGACAGGGAAGGCGGAGGTGGTGGGGAAAGAACAGGGTGATAAGATAGGGGCTGCGACACAGGAATGCACAGCTGGGGCTCTGGAGGTGGCTGTGGGAGCATGGTGTCAACAGGGCGCCCTGACAGCCGTGGGCGACGGAGCTGCCCAGAGGCCCGCCGGGTGTGCCTTGAGGGTGCGAGTCAGTGCAGAGGAAGGGCGAGCTGGCCATGCGTAGTGGTGCATTTGGGAGCCAGCTGGATTGTAGCAGTTTTACAGTCTCCCCGCCAACCTCCATCCACGGTACTTTTTGTGGGAGAAATCTGTGGCTCAGAGTAGGAAGGGACCACTTCAAAGCTGGTGGCGGAGCTTAGTCCCACCCTAGCCCTCTGGCTCCTGCCACCACCAGGCCAGGCCCTCCTGTGGTTGTGACCTCTGCTCCACACGGGGAGCGCAGGGCACCCCGAGGTGGGGCTGGCCAGGGTGCGGGCGTTACTCATCCCACAGATGAGCCCCGGGCCCCTTCTAGGCCGCAGGTCTGGGCATTATCACTGGGGATGTAATGGGAAATACAACAGAGAAGGCCTGTGCCTTCCGGGCACTTGGGGAAGGAGAGAAGACAGACAGTAAACAAACAAACGATGCTGCTGCTTTCGGGCGATGCCAGGCAGGGAGCTGAGCCACGTGGGGCTGCAGCTGTTCCCACCTCTGGACTTTGACGTTGTTGTACTTGGGGGTCTTTCCTCTTAGAATGGTGACCACTAGGACACTTCCTGAGAATTGGGGTGAAATTTTCTGCTTTACATATGCCCCTGTCCCCCACCCCAGTACAGGGCTGCACACAGTGAGTACTGACCCTCGCAGGGCTGGGTAACTGCTTACTTGTCTTTGTGACACTTGAGACGTTTCCCCCAGGGTTAGGTCCTGTGGATGTGGGTGCAGATTAAGGGGCGTCACAGTCAGAGATCCCTGTGTCTTGATGGCCAGACTGGCTGCCCGAGGTGTGGACAGCTCTCCCCCATCCCTCCTCGGGTGCTACGACTGGGGGTGGGCAGTGGCTCTGGAGCATTTGATCCTCCCTGGCACCATGCCCTGCAGGCTGGCCAGGCTCCCCTCAAGGTGTCCACCCCCTTGTCCTTCAGCAGCGGGAGCGCCAAGTGGCGTGTTTAAGACAAAAAGCTCAAACTGCTTCAAAAGCTCCAAGAAATCAAACCCTGCCTTCTCAGTGATCATCCACCCGACAGGCAGCTGATGCGGCCCCAAAATAACTTGGCAGGAATGTCAGGCTTCACGAGGGGTCGTAAGGCCTTGTTGCATGGGGTTGGATCATAGTGTGAAACCAGTTGGTGCTCCCACCAGCTTCTAAGGGCATTCGAGTGTTCCAGACTGTGGGCTCTAGCAGGCCCTGAGGGAAGGTGTTGGAGGTTCAGGGGGTGGCAGTGGCTCTGTGGGGAAGGTCCAGGGCTCTGTGGCTAAGCTGGAATAAGCATTGTTATTTCCACAGATCAAGCCATTTTCACGCACAGTTCCGCTGGTGTCCTGATCAGTGTAATTATGGAACGCGTATGTGTGGGAAGGAGTCTTTGGAAAATGCGTCCCTCTACTTTGTCAAGAGACTGACCTAAAACTTTAGGAAATTGGTTCATGAGGAAATTCTGGAGTGGAGAGCTGGCAGGAGTTCCAGACGGTAGGAGAAGGTGCGGCCTCCTCTGTGTTGCTTTGTCCCTCTAGACCCCGAAAAGTTCAAATGCAGAACACGATGAACAAAGAACAGATATGAATACGGGCAGCGGTTGGCATATGCTTTTAGAGTCGGAAGACCCCTGGATGGGGTTTCTGTTCTGCCACTGAGCAGGAACTGCACCCTTTTGGGCCCACCACTCTTTCCTCAGTGCTTCACAGGCGCCCAACACACAGTAGATGCTCAATAAATGTTAGTGATATGAACGAAGTTCCATAGTCTTTGCAGCCTCAGCTTCCTCAGGCGTAACACGGAGGAACTGGATTAGCTCAGAGATGGCAAAGGATCTCGTCATTCAAGTTGTGACCATTGTCTTGTAGGACAGGAGAGCTTTACGGAGAGGTTTCTGAGGCACAGATTTGGCAGGTAAGTAGGGGAGGGGGTGGCAGGGTATGTACTTCTCCCGTCCTGTGCTTTCTAAAACCTGTGTGGTTCTATAATTACATATCATTGAGATATTTAAAACTGATGAGACTTGTAACTGGGGTAGTGCTCGATGATCTGTATAGACCCTGGATACGTTCCCTGACTTCGCATGTCTCCTGGTGGGCGCAGTGAGAGAAGCGCCTCTCCCCCGATCTGCGCCGCGCAGCACCCCAAACCTGGATGAAATGCAACAAAGTTAGCCAGATTCCTGCTCTGCTCTGGGATGTCAGGCAGAGTGTTGAAGCTTCTGGACACTGATGTCCTCACTGGCAATAGGGATGGAAAGGCCAAGGTCATGGGGTTGGAAGTGAAGTCCCAGGTGAAGAGCTGTCAGGTGGTAAGCGTTTAGTGAATGGTGAGTAGCTGGCAGCTTCTCCCCTGGACTGGTGACACCTTCCCATAGAGAGGCCATGGTGTCTGGCATGGCAACCTACTTCCGCTCTCTGAGCGAGGACCGAGGGCTTTCATTCCTGCCTCTGGCGTTCCCTTGTGGCTCAGATACTGCAACGTCCCAGAGTCAACAGTGTTAATGCATTTCTGCCATAGAAGGAAGGGCAGAGGATGTGTGCTTTTTTGAGTGGATGGACTTGAAAAGGTGAGGACGCTACCCCTGTTCCTCTGTCCTGCCCCAGGAGGTAGAGGAACACCAGTCCGTGCCGTGTGGGTGCTGTCAGGAGCTGTGAAAGCCTGGCTGCCTCCTGGGAACCCGCAGTCTCACACCCGAGCCCCAGTGCTTGCTCCCACCTGACCCCAGCTGGCTTGTGTCCGGCTTCACGATGCACCCTCTCGGGGTTTCCTGTGGTTGCACCTTCTCCCCAAAGGCTACAAGGTTGTTATGGATAGAAACCACCCCTTCTACTTCCCTTGGTCACCCTGTGTGCGTGGCGAGCGGTTGTCCTCAGCTGCCCTGCACTGGTAGCTCCCGGTCTCCTCCTGAGCACTGGCCTCGTTCAAACAAAGAGTAGTCCGTGCAGTTAGGATCTGAACGATGGTCTGTTCAACACTTCTCCAAGTAAAGGCTCCTTTCTTCCCGATTGCTGACTTTGAAAAGTTCTTCTTGAGGTTTTGCTGTAGGAAATTAGAATCACCAGGGCAAAGACAGTAAAAGAAAACCTCCTCTTGGGAAAATGCCCCAGTTTAAAGGTCGCTGGTTTTCTGCTACTCTCACAATTGCTTGTCTGTCCATCCAGAGTGTAAGGGATATTTTCTTTGCAGCACCTGGAAAGGTTATTTGTTTTAAGGGCTTAGCTTCCAACGTGCAATTTTTTTTCTGTCCCAGGGAGTTTTACATAAACTAGATGATACGAATAATGGTTTTCATAGCTTTTGTGGGCAGTAACACAATAGCTGTGAAAGAATCCGAACCAGGTGGAGAAACAATGCTGTTTCCAATCATTTTAGTACCAGGGTTCTCAGGACCTCAGCAAGTGTTATTTGAGAGGATAAAATCGTCAAACTCAGGTAATGATGTGGCTTGGGGCGGGAAAAAAGGAAGTCTCGAATGAAAATGAAGAGAGTGTTAAGTGCAAATCCCATTTCTCTATAGTGCGTATTTTGTTACAGTCTTAAACATATAAATTATGTGGCCTATGTGATTCCCATTAGAGGTGCAACGTATGAACTTTGAAGCCCAAATTAGTGTCTGGTAGTGTTTCTGACTAACCCGCTGAGGTAGGGGGGAGTTACTCTTACATCATCCCTGTTTCATGGATGAGAAAAAACTATTTAACTTGTCCAAGGTCACATATTTAGGAAGTGAACGAACCAGAACGTTTAAAAATAGCTTTATTGAGATATAATTGATACACCATAGAATGCACCCTTTTAAAGTGTACCATTCAACGAGTTTGGGTATATCCACAAAGTTGTACAACGATTACCAGTATCTAATTCCAGAACATTTCCGTCATCCCAGAAGGAAACCTCATTCTGGTTAGCAGGCGGTCCTCATTCTATCTTCCCCTGGTTGGCCCTAGGTAACCACTAATCCGCTTTCTGTCTCTATGCATTTGCCTCTTCTGGGCAATTCATGCAAGAGAATCCCATAGTATTCGGTCTTTCGTGACTGGCCGCGTTCACTTAGTATGATGTTTTTGAGTTTGATCTGTGTCTCAGTACCTCATTGTTTTTTATGGCTGAATAATATTCCCTTGCATGTACCTACCACATTTCATTGATCCATTGAGCAGTTGGTGGGCATTTTGCATTATATCCACTTTTTGGCTATTCTAAACAACACTGCTGTGACCATTGTGTAGGCAGAAGGAACTAGAATTTGAACTTGTCTCTTAGCAACCCTGCTATCTGCATGTGACTGTCACTAATACATTGAATCCGCTCCAAAGAAAAGTAGGATTTTACAGCAAGCAGAGTCCTTAGAGATTTGTTTTCAAATCTAGCTGAGCTTCCTTCATTTGAAGGCAGGACACCAGCCCAGTGAAATGCAATGAGGTCCTGTAACCTTGGCTACTCAAAGTGTGGTCCTTGGACCAGCAGCACCAGCTTCTTCTGGGAGCTTGTTAGAAATGCAGAATCTCAGATCCCACCCAGAACTGCTAAAGCAGAACCTGCATTTCCACATGATTCCTGAATAGTACGTAAGCTCATTAAAGTTTGAGAAGCACTTCTGAGTCATACAGCAAGGGCTAGAGCCGTGATTTCCTAATTTCTAGTCTAGGGGGATTTTTTTCTCTTCCATATTACGTCCAGACATTTTCTGAATGCATTGATGTTCTATAAAATACTTAATAACTTCCTCACTGACTCAAAGTGAGACATGGCGAAACCAATACCCTCTCTGCATTGAGTCAGTGGAATAGATAAAACTAATAAGAAGATATTTTAGCATCACTCTTCATCATTTTCAGAGTGTGTTGCTAATCCCTCCTAGGCCAGTGGTGTCTAACCTCCCTCTGCAAAATTTCCATTCCCCTGGAATGTATCAATGGCTGAGAATACCTTGGGAAAGAGAGCTCTTTATTCCAGAACACATATTTTGAGAAGCATCCTCAGATATTAATAACACTTGTGTATTAGTCAGGGTTCTCTAGAGAAACAAAACCAATGGGATACCTGTATAGAAACTGAGATTTATTATAGGAATTGGCTCATACAATAATGGAGGCCAAGAAGTGCCACTGTCTGCCATCCGCAAACTGAAGAGCCATGAAAGCTGGGGATGTGGTTCATTCTGAGTCTGAAGGTCCAAGAATCAGGAGTGCTGATATCTGAGGGCGGGAGAAGGTGGATGTTCCAGCTTAAGCATAGAAAGAGCAGATTTGTTCCATTTCCATTTTGTTCTATCCTGAGCCCTGTGGATTGGCTGATACCACCTGAGTTGGTGAGGGTGATCTTTACTCCTTCTGCCAATTCAAATGCTAATCTCTTCCAGAAACACCCTCACAGACACACCCAGAAATAATGTTTTACCAGTTATCTGGGCATCCCTCGGCCCGAACGGACACATAAAATTGACCATCATAACTTGGAGCCCATTTTGGGGAAACAAATCTGATCCCAATGTTGTAGATCCCACGTCCTACCCGTATGTTATGGTCACGTGGCAGGGACATCCAGGATCTCTATTTAATATTTGGTTCCTTTACTTCTGACTTTCTTCTTCCATTGACCCTAGCAGTTAAAGATGGAGTTTAGGAAACCACATTTTTTTCCTAATATTTATGCAACATAACACAGTTAAAAGACCTTGGAAGGGACTTAGAGATCCCTAAAGAGGCATCTTGATTTTGGGTTGATCTTGTAAAACAAGAATGACTGTCCTCCAGAAGATAGACCTGTTTGTCTGTTTCACTGACTCCACCATGTCTGCAGGAACATGGCTTTCCTTTGTTTTGTCTCATAAGTTAGTTCAGTTCCTACAGGAGGGGTGCACCCACGAGGCACGAGAGTGATGGGGGTGTGGACTGAGAGGAAGGGAATTAGGATTGAGACGTCGATATTACTTCCACGGGTTTCGGCAAATTCTCTTAAAGAGGATTCTTGTCCTGTCCCATCCATCGTTTGGGCCGTGCCCTTGTAATTAGGATGCTGAGCTTTTAGAGTAGGAGGCAGCCTGCAAACTGAGTGCCGGAGCTGTTTCCCTGCAGCTGGCAGCTGACAGCCGGACACTCCCTGGAAGGCGAGGAGGACTCAGAAGGGCTAAAACCCAAGAAGGCAGGTGCCTGAGGAGAGTGGGTCAGAGAATGGGGTTAGGGATGGAGGGGAGCCCTGGGAACGCCAGGAAAGGACCCTGAGCCGGCTGAAGTCTACCCAGGTTGGCTCAGTGACCTCTGACTCTGACTCGGCCTGAGCCCTCTCCTAGCCCAGAGTAGACCCCTGAGGCCTCTGGCAGGTTGGGGCCCTGGACTTCTGAAAGTGTGGCCAGTTTCCCTTCAAGCTGAGGCCTAAGCTTCTTGGAGCTGCAGGCCGTTCTTGGCTGGTTTGGGGCTCAGCTCTGTCTTCAGGGTCTTTTGAGGAGGTTGCATATCCTGCGGCTCTAAGGAGGATAGGGTTAGTTCTGGAATGTTTCAGGGGTCAAGGTCTTCTGGGCATTTCACATCCTCTGCATTCTGTGAAATGTCAGGGTCTTAGGTGCTGTGGCCACCGATCATGAAAACTGTGTGTGTTGGTAAGGAGGGGACTACAGAGATTTGCTGCAGAAAACTCATTCATCAAAAACCAGGGTTATGCGGGCTTCCCTGGTGGCGCAGTGGTTGAGAGTCCACCTGCTGATGCAGGGGACACGGGTTCGTGCCCCGGTCTGGGAAGATCCCACATGCTGTGGAGCGGCTGGGCCCGTGAGCCATGGTCGCTGAGCCTGCGCGTCCGGAGCCTGTGTTCCGCAATGGGAGAGGCCACAACAGTGAGAGGCCCGCGTACCGCAAAAAAAACAAACAAACAAAAAACAGGGTTATGTAAGCATGGAGTTACCATGGGGTGACCCAGCAGTTCTACCCCTAGGTTACAACCAGGAGAATTAAAAACGTATGCCCACACAAAAAGTTATACACAGATGTTCATAACAGCACTATTCACAAGAGCCAAAGGTGGAAACAACTCACACCTCCATCAACTGATGAATGGATAAACAAATGTGGTATATCCATCCATACACAGGAATATTATTCAGCCATAAGAAGTACGGATATACTGGTACACACTATAACATTGAAAACATTAGGTTAAGTGAAAGAAGCCAAACATTAAAAGGCCACATATTGTATGATTCTGTTGATATGAATTTTCCAGGATAGGTAAATGCATAAGATAAAAAGTAGATTAGTGGTTGCTTACGGCTGGGGGGGAAGGGCGAGTGGGGAGGGGTTACTAATGGGTATGGGGATTCTTTTTGGTGTGATGAAAATGTAATTAGAGAGTGGGATGAGTGCCCAACTTTGAAAAATACACTAAAAATCATTTAATTGTACAGTTTAAAAACATGAATTTTATGATATATAAAGTAAAGTATATCTCAATAAAACAAGCCAAAAAACCAAGGTTTATGCCTTGTACCTGGAGAACAGAAAGCCTTGGGACTATTTTGTTATTCACTTATTTAATCTATAAAGGGTTTTTACTTGCAGTGTAGGTCGGAGATTGTGCCTTTCATGGCAGTGTTTCCCTCATGCCACCCTTGGCCCCCAGGTGGTTCATCTTCTCTCTTGGCCCATGTGTGGCTGTGACCCCATTTTTGATGGACTCGGGTGCTCACCTGTCCTTGGAGCCTTTAGCAGCTTGGTGCTGCCCCTGGGCTAAGTCATGTGCAAGGTTGGTGCCCGCGGGGCCCTGGCAGCTCGGCCGGCTGGCATTCTCAGCCACCTGTGGTCCATGCAGAGGCCCAGCCATGGGGTGAGGAAGGCTGTGGCTGCTACTCGTCATTGACTGCCGTGAGGATGTTTTAAATAGTCAACTCAAGAAGTAGAAATCTCATAGAGGGGTGAAGGAACACAAAGGGAATTGAGAATTCTAATGGGAAGAACCTGCCGTTGAAATAAAGACTGACAACATGATTTCTGAGAAACTTTCCCTAACACAATTAGGTGCAGTAACTAGTAAAAACACTGCTTAGTTTAAATGTATATATGATGTTAACCTATTAACTTAACAAGTCTGGAAGACTATATACCAAAATCTATAGGGGTGGGATTATAGGAGGCTTTTACTTCATATACAGATACGTAATTATAGTGTTTTTAAATTTTTTATGTATAATAACAGCATTTTCCCCCAGTGGGAATGTATTACTTTTATAATCAGAGAAAATAAACATGTTAAAAAATAATTGTGGCCTAGATAACATTATCTAAAACCTGTGAGTTAAAAAATGTGATTGTCAGAACTTCCAGTTCACTAGGTATGTTAGGAAAAGCATGATCCAAAGACTGGTCTAGAGAAATTTATTTTCAAAAGCATTTCACTAATACAGTGATTTGTAGTTTACAAAGTTTGTTCTTTCATTCACTCATGTGGTCCATCCATCAACCCATCAGTCTTTTATTGAACCGTGTTACTTGTCACAGTGCTGAGTGCCGGAGGATGCTGAGGTACCCCGGCCATGGTGCCTGACCTCCCAGACTTACGTGGGTTTGCTGACTTCGACAGTGCCGTTTCCCCTGGGTCCTGCTGTAAGGAGTGTCTGCACAGGCTGATGAGGGCCTGAAAGCCATGCTTACCTCTGCCAAGGGTGGGAAAGGTGATGCCATCAGATGGGCCGGAAGGAATCTCCGTCTCTTGTCCACAGATGTCGCTGTTGGTCACAGGGTTCGGGACTGTGGGCGGAGCCTGTTACTCCACACAGGGCAAATGGCAGGCAGCACAGCAAGACTGAGAGAGAGGAGAGCATGGCCGTGTGAATGAGGGGGGAGGTCATTCTGTAGCTCCCCTCATGGTAAACTGGGCTTGGTTCCGGGGCGAGCAGAGCCCGTGAAGCTGGAGTCATCCAAGGAGGGATCCTAGGAAGGGGTCGCCTTTGTAAGGGCTGGATTGGGGGACCTTGACCCCGTGGGAGGTGAGATTGGTGGGGGCTTTTGCTTTCTCTCCTGGTGCCCCTCACACTTTCTCTGTCCCCAATTCTCTTCTGTTTACATTGAATCCCCCCTTTGCTTGGCCCTGGTTGTCATAATATTGAAATAATCATGTTTTATTACTTGCCATATTTATTTGAATAATTGGAAGGCTCTTATTCTTGATTAAAAATACAGATGTGCTATATGCTTTTTCTTTTTCCCTCTGAAAAATTCCTCATTACAGGAAAGACATCAATTTTTCCTTTACTATTGTGTTTGTTTTTATGGGTCGATGGCCTTTAGGTGAAAAAAGGACTCATAAGGACTTTTGGACCAGAATAAGTGGTCTAGTTATAAAGTGGTGATATCTAAATTCCCTGGGTGTCCAGATCAAGGTTGTATGGTTTTTCTCCTGACTGAGCCTCTGAACTGAGGAGGTAGTGAAGCCTGGATGTTTCATGAACCGCTGACAGCCAGATGGGATACGGTGAAGAACAAGCCATTGATGGGGTGTGAAGGAGTGAGCTGGGAGGCCAGGGTAGGCTCCCCAGAGTGGACTCCTTTCCCACAGCTCTGAGATCTAGGGGTGTGTGGGAAGGGGATGTGGCCTCAGATTCTGGTCCACCTGCCTAGAGTAATGGCAGAGATGCCCAGAAGCAGCAGATTCTTAAGGATGGTACAATAGTGTTTTATTCCTTCTGTGCCCTCTTCTGTAAGCCATCTTCAGATGAAAGCATCACTCTTCGAGATGTTGCTTCGGGCAGGGTCTCTGTCTTTTGCCCCCTGTAGCTAGGAAAGGGCTGCAGAATACTTGGCACTTTTATGTTTAAGTCAGATCTTAAGCCAGTTTGAGTCACTGAATCCCCACGATCAAAGGCAGTCATTTCACATCTTTTAGCCACTTCAAAGCAAGTTGTGGAAAAAATTAGGAATCTGGAAGCAAATTGAATTATACATCAAAGAAAAACAATCTCTTGACCATTTTTCCTTCCAAAACCAACTGTTCCTAAGTGTAAAGATCCAAACTGGATGCAGACAGTTCAACGTGGGGGGATGGAGGTTCAGTTAAACCAAAGGGCTTGTTGAACACGTTCTTTACCAAGGAATGTTCCTGGAGCTGCCAGAATATGGACGAAGCACGGGATGAGGGTTTTGTCAGAAAAATACTCGTCGTTAGTTGGGAAAGCAAGAATGGCACACAGCACAACCGCCATGCAGGGTCGGAATTCAGTGGTGAATTGGGTGATACAAAGTGATGTGAGGTGAGACTTCAAAGGGGAGAAAGAGCAGTAGCGGAGCTGTGGATGAGGATGGATTTCACAGCAGGTCTGTAGAGTCTGGTGACAGGAGAAAAATGGGCTCGAGAAGAAGGGGAGGAAGGAGGGTGGAGCGTGGGGTGTGCATGAGGGAGGTCAGATCTGTCCTTTCTGTTGAGGTGGAGAAGGAGGGTGGGTGGCGAGGGGGGAGTGGCCCCACAAGGGATGGGTTCCTAAGGCTGGACGGAATGTCAAAGATACACAAAGCCAGACACTGGTTAAAGTGGCAAGGGCAGATTTAATCAGTAATACACTGTTGTAGTAGGGAGAAGAGGCCAGCGTGAACTGAACCCAACTTTTTTTTTTTTTTTGCGGTATGCGGGCCTCTCACTGTTGTGGCCTCTCCCATTGCGGAGCACAGGCTCCGGACGCGCAGGCTCAGCGGCCATGGCTCACGGGCCCAGCCGCTCCGCGGCATGTGGGATCCTCCCCGACCGGGGCACAAACCCGTGTCCCCTGCATCGGCAGGCGGACTCTCAACCACTGCGCCTCCAGGGAAGCCCTGAACCCAACTTTGATTTGTAGGGAGGTGACTGGGCTGTTTAAGGAGAGTAAGGGGCTAGGGAGGGGCTGAGCCAGGCTCTGTCGAGTGAGGGAGGTGAAACATTACAAAAAGTGAGAAGGGAGGTTGGTCCATGTGAAATCCATCTGGGTTTTCAAACTGGTACTTATTGGGGAATTCCCTGGTGGTCCAGTGGTTAGGACTTGACACTTTCACTGCCGAGGGCCCGGGGTTCAATCCCTGGTCGGGGAACTTAGATCCTGCAAGCTGTGCGGGGTGGCCAAGAAAACAAAACAAAACAAAACCGAAAAACAAAAACAAACCAGCGCTTATTCAGCTTAGGTTCCTGCCCTCCCACAGAGGCTGGAGACGGAGGTGGGGGGGCCCTATCTTCAGGTGTTGGCTGGAACAAACAGTAAATTCTTTGGCAGCCTTGAGTTTTCTCAGGTCGGCACTTTAAGTGGGGTATGAGTCATCCTAGGGATGTGGCCTTGAGCTGTTAGAAACTATGTTAGTGTTTGTTCAAGTCTGTATAGGCCAAGGTTAAGGCCTGGCCAGGAAGAGGGCTCAGAGGAGCCTGGCTTAGAGTTCAGTAAGGCGAGAATCTTCGTCAGGAGACATTTGCTTTGAGGCAGGAAATGGAGTTAATGATAGTTTTCAAAGTGGGAATAACTTGGTGAAATGGATTGTAAAGGAGATTAGATTGGCTTTGAATATTAATCACTTTTCACTGAATCTTAGGGCCACAAATGGCCAAAGAGAGCATTTAACTTTATTTACTGAGGAGGTAACTGGGATCTAAGAGATCAAGTGATTTCGATCTTGTGACATGAAAGTAGTCAAGATGTGTGTTTGTTCCCAGTCCTGTGTGTGTGTTGCATACCAGGAATGTACTAGGTACTGAGCTAGGTATTGTGGGAGGTGCAAACGTCTGTCCTAGTCCCTGGGGGCCCCGACATGTTCACAGTCCAGTGGAAAGGCACACACGTGTGGAGAGTCGGCAGCACACTTAGAGACGATGGGCTCACATGGCAGGAAGTGAGGGCAGAGACAGGAGAGTCCCTGGACTGTAACGGTCCAGGAAGACAAAGACCCAGGGGATGCCGGAGCTGAACAGACTGCAGGGATGCTCTGGTCCAGCAAACTCACTACATGGATCTTGACACATGGGCAGGATTTTGACAAACGAAAGAAGGGCAGAGGCTCTGGAAAGGGAGGAGGGAGACCCCGGGATGATGTAGGAGGATGCAGAATCTGTTCCGGTGGCAGTGAGTGGGCAAGGGTTGTTGAGCAGAAGGTTCTGGAAGGTGAGTAGTAATTGGTCGCCTGTAAGGCTGGTGTGTTAATGAAAGATATAAAGGTTTTTAATGTGACTTTTCTTGGTCCACCTGTCACCTGTAATGTTGGCAAACTACCTTAATCCAGGCCACTGTTACCTCATTTTTCAATGGATGGAGTGTCTTCTTAACAGATTTCCTTCCTTCCTTCCTTTGTCCACTCAACAAATATTTATCAAGTCCCTTGGATCCGTCCAAATGGTTTTTCGCAGTGAATGTAGTCAGAACGATCTCTCTGAGACGCATTGGATTGTGTCTCTCTTCTCCACCTAAAGCTGCTCGGTGGCTTTCTGTAACATTTATCTTCTCTTCTTCTTAATATCATCCATTAGTCCCAGCTGTGATACTCCTGATAACCTCCCACCCTTAACGCTCGCTCCTCCCCCAACCCCTCCACTCCTTCAAACTATTGGTACTTTGCTCCTTTGATCTTCTGGACTAGGACTTGAGCTTTTATTCTGTATATATATATATATATATATATATATATATATATATTTTTTTTTTTTTTTGGTGTACGCGGGCCTCTCACTGCTGTGGCCTCTCCCGTTGCGGAGCACAGGCTCCGGACGCGCAGACTCAGCGGCCATGGCTCACGGGCCCAGCCGCTCCACGGCATGTGGGATCTTCCCAGACCGGGGCACGAACCCGTGTCCCTTGCATCGGCAGGCGGACTCTCAACCACTGCGCCACCAGGGAAGCCCTATTCTGTACTTTTTTTTCTTCTCCAGTAGGCATATCAAAGGGAGAATTCTAATTATAGCTTATATTTCATGTATAAAGATCAGGTTTAGTGGACTTTTATCAACTTCAGATAGTCAGTGAAGCTCAAATAATGATGGCAGCATCTTCTGTATCTTTTCATGTCCTGTGCACCACCCACCCCCTCCTTGGTGGCCATTCCTGTGTATCTTCATTGTGTTCCGTTGTTTGCACGTGTTACAGATACAGTGGGTGATCTCTGTTTTACAAAGATGGGAGTGAGCTGTCTATATAATATAATCTTCAAGAAAACTAAAGATTATCCCTTAAATAGCAAAATTTTAAAGAAGTTTATCTGATTTTGGTGTAAGTCTAACAGGTACTATACATTTCCTTGTTTATGCCTTTGTTGGTTAAATAAGGAATACTAAACCTACTCACAGTTTGACCCTTTCTTTGTCATTATAATGAACTTCAGGTTCTTTTGGGTCCTTTTTGTCTAGAGAATAGTTTTCCAGATATACTTGTTTCCTCAATATTTGTTAAGTTTGTACCCACTTGTGTTGGTACTGTCATGAAGTTTGTAGTTTCTGAAAATTTCTCACATTTAAGTCTGCTTTCATTTGTCCCGATAACAGCATTTTAAGGAATATTCAGTTGGTCACATCATAAAAGTTCATTTTCGAAATATATAATTTTTGGAATGTATTTGATGAAAATGAATATTCATTTTTTTTAGACATATATTCCTAAGAACTTTTTTTTACTGTGTTGAATGGATATATTAGCTATTTCTTTATTTGTAGAAAGTTTAAATCAGGAGGGAATGCCTGTAATCAAAGGATTGGATGCATAAATATAAAATGCACTACCCCCCCACTTTCCACTCCTGCCTCCCCCTCCGTCCACTGCTGCCCAGTTAGGCAGTGTCCATGCCTCCACTTCCTTCCCCCGACTCTCCCCACAGCTCTTCCCAGCTGTATCTGCAGGGGGTTGGGTCAGAAACAAATTAACCATTCCTAAAACCAGTCATCCAGAAGTAGGCAGAATTAGCTGTTAGAACCATCACATCTAACCAAATTGCTAAAATTTCACAAATAATGAAGAGAAACAAGTATATTCTGCAAGTTGGGTTTAGGCAAGTGGACATTCTGCAAATTGGCCGGCTTCCATGTGGTGGCACCTTGATGGCCCCATGGAAGATGGTTTTCCTCTGAGCCTTGGGCAGTGCCAAGGTCCAGTGGCCAGGTGCCTTTTCTTCCCCCGTGCTGCTCCAGATACCCCTAGCTTCCCAAACCATACCTCACTTTATGTACTGCTTCTCACTTGCTGTGTTCAAACATCAGGTCACCCAGCACATGAGAGCCACGGACAAAATTTGATTTAATTCTGTAGAGAAATATTTGCACACACGCATGGAGATAGATGTTCATTATCCAATGTCCATAAAAGGGTTTCCATAGTGGAAAACTGGCGGGGAGCTGAAATGTCCACTCAGGACAGTGGATGCAAACTTAAACCCGGTCCTTCTGCTCAAGGAACACACAGCATGAGGCTGTTGCCTATGGCTCCAAAGACATTATCACTGTTGACAAATATTTCAGTAATTCAGAGGCCTTTCCTGCTTATTTATTCTGGAGTTTTTCAGTTTCACCCTCTAGAGTTTTCAGACTCTAGAAAAGTGGGAGAGTGACATTAATCATTTTGTGACCAGATGTTGTGTACAAATAAATCGTAGCAGGCAAGCAGCATTTGGTCCTTAATTTTTATCTTGGTAGCAGCCAGGTTCAGTAGAACAGACCAACTTCAATATGAGTGAATGACTTGCATTTCATATGCGTTAAGTAGACATTAGTAATGATCTCATTTAAGGATCATCGCAGTGAGTGCCGTGAATTGCCCCCATTTACCTAGTCTGCTTCTTTCTCTAAGTTGAGGTCCCAGCAGTCTTCCTCTCCTGTATTGAACCCTTCCTCCCTTGTGGCCCTAGGAGAGCGTTCAGACTTCTCTGGAAACTCAAGTCATTTCTAGCTATAGTTTTCTTGTGGAGTACTGGGCTGAAGGCATTGGTAGTCCTTTTGCTTTCGAAGAGCATAATTCCTTTTTTTTTTCAAAGCTTTTAAAGTGTTATTCAGCTGGTGTTGGAAATAAACCTTAATTTCCTTCAGCTTTTTTCTTTCACTGAAGGAGAAAAGCAACAGGATTGAAGGAAGAGGGCAGTGGGGGAAAATCATTGTTGCTTTCCGTGTTTGTGCTCTGCATCTCTTTTCTTAGTAAATTGCCTCAGGAATTTCTGCAGTCAGCTCTAATCTGCTCTTGAAAGGCCTTCCTTTGGACCAAGCGCTTCAAGTGAGCCAACACTCTCTCTAGGACTACAGGGTTTGGGAGGAGACAATGAAAAGAAAGGGAGTATTAACATGTGGCCTTCTATTGAGATTGTGAAATTTCCTTAAGTTGTTGTAAAGGAGGCTGGGAAAAAAGCGGAAAACTCCGCTTTTTTTGGGAGGCAGAGTTTACCACCCTCCTCTCTTCCCTCTCTTTTTTCTTTCGCCCCCTCCCACCCAAGTTGGTTGCAACAGAGAGCTTTTTACATGTTTCCGAAAACAGGGGCATTTGCATTCTACTGGTACCATGGACAGATACCAAACATATTTTTGTCTTGGTATTTTGAATTAGCATCTCACCTCAAAATAGACATAAAATGTAAATGATAAAAATTTGACTTTTATCAGGTTATTATTGCTTCCAAAGTCAATTAGACATGGGAGTTTTGAAAATAGGTTGAACACAATTATTATATAAATCACCAAAGACAAAGGTATTTTTATCTGATGGCTGACGTTTTTAAACGGCGTTCCTTCCCCTCCTATCCACTAAGGAAAAAGTCCTTATGCTACCAAATCAGAGGCAGTGTTTCTGGATCTGCGACTTCTGCCATTAATTTAGCTGAAAGTGAGAACAAATTAATTCATGTTTCCTTAATTCCAAACAAGGATGTGAAGCAAGCCTGTGACTATTTTATGCCCAGACCTGGGTTGGAGTCTTAAGGAATTAGGCAGAAGGTGGGTGGGTGTGTGTGACACTTAATCTGTCTTAAAGATCCTGAAAGTTATTCCTAGCTCTTGGAAATTATGAAAAAGAATGGGGTGGAAAAGGAGTTCAAACACTCTATTCATAGGATAAGAGGAAAAGGAGGGAGGGAGGGAACCGACTTTCATTCACTTCACAGAAATGTACTCTGTACCTGTCATGTGCCAGTTACTGTTTAAGGTCCTGGGCTACCGTAATGCGTAAAGCAGACAAAAATCCCTGCCCCTGTGGACCTTCCATTGCAGGGGGGTGGGGAGAGACAGACGGTAGACAAGGTAAATACATGAATATAGAGTGTGACAGTGATCGAGGCTGTGAGAAGAAAAACAGGCATGTGGTTCTGAAATGTGTGTATCTGAGTGCATGTCGGAGATTTAAAAATAGGGAGCCGGTGGAGATCTCACCCAGAAGGGGATGATTTCATGAGATGGGAGGCATGTGAGGGGGAAGCGGGGTGAGCAGGTAGGAGGCCACCGCACGACCAGGTGAGGGATGAACTGCTTCAGGCCAGAGGTGTAGCAGGTCAGTGGTAAGAAAGGTTGGATGTGGAATTCCTTGCCAAATGAGAGCAGGGGCATAGGAGAGAGAAACAGGAAGCCTGGCTTCAGGGTTCTAGCCCGAGCATCTGATGCAGACCCCATGGTCCCTCTGCTGTGACCTCTGAGGCTGTCACCTAAGATTTTCAGTTTGTGCTGTATTCTACTTTGTGTAATTGTTTCCACACTAGGTTATCAACTCCCTAAGAGCCACCCTAGTTCCTTTCTGTCTTTCTTCACACCTCAAAGAGTCCAGTAAATGTTTGTTGACTTGAACTGAATTGACGAGTCCAAGATGAGCACTTTAGAAACACAGAACATTGTCGAATACCTACCAGGCATAGAATGCATGGCTCCTCTGAGGTCAAAATGATAGCCACGGGCCACGGTGAGCTCTTCTCTGGGACAACCAGATGCGCTCATGAACTCAGAACACCAGGAGGAGAGGTGGGGCCTCCTTCACATGCGGCCCCTCAGGCTCCCCCTCCAGAGCCACCGGAATGTCCTGCTTTGGGAGGGGGACTGGCAGAATTTGGGATTTTGCCGGGTGGTGTGTCCTCTGGTTGGAAGGCCAGTCACTGAAAATGACCCAGGGTTTTTAGTGTGTCCCGAACCCAGGATAAGCCAACAGGGCAGTGCGGTTGCTGGAGGGGCAGGGGCGGTTTTGGGTGGACACTGCCGGCCGTGACCCAGCTCAGCTCGCCGCCCCACTTGACACAGCCAGTCAGTGTCTCTGAGCTGAGGGGTTGAGGAGAGGTGGCAGTCACATCACACCTGCCCTCCCCTCTTCCTACCCTGTCATTTTTTGTGTGTTTTGCTGTGGTTTATTTGTTGAACGTGAGAATCACGTATGTGTCATAGGAGTCCACTCTCCACTGGCCCTTCTTGTTTCATTCCCAGGTGGAAAAGGTCATAATTCATGCACGTAAAATACCTCCCCAAGTATTTTCACAGGAGCAGGTGCGTTCTATGTTGCTCCCATCTTCCGATGAAGGGCTGGCTCAGAGGTTATCCACGGGTAAAGGGTGGGGTGCCTTTCTTAGTCAGTGACATATCTTGAATACCGTACACTTCACCACTGAAGTATTGTATCATCTGTGATGCTGGTTACTGTGCTTTGAGGAGCAGGTCTAGCAGGATTAGAGCCCCCTGTGGTAGCCACCCTCGGTGTGGACCCCTTCAGATTGTAACTGGTCATCCCTGGTGGTAGGGGTGGGGACTCTCCTAGCAATTCAGGTGTTAACCTGCCCCCCAAGGTCGGTGCTTCTCCCAGTGTGGTCCTGGGCCCTGGGAGTTTGGTCGAAACGCAGAATTTCAGGCCTACCCCAGATGGACTGAATCCATGTCTGCACTTTGCAAGCTCCCCAGGTGATTTCTATGCACATTCAAGCGTGAGAAGATTAAGGGTACCAAGCATCAGCTGGTCTGTTTTAAAATAAATCACCTCACGTCACGTGACAACCCCACCTGTGGCTAGTTCTCCATCAGGAAGGCTGCTCTCCTACAGGCAACTGCGCCTCTCATCGCTTCCCTTTTGTTGCCGATTCCTTGAAACTTTTTTCTCTTCACTTGTCTCATTCCTTCAACATATGCCTCAGAAAATGTGCAGCCCGAGTTTCTGATGATTCGCTCTGCAACGGAAGGTAGGCACGGGGCATGGCCCACTCTGTGTCCCTCACATGCCATGTATGGACCTGGACAGGGAAGGGTTGCTTTTTAAATTCTGACTTGACTCATGGAGATGCTAAAAGTGCTTCCCCGACTTAAGGCTGACTTGGCTTCTATATCCTCTAAATACAGGTATAAACGGGTGGAATGAGGCTAAAATCGTCTTAGGTCCCAATGGGAATATGAAAAAACAGGCCTCATAATGTTCAGACTAGGAGAAAAATGAAACAAACCCCTGCTTCCTTGCAAGGCAAAGCAACAGTGTGGGCGATTGGTTTTGTTCTAATGGCACCTTTATCTGCAGTCAGTGTTTCAGGGAGCCTCTAAGTGTGGTATAATGACGGGTATTCATGTCTCTTTCCTGAGGAAAGAGCTCCAGCCCATCAGGGGGTGTGGTGAAGTCTGGGGCCCTGCTGTCCGACCACAAAGATTACTGAGGACATTTTCCATGCCTGTGGCTCTGGTCTGTGTGGAGTCGGGGCAGAGCCCAAGGGAGACCGCAGAGAGGGCACCGAAGAAAGCCAGCCCTGCCTGCTTCCTATTCCTGGTTCTGTCGCCACCCACCCTCCCAGCCTTGCACCTGGCATTGCCACCCGGATAACGGTTCAGACAGAGGGTGTGGCTGAGCCCCGTACCCCGTTATCCCATTTTTTACTCCTGGAAATACTGGCTGCCCTTGGGAAGGGAAGGGGGCCGCCATCTGCGTCTAGGGGCGAGTGTGTGTGGATCCTGGACATTAGGGCCGGGTGGGTGGTAGATTGCCAGGAGCCACAGAGACTGCCACCTCTTGCAAAGGTACTTTAAGCCCCCCTTCCCTTTCCCACTCCCACGCCCTGACTATTGTCATGTACAGTCAGAAGTTGACTCACTTTCCCTGCCTGAAATAATCCAACCCGTGTTAGGCCTGCCCTGAGTCACGGGGACTTGACGACTGCATTGTGGTGTTGGGAGGGCACGCCCTCGTGCTTGCCTTTCCCTTCAGTGGCCTGTGGTTGTGACTCTTTCCTTTAAAGGCTGCCTTGGCTCAGAGCCCAGTGTGAATGGGTGGTGGAGTCACTGAGGGTGAGCGCCCGACCGTAGTCTCCTCTCCGCTGCTCCTTGAAGATCCAGGGCTCCCCAGTGCCCTCCCTTTGAATGGTACCAGGTGAATCAGGTGGGCCCCTGCTTGGAGCTGTTCCCCCGGAGGCCGAGGCCCTGGAGGGGCAAGGAGGTCAGGGTCAGTGTCAGCCTGATCCAGGAAGCGGGCCTTACAGGCTGAGGAGCTGTGGGTCGGGGGGGAGAGCGCAGCTGGAGCACTTTCACGGGCTGACTCACGGCACCACCGTGGCAGGTCACCGTGCACACTGAGTGAGCCTGGGACAGCATGAGCCTGGTACATACATAGTGACATAGTGTTGGTTGAGTGAATACCAGAAAACCCTTGCTCAGCCAGCCTGCCGCGAACGTGATGGTGATTGGTTCAGGACTCAGCCTGTGTCTAACTCGGAGAGACGGAACGGTGCTGCCCATTCATGGCTCCTCCCCTTGGCATCACAGGACTGCAAAGCTTCCCCAGTAACACCAGGCTCTGTCACTTCCTGGGGTCTCTCACACCTGGCCCCTCAGCCTGGAAAGCTGTGCCTGCCTTTACCCGCCTGAATAACTGACTGATTCTCCCAGAGTTTACCTGGACTGAACGTATCTACCCGCGGGTCTCTCTCTCCCGTTAGACTCCAGGTTCCTCACGGGAGCACTGTGTAGTGTTCATCTTTGAGGCTAGGACGCAGTGCCCTCCCCCCACCCGCCGAAGTGACTCCCTGTGAGTGGCTCAGAGTCACCAGCCCCCCTCTCTCTATGGGTCACTGTACAGGTCCTTTATTCCGTGGGAGAAGTTACACCTAGGCCGCTAGCTGATTTAATCAGAAAATGCCTACTGATTAAGTATCAGGTCTAGAAATACCGATTCCGCTGAGCCGCCCAACCCTAGTTGTTCTGGCCCTCTTCTCTGTGATGGAGTCTGCCGGCAGCTGCATCCACGTTGTTTCCTAACTAGGTTCTCCAGTACGTTGGACGCGCCTAGGCGTTACCACCAAGGGGACGAGCAGTCACGCTTGTCTCGTTTCGGGTTTTCACTACGACTACTTGCTGCAGATGTCAGGCACCCTCGGCTCAGCCGTCCTGGGCACAGGACCTTGGCACGGCCTAGAAATAAACCCAGACGGAGTGTCAGGAGGTCAGGGAGGATTGGGAGGCAGCTTGTCCTTTTGCTGTGTAGAAACATTCAGTTCAGACGTGCGTTTGCTCCATGACATGACCAATACTTAAGGTTTGCTGCACTTAATTGTAAAAATGCAACACGACATTCTTTGACTGTGGTCCCCCCTCCCCCTTGGTCAGTGAATAAACTCTATTCAAAACAGTTGTTTTAAAAACCCTTTCCTCTGCTGCAGTTCGGTTTGCGTTCTGTGATGCTCGCCGTAGATTAATGGCTGTTTCCATCTTGAAGAATCTTTAAAGGAAGAGCCTGGCCCCATGGGGTGGGTCAGGTGAACTACTGAGTTTTGCCATCTCTGTTTGGTGACATGATTGATGCCAGACTGTTCCCTTTTGACCCCAGCTAATGATCCTTATCTTCTCTCCAAGGATTAGACATTCACTTCTTTTTTTCAGAGTGTTTAGGGCAGGGATGGTGAACATTTTTCCTGTCAAAAGCCATCGACCCCAGGAAGGAAGAGACCATCTCTTTGCAGGAGTGACGGTGCCTTGGAGAGGCACCCCTGGGGCCCAGCCTGGGTCGTCTGAGCTCAGGCGACCTTCTCAGCACAGTAAGAAGGACCTGACAGATGACAGGAGGTGCCTTGGCAGCCCAGAGTGAAAGGACTGACTAAGTCACTCTGTGGAGGGTCTTGGGTATGTTTTAGAAATATCATTGAAGCCTTTGGGGCTGGCGAGAGAAGGAAAAGTAATCTTTACTGAGCGCTGAATTGTGCCAGGTGCTTTGCCAACGTTATTGTGTTCTTTATCACATTGCTTTAGCATGTTGGAATGTGTGTTTTTAAATCCTGTTTTACTGATAAGAAAACCAAGGCACAGAGAGGAATGTCTTCCGAAATGCAAACATCGATTTAGTAGTCTGGATGGCAGTAGAGTGGTGTGGGAGCCATGTGCAAACCAGCGCAGTGCACGGTGCAGCCTGGAGAGGGCCTCGCCAGCCGGGAGTGCAGGAGAGGGCAGGGGAAGTGGGCACTGTGCCCCCGACGGTGGGCACGAGAGGAGGATGGGGGACACTGCTGGTAGGTTCTGTGAGCTGAGCCTGGGAATAACAGGGTGCTTCACTGAGACCAAGACTGGGACAGTCCTGGCTGCAGTCGGTGCCTGGGTAAGAGGCTGAGTAGACTGGATGTGTGTCCTCTGGGGCTGCTTGGGGTTGTGGTATGTGGTTTTGGGCCACTGTGCTGGGATGGTTCTCTTCTCCTAAATTTTTTCCCCCTGAGAGTAAAGCCAAGTTGGGCCTCATACCCGATAGAGAGGAATGGTCTCCTGTGGACACCGCCAAGGACTCTGGATGCTTCCAGAAGCACAGAGAGAAAATGGGCTTGTTTGATCGGGAAACCTCTCTTCCCTTTGTGCCCTGCCAGTGGGGGGTGAGAAGTGCCGAGCTGAAGTCAGTGACTGCCGCTGTGCTGTGGCCATTTCGGGGGCAAAACACCCCACATTCAAGCAAAACCACTTGGCAGTGCAGTTTCTCTGTGGTTGTTGGAGCTAGGAAGAGAAATATATTGTCATTTTGGGAAAAAACACAAACAAAACACATCCATCTAAACGTTTCAGCTTAATTCTAAAATAAAGGGAATGATAAAAGCCTATAAATAAAGTAACTGTTTTGAGGTTCTCCAGGTTCCTAATTTGAGAAGAGAGCAAAGGAAGAAGGAAATGTCGAAGGAGAGAAGGAGAGGGGAAAGGCAGGAGGGCAGGGGCCAAGCCATGGCGGGAGAGAGAGACAGGCGTGTAGATGGAGGGAGGGGAGGAGCTCTGAAGTGAAAGGTCTCCATCACCTGTTTTTCACACCAGGGTGTTTCTGCTGCTTTCAGATGCTAATGATCGGATTACCCTGGGTGAGCAGCCTTTTCAGCGGGTGGTGTCAATGTGCAGGCCCCCTGGGCCCCTGCACAGGGCCCTGCGGCTGGGCAAGTGATCGAAGAGCTGGATGGTCTCTGAGGACCCTTCTCTAGCTACCATTCTTTGATCCTGGGGAAAAATGAAGGCGTGCTTTAAACAGAATTCCAATTCATTAAGTGACCTGCACTAGCTGACCCCGGCCTTTTTGCCTCTGAGAAGAGACACTTTTGTTAAAGCAGAGATGGGAGCAGACGGAAGTACCCTTGCGCCCTTCGCTGGGGCCCAAAGCTAGCTGGTGCCCTAAGTTCAGAGGGAAAAATCATTGCCTACTCTTGCCAAAAACTCAGCCTCTGTGCACCGGTGCCGAATCAAATCTTGGAGACAGAGTTTTGGATGAAGTAGAAAAGAATAGCTTTATTGCTTTGCCAGGCAAAGGGGGACACAGCGGGCTTGTGCCCCTGAAAAACTGTGTCCGCGACCCAGAAGGATTTGGTGAGGAGTTTTATAGCAATGGTTCAAGGCTGGGGTTGCTGATAAGGTTAGGGTGTGTGCCTGCACTCCTTTAATCTGGCCTGAGGCGGTCTCCTCCTAAAGAGCTTCTCTGGTTCCTTTAATCTGGCCTCAGGTGGTCTTCTCTGGAATGAAGAATGCTAACACTTCCATTTGTTGGGGGGTTCTAGTTCTGTGAAGAGCTCAAAGATATTGTTATGTGTATCCCTTGAGGCGGAACCAGGACCCTGCCCCAAGGCTGCACTATTGTTTCTTGACTGTGCCTCCCTTGTCTCTGCATCCCCTCCCTTCTCTGATTAGCAACTCTTCGAATCTGCCCTTTGGAACTCAGGGAACATCCTGGAGGCTGGAGTCTATTCCCTACAAACAAGAAATGGGGGACAGAAAGGCTTCCATGCCCAGGAGTCCCATAGGGTCCCACGCAGTTTCACTACGATGGGATTCAGAACCAGAGGTCCATGGCTCTGCCTGGGCTGCCTTCCTCAGTGAATATGAGAAGGGTGGTTCCCAAGGTCACAGGCAGAAAGAACAGGGAGCTGGGTGGGGCTCGGCAGGGTGGTGATGACAGGCCAGCAACCATGCACGTAATTGCATAATTTCAAGTCTGGTGCAGCTTTTTGGTCCACGGCTCCTTGGACGCTGCTCGCCACTTGCAGGGTGGCCTCTCGTGTTCCTCTCTAGCACAGCGCCTGTGTCCCCGCTGTCTGCTGTTGACACGTCATCTCCGCTGACTGCAAGCTTCATGAAGCCGGGGCGTGCCTTGTGCGTCTCTCTTATTCCCCTGCCTGGCACGGCCCTTGGAGCACAATAAGTGGCCAGTGATTGTTTGAAAGAAGGGGAAAGCCTGTTGAGAGCTACAAAGAAGCATCCTGGGATGTCTAGGGTCCTAAAAGTTCTCTGTGCCCTGCCCTTCAGAAGTCAGGGAAGGCTACAAACCTGGGCTAAAAATGTATGCACAGATGTGCCTGAATCTCCTCTGTGGACCCTCTTTTAGGGACCCAAGGTCAACAGATCCCTGGCCTTAAGCAGTACAACACGTACATCTGTCCATTAGCCATGTATTCTGAGCCCCGGCCCCTTGCCAGCTGCTGCCAGGGCCCGGAGGGAAACTGGCATGGCTGCGAGTTAGTTCTGGAGCGGGGAGATCCACGTAAGTGTGAGTGGAAAGACCAGTAATGCTTTGTGGCAGAATATGTCGAGTTTCAGGCCTGTGGCCACACGTGCACAGAGTGGTTGGGGAAAGCAGTGCCCTTCATAACCTCCAAGCTTGTGGCCTTTCACTTCCTGTAGGCTCGCCTTCGGTTACGATTTCTTTTAATAGACACTATTTTTGGGTGGAACAGTTATAGTTTTACAGAAAAAATTGAGCAAGAAGTACAGAGAGTTCCCATATGCCCCTCCAGCCTCCCCCAATTTCCCCCATTATCAATATCTTACATGAATGTGGTACATTGTTATAACGGATGAATAATATTGCTGCATTTAAAAATTTTTTAAATTTTGTGTTGGAGTATAGTTGATTAACAATGTTGTATGTTAGTTTCAGCAACACAACAGCAATTGATGCATTTTTATTAACTAAAGTTTGTAGTTTACATTAAGGTTCATCCTTTGTGTTGTACATTCTATAGGTATGGACAAAAATATGTAATGACATGTAGCCACCATTATTGTGTCACGTAGAATAGTTTCACTGCCCTAAACCTCCCCCATGCTCTACCTATTCATTCTTTTCTCTTTCCCTCTGAGTCCCTGGCAACCACTGATCTTTTTACTGTTGCCATGGTTTTGCCTTTCCAGACTGTCATATTGCAGGAATCATACAGTACGCAGCCTTTTCAGATTGGCTTCATTCACTTAGTAACATGCATTTAAGGATCTG
Organism: Globicephala melas; assembly: GCF_963455315.2. Taxonomy (NCBI): domain Eukaryota; kingdom Metazoa; phylum Chordata; class Mammalia; order Artiodactyla; family Delphinidae; genus Globicephala; species Globicephala melas. Next base: position 38,533,914 of record NC_083326.1, on the reverse strand, counting down.
CCACGTCTTTTTGTGGCTTGATAGCTCATTTCTTTTTATCAGTGAAGAGTATTCCATTGCCTGATGTACCACATTTTGTTAGCCGGTCACCAACTGAAGGACCCTAAGGTTGCTTCCAAGTTTTGGCAATTATGATTGTGAATATGCTTTTCATGTCTTCTTAGGCCCTGTGGCCACAGGGTCATGGCAGAGTGGGGTTGTGTCTTTGGGGGCTGGGCTCATTCACAGAAAGCAAGACTCTAGCATGTTCTTAGGTTGGGCGAACCTATAAAGCCATAACCAGGCCAGATGTTGGGGGTATTAGGAACGTGGATGGTGAGTGTTCCTCCTAGGTTCTTTTTCCAACCCCCAGAGTCAACTTGGTCATTTCATTAATCAATCATTTATTGAGATATTAGATCCTGGGGGTATAGAGGTAAGTTATTCATGGGCCCTGACATCAAGGTGCTCACAGTTTAGTGAGGGGGTAGAATTGCAAAAGAATCATTACATGTTGGGAATATTTAAACAAACACTGATTGTGAAAAATTAAGGACAATGGCCGATTTGTAGGGTTAAAAACCACCACCATCATCAGAACTCATTCCAGCCCGCGTGACAAGTGTGACAATATGGGTGAATGCCAGGATTCACAGAGAAGTCTCCAGGAGGAGGTGACCTGGCACACAGGGAGGGGAGAGATGGAGGAAGCAGGGAAGCCCTGTTCCCTGTCGGAGCATGAAGGCCGGAGAGTGAGGCTCCTCCTGACCCCAGATCGTCTCTGAAAGACTCAAGGATGGCATTCGGCTGTCTCGGGGTCCATTTCAAGGCAGGGGCACTGCTTGCTGACAGTGAATGCCCAAGCTCCTCCAGTGTCCCATCTCTCAGGGAGTGTCCCCCCAAACCCCACCGCCGCCAGCCCAGTGGGCCAAGCCTGAAATCTGGGAGTCTTCCACCTGCTTGATCCCGCAGTCAGCTGTATCCCTAAAGCTCTCTCAAGTCGACCCCTCCTCTCCATCCCCGCTGTTCTCTATCCTGACCTATCGACCTATCGCATCTTGCTGGCATGATTCCAGAGGCCTCTTAACTGGTTTCCTGCTCCTAACTCCCTTCAGTTTATCTGCCTTCACTCACCGGACTGGCAGTGAAGTTTGTACAACCCTGTCTCCTTGGGTTCCTTCCTGCCTGAGAGACATGGAGCTGAAACTCCAGGGCACAGCAGCTCGGGCCCCGCCCGCGTGAACCCTCCGGGTATCGTCAGCCTGATGCTCTCCCTGCGCGACCTGCCCGTGTCCTGGCCCCACTGAAGTGTGGTCCACTCTGAACGCACTTCGCAGCCGTGCGGGCTGCACAACTACTCTTCTCTTCCTCACATTCGCCTTCCGCACAGCACTTCTCACACTGGTGGATTTTCACTCAAGCCCCCGAAGTCTGTTCCATGTCACCACGTCTGAAGCTCCGTCTCCAGCCCCAGCTTCACAGGGATTTCCGCTCCTTCCTCTGCGGCCCCTCAGTGTCATCATGTCCTTCTCACGTGACAGTGGCATCATCTGGGGACATGTCTGTCCTCCCCAGCTGGCCATCAACTCTTTATGCCTGAGGGTGTCTTCATTTCCGTCTGTCACCTGAGGGCTTGGCATGCTCCCTGCTTTAGTAGATAATCAGGAAAGGATTGTTAGAAGGATGATGTTACACATATGTAGAGGGCGATTGCACTCTAAGGGAATTTGGAATTAAAGGAGGTCGTCTTAAGCAGTGTTGCCTCATCGGGTCTTGGGACCTTCTCATCATTCACATTTAGCCTCTCCACCCTCAGGGTGAGGAGGCTGCCCCTCGGGTAACTGGGGCATCATGCATCCTGATTCACCATCATCACCAGTGGCACTTGTCACGGTCGGTCCCCCAGAACAGAAGCCGTTGCTTTTATGTGAGTGTTTTCTTCTGAATTTACGTGGTGACAGGAGTGTCATGGTTAGGATGTGAGCAAATGTCAGTGGCCCAATTGTTTATTTTTACTGTACAAACAGAACATAAGGCCATTTCCATTTCTGCTAGGCATTTTCCATTACTCTCCTCCACTTCTGAGAGCCTGTAGTCCCAGGGCTGGGGCCAGCGATGATGTCGCTTCTCTGGCCTTGGTTCCTCCTCCTGTGAAATGACGATGTTGGATTAGATCAAGGATTCTTACCTCTTGGTCCATAGAATCTCCTGAAGGCCCATAGGGAGCTTCTGGGTACCCATACTCTCTGAAACTATTAACATTTTGTGTGTCTGAACATCTTTTTGTGACTTGTGTATGATTTTCAAAGAGTGTGACTCCAATCACTGGAAAAAATGGCTTCCAAAATCTGACCCAGCAGTTTTTTTCACTGAAAAATAGTTTCTACTGTGCCACTTTTTTTTTTCTTTAAAATGTCAACTTGTTATACTGAGTAACAGTTTCAGGTTGAAATGCGTTATACTTCCCAGTCATCAGTGTATCGTGTGGCACATTAGAATTCATGGGAAGAATTTCCAGAGTTGAATTCTTCTGACTCACTCAGTGTTGACAGTAACTTGGGCTGTGGGCTCCTGGCTGGGGAGAGAAGCATAAGCCAAGCTTGGCCACCCACCTTCAGGTTGTCTTTTGTCACATTTTACCAGTTCTAAGTGGGGAGTCTGAAGAGCAAATGTCACAGCTACATCCAGGCAAAGCAGGCGCTCATTTCTCATCGCTGCGTCTGAAAAACCATGCTGGTTGCATCCTCTGTAGCTGGGGCGAACAGATTTTTAACTGTAGGCATGGCATTTAGCTGATGAATAAATCTCTACGTGTGATGTCTTTTGTAGTAGCCCAAGGGTAGGAGGAAAGTTATTTTCTCCTCGCGCAGAAGAGGGATCCCCGTGTCTTGGTCCCAGTTCCCCATGGAGTGCTTGGTTACTGAGTTTGCCTCTTGGTGAGAAAAGGGTGTGCTGTAATTATTAAAGTCAGTGACTTTTATGGACCTGAAAGCATGATATTCTAGATGCATCTTTCACTAGCCCACTTCCCCAGACACACCCACAGATGCCTTTGGTTCTTCCCCTCCACATTCTTCCACCCATGTAAGTTGGTTCTGTTTTTTTCACTGGTGCCTTCTCATGTTCTGGTCTTTCTTTCCCCTCACACTGAGGTTTTCTTCATTGTGCTCTTGGTTGAGCAGGAAGCGTGGGACCTCTGTGGTTGTGCTTTTCAGCACTGAGGTTTTCGAGCCATGCAGGTTTCCTTCCCAAAGACAGAACAGGAATGGTCTCTGATGGCCTTTATTTAATTTGCCCTCAACCCCTTGTTATTATAAGCTAGTTTAGCATGTAATACACTAATTACATCTCTTAAAGGAAACATATTTCATTTTAAATGGCAAGAACTGTGGAGAGAAAAGATGGGAGGACTTATAGAGAATTAAACAATGTTCTGATTACACCTCCTTTCCCACCACCTGTAGGCTCCCAACTGCCCTTTACTCAAAGGCGAATGCCTGCACGCCAGGCAGATTCAGCCTGGAAAGGTGGGGAGAATGAATGTGCACATTCATTTACTGGCCAAGCACGCTCTGTCTGCTTGACCTAAAAATAATGAATGTTTAATTGCCCCCACCTACAGCTTCTCCCCAGCTGCTGGGACCAGCGCTGCCTCTTCCATGGGACCTTCTGCAGCCTGAGCTCTCCTGAGCTACAGGCCACCCCGGGCTGTGCTGGTGGGAGGGGACTTCTTTGCACACTTCCGACCTGGCAGTGTCAAAGCTTCGGGAGAATGGCAAACCTTTGAGAATCCAATCTGATCCTAGCCTTACATTTTACATATGAAGCTTCTGCTTTGAGTTTGGCTGTGCTCTTTTGATGTTTGCCAGGAAGTATCCCACATTTCACTACTTAGTCCCCCAGGCACCTTTTTCCCTGATGCTCCGACCTGGGACTCTCAAGCCAGGTCTTGGTGGCAAGAACCATCTTTTTCCTTACATGCCCCCCCCCACCCCCGGGAGGGGCTGCACCTCGTCAGCATGCATTCACGACTGAGGTGTTCAAGGAGAAGGGAGCACCTCTGAGCTCCTGGGAGAAGTGTGAAGTTCACATACAGGTGGAGCCTCTGGAGCTGCCCTCTTGCTGACTTAGGCTGGGCTCCACGTCCCTCCCTGTGTTCAGCAGTTGAGGTCTTTTTTTCTTTTGAATTGCCTGATTTTCAGGCAATGTGCACACATAGAATTCCCTCCCTTGGGACTTGGGACCCATGAAGACAGTTCACACAGTGTATTGGGTATAGTAGGAGGATCAGAGGAACTCCAAGCTCTGCTCCACCATCCACGGGCTGAAGCCAAGGGTGCATCTGCACCTATATACACAGACTCAGAGACACACACGCGAGCCCCACGTAGAGAGAGGAGAGCCTGCAGACACTGGTGGCAGACCAAGGGCGCACCAAGGTTATCAATCCTACTCACTGAGGAAGCCTTGGATTCGCTATGTAACCCAGGACTGAGAATCACACCCGAATAGACAGACTACTTCTAAAGGTGTGATTGATGTTCTGTTGGACATGCATCCAGGAGAGACATCAAGCACACCCTTGGGAAGCTGGCAGGCCATCCTCTGTTCCTAGGTGAGCCCTTCACACTCTAGTCTAAGATGAAGAGGAAGCCAGCACAGCCATGGTGAGTCTGACTTTCTGTATGGTGAGGCCTGGATGAGATGTAAACGGAACACCCAATTCCTTGAACTCAGAGGGTCCCCCAGCAGTTAAAGCTCCAGACCACACCACCCGCAGCATGGCTAGCCCAGCAGCAAGGAAGCCAGGACCTGGGCTGTGGGAAGTAGTACCTCTCCTTTGGCCTGTGTAGGCTCCTCTTATTGAAGGGCTGTCAGCAGTCTTTGGTTTGGGTGTGGTATCTGACGTGGTAAAACACCTGCTGGCTGCTCTTCTACCAGCAGGAATGGTACCTCTCATAAAATGACAAATTATATGTCATTTACAAACATCCTTGATCCCCAATCCTTCCTAACCTCTAGGTAAACAGTGGTGTCTCCTAAGACATATGTCAAGTATCAACAGAACAAGTCAGGTAGGGCATGGAGGCTTTTGGGTACCCTATGTTTTTAAGATAGATGGTAATTTTGAGGTTGTTTTTTTTTTGTGGTACGTGGGCCTCTCACTGTTGTGGCCTCTCCCGTTGCGGGGCCCAGCCGCTCCGCGGCATGTGGGATCTTCCTGGACCGGGACACGAACCCGTGTCCCCTGCATCGGCAGGTGAACTCTCAACCACTGCGCCACCAGGGAAGCACTTGAATTTTAATTAAGCATTGTGATTTCATTTTATACTACGATGTTGGTTCTTTTTAGAGAGGTAGTATCAGTTGCCTTTTCCAAAAAAAAATCAGTACTCTAGAGTAATATTTCTTTGAGTGAGTATTTGGTCATTTAAATTTCAACCAAAATGGTGACAATTCCAGTATTGTTCTCATATAATATGGGGACCAACTCATGACATTTATTAAAATGTTTATCGTATAGAAAATGGAAAGGTTTGCAGTACTTTGGGAGAGGGTATCTATGCCATAAAAATGAAATTTTGCTGTCAATCACTTTTATGAAAGGTTAAAAAAAAAAGCTACTATTTTAACAGATGCCAGATGGAAGGATTTCTGATTTAGACCTCACCTAGTGCTTTATAGCTTATGGAATTAAAAAATGAAGTATTTTAAAGGACATTTCAGCCAAAATATGTAATATTCTTATATAGGTTAGGTGATCTTTTGAGCTTTGATATTAAAAAAAACAAAACTACATTAAAATTCATAACTTGCTCTCTGAAGTGGTAGTGATAATTTTCTCACTTTAAAGAAAGAATTATTTGGAAACCATACTATTTTTTAATTCCGCTTTGTTTGAAATATACGATTATTTAAATAAAATGTAAAATTAATTTAAAAAAATTAAAGACAATTGGGATGAAAAGTACTTACTCCTTGAATAGAAATTGTTTGTTTTAATTAAGACACTTGGCAAAAAACGGAGGGGGAGAGACTTTTGGCACCACTCAAAGATATCTTTGGCATTTGTACAAGGATGTTTCTCATCAAAGGGTGAGGCCTCCCTGAGGTCTTCTGTTCTAGTGCCACAGAGGAGTCATTTGTGATGTCCTAGAGGTTAAAAATACAGAGAATGCATACCAATTAAAAGATAGATCGGATGAAAATAAGTTGCAACTGTACCTACATGAAACTCTATATAGACAGGTTAGAAATAGAAGGCTGTAAAAAGATACACCATGCAAACACTAACCAAACACTGGCTAACTGTATAAGTATTAGAAAAGTAGACTTTAAAAAGGAATATTGCCAGGGATGAAGAGAGACATTACAAATGATAAAAGGTCACTTAACCTAAAAGCCATAGCCATCCTAATTGTGAGTGTACCTAACAACTGACTTTCAAAGGACCTAAAGCAAAAACTCATAAAGCTGAAGGAAGGAATAGACAAATTCAGTATAATAGAGATTTCAATACTGCTCTCATAGTAAAATATAGAACAGATAAACAGAAACTTGGTAAGAGAAGAAGACCTGAACAGCTCTATCATTCAACTGGACCCTACTGAATTTTTACGGGATGGTTCAGCCAATAACAGCAGAATACACATTCTTTTCATGTGTACATGAGGCAGTCATCAAGATAAACCATATTCTGGGCCATAAAGTAAACCTTAATAAGTTTAACATAATTGATATCATACAAAGTCTATGTTCTCACCATAAAGAAATTAAACTAGAAATTGGTAACAGAAAGATATTTGGAAAATCCTCAAATATTTGGAAGCTAAGCAGTATACTTCTAAATAAACCAGAGGTTAACAACAACAAAAACCCCACAGGATTAAGTTATTCCCTTTTGAAATGAAAGAAATGTTCAAGATTCATTCAATTTTGAATTGGATGAAAATAAAAACAATATATGTAAATTTGTAGAATGCAGCTGAAGTAGTGCTTAGACAGAAATTTTTAGCATCAAATACTTATATTTGATAAGAAGAAAGGTCTCACATTAATTGTTAAGTTTTTACTGTCAGAAACTAGAAAAAAAGAGCAAATTAAGCCAAATGCAATCAATGAAATAGAAATCAGAAAAGCAATGAAAAAAGGAATGAAATCAAAGGCTGATTCTTTGAAAAGATCAATAAAATTTATACATCTTTAACCTGACTGACCAAGCATAATGGAGAAAAGACAGATTACCAATATCAAGGTTAAAAGAGAGGAGGTTGCTATAGTCAATAAAAGGATAAGGGACTATTATGAACAACTTTATGTCCATACATTTAACAATTTAGATGAAATGGATAAATTTCTTTTTTTAAAAAATAAATTTATTTATTTATTTATTTGTTTTTGGCTTCGTTGTGTCTTCATTGCTGCGCGTGGGCTTTTTCTAGTTGCAGCGAGCAGAGGCTACTCTTCATTGTGGTGCGCGGGCTTCTCATTGCGGTGGCTTCTCTTATTGCGGAGCACAGGCTCTAGGAGTGTGGGCTTCAGTAGTTGTGGCACACGGGCTCAGTAGTTGTGGCTCGCGGACTCTAGAGCTCAGGCTCAGTAGTTGTGGTGCATGGGCTTAGTTGCTCCATGGCATGTGGGATCTTCCTGGACCAGGGATCAAACCCGTATCCCCTGCATTGGCAGGCAGATTCTTAACCACTGTGCCACCAGGGAAGTTCGAGAAATTTCTTGAAAGATACAAATTATCAAAGCTCATTCAAGAAGAAATATTTAATTAGAATAGCCCTATGTTAATTGAATCCATAGTTTAAAAACTTTTATTAAAGAGGACTCAGGTAGCTTCACTGGAGAAATCTGCCAAACATTTAAGGAATAAGTAATACCAAGTTTACACAAACTTTTTCTTAAAGTAGAGGAGGAGGGAGTACTCTCAACTCATGAGGTCAGCATTGCCTCAATGTCAACAACATTACAAGAAACAAAAACTATAGATTAACGTTCCTCATGAATATCGATGTAAAAATCCTCAACAAAAAGTTGTCATTCTCAGCTGAATTTTTTTCTATTAATACCTAATCCCTGTTTGAACCCTCCTACACTGTTGGTGGGAATGTAAATTGGTGCAGTCACTATGGAGAACCGTATGGAGGTTCCTCAAAAAACTAAAAATAGAGTTGCCATATGATCCAGCAATCCCACTCCTGGGCATGTATCTGGACAAAACTATAATTCAAAAAGATACACGCACCCCTGTGTTCATAGCAGCACTGTTTGCAATAACCAATACGTGGAAGCAACCTAAGTGTCCATCCACAGATGAATGGATAAAGAAGCTGTGGTACATATATACAATGAGATATTACTAAGTCCTAAAAAAGAGTGAAAAAATGCCTTTGCAGCAACATGGATGGACCTAGAGATTATCATACTAAGCAAAGTAAGTCAGAAAGAGAAAGACAAATACCATATGATATCACTTATATGTGGAATCTAAAATATGACACAGATGAACTTACCTACAAAACAGATTCACAGATGCAGAGAACAGACTTGTGGTTGCCAAGGGAGAGGGGTGGCGGGGGAGGGTTGGACTGGGAGTTTGAGACTAGCAGTTGCAAACTGCTATATGTGTGTGTATATATATATATATATATATAATGTATAAACAACAAGGTCCTATCGTATAGTACAGGGAACTATATTCAATGTCCTGTAATAAACCATAATGGAGAAGGATATGAAAAAAATATATATATGTGTATAACTGAATCATTTTGCTGTACACCAGAAACTAGCATAACATTGTAGATCAACTATACTTCAATAAAAGAATGCTTAATCCTTGTTTAAAAATGATTATTTTGATTATAGCACCAAGTAGTAAAACCTTAGCAGTCAGAGCACAACAAACCATAATTCTCATTCGCATGAATTGGAAGCCGTGACAGATCGCTGATAACTAAAGGAGACTCTAACTGGGATATTGTGAATCTCTGTAAGACATATTTCTGCCTGTCGTCTGGTGGTATATAAGCGAGAAAGTAATGCAAGCTTTATTACCTTATAAAGAAGTACCTGGAATTGACTCTCTACTGATGCTTTTCCTGGATAAGCTAAATCTGCCCTTGTCCTTCAGGGTATACGTAGCCCCATGCTTGGCATCTGAGAGCTTTATTCTTATTAGAAGTGGTACTGGCTAAAAACAAAGTCTGTTCCTCCGGCATTTGAGAATTCTGAGACATTCGCTGTAGAAACTGGAGGAAGAAGTGATCTCCCCAGGGACCTGGGTTCTACTGCAGGGTGATGCAGTCCACTCTATTTATTACTCATGTCCTTTGAGGCCACGCATATACTTTACCGGTCAGCTCGTGAGTCATTGGGCCTCAATGTTTAGGGTCTATGATGAATTAGACGTTCAGTTTGGGGATGGTGGATTCCTTTGGAGTCTTCCCGGCTCCTTCTGTTCAGGAAGGTGAGGGGTTCTCTCTTAATCGAAACTCTTCATAATTAACAAGTGACTGTGGACTGCATGTTGTATTTACAGGTGGGAGATTCCATGGTGGGCAGACAACTGGGAGGCCTTGGGGTCAGACCCCACCCCCCAGACTCCAACCCCACAGAATCCTGCCTCTGCCCCTTAAGCTGTGTGTATAGGGTTGAGTCTGGAGGAGCCTCGCCGCCTCAGGAGCGAGAGACCAGGGTGTCTGCAGCACAGAGAGGGAGGGGCGCCAGCGCTGCGTGACCAAGGGCTTGACAGGCCCCTTAAAGGATTTTGGATTTCCTGCTCAGTGCAGCGGGCAGCCACTGAAGGGTTTAAATGGGGACAGTGATGTCGTCAGGTGGTCATCTCCACCCAGTCTTTCTGGCCTTGGTCTGGAGGGTAGATGGGAAGAGGGAAGCGGGCAGGATGTCCGCGGGGAGGCCTTCGAGGAAACTACTGCCATTCACATGCTGAGCCTCGCCACTCTTTCATTTTAAGTGCCTCTCAGATGGGAGCCTGTTCTCTTCTCGAGCCATGGTGCAAAGCAGGCATGTCCTTCTCACAACCAGACTTCTGCTAAGTCATTTAGATCTGAGTGTTCCACGCCCTCCCACTCAAGTCCATGCCACTCACACAAGAGGAGAATGTGGCTCTGTCCATTACCCCCCCCCAGTCCACCCCCATAGGCTGTCATTGAAGCCCAGGGTTGCTGGCCATGCATGTGACATTGCTTTGAACTCTATTATTCTCAATATTTTGCATTCTACTCCATCATATCAGTGCTTGATTGAATGCAAAACCATTTTCCTCTAAATCTATTATTGTCTGTTCCCATTTTACGGATAAGGAGTCCAAGGCTGAGAGAGATGAAATACTTTGCTCAAGATCACATAGCTGTGGGTGGTGACACCAGGTTTGAACTGCAGGCTCTGATTGCTTAGTCTATGCTGTAAGTTCACTCTTTACTGCTGTACCCTCAGTGCCTGGCAGGCGCTCAGTAAATATGTGCTGGATGATCTACCTTGGGGCGGTCTGGCATGAAGTGTTAGGAACCCAACCCCAGGCACCTGAGCCACCTGGGTCTGGGCCAAGCTTGGGTTCTGGGAAGCTGAGTGGAATCCATGCTCCTGGGAGTATGCATACACCAGAAGAATGGGACACTCCTTCAGGGCATCGTAGTGCCACCCCACTGACCAGTGGGGAGTTGTGCCTTACTCATTTGCCTCTCCTGCCTCACTATGACCTCTGGAAGGTGGGTCCTGTAGAAGTTGGTCTCGGTGTCGAGCCCCAGGGTACTGACAGGGGCTTCTCCATCTGCCTTGCTCTGGGCCAGGACCCATCCTTGAACCCTTCTCACATGAGTGAGAGCCTGGGTGCAGGCAGAGCTAAGGCTGGGTTCCTGCTGGAAGTGGGCCGTCACCAAGGGAGCTAGTCAGTCCTTAGAGCCACTCTGCTGCTCTTGGATCATTGGATCACAGGGAAAAAGAGGCAACTTGAAGCTTTCTGAGCCCAACTGCAGAAAGCATGGTGGTGCGGGGGCTGTGAGGCAAGGAAGGAGGTTCTGTTTTGGCTGTGTTAACTTTCCAGATATAGTTGGCTACCAAGTATAGTAGTCTGTAAACAGCTGGAAATAGAGCTCTGGAGAGAGGGAGTTGAGGACTGAGGGTGCAGATCAGGGCATCTTTCCCACAACTTGCAATCTCCTCTTCCTGCGTCCTGCAACAGCTGGACTGTCCTTTGCACCCCTGGGGGTAAGGTCGATATCCTGCATGAAATGAATTTGTTTTACTCACCTTTCCAGTGGAAATTCATTAGTTGTTCATATCCTCTCTGTGTTTTTGCCATCTGTCGAGTCAGTTCAATTAATTGTATATGTTGTATTCTTTATTTCAGAAAAACTGTACAACTCCGGTGGACGAGATTTAAGAAGGGCCCTTTTCTCCCTGAAGCAGATATTTCAGGTAAAAAAAAGAAAAAAGTACTCTCAGGTTCTGTTTTTGCATTGCTTGTGGAATTAGATGCAGACAAGTTTATACCTTTTACTGATTACAAAAAGAAAAGTCTCTTTAGAGTACAATGTAAATTCTGTCAAAATGTCAGTTGAGTATTTTTACCATACCAAATATTTCAAGCATAATAAGTAAAAAAAGTTATCAAATCACAATGTTTTTCCATATTTACTTCAGATTAAAAAAAAAAGTCCTACTACGGATGTAACTGAAGTCTTGTGTTCTGCTCAATATCAACCACTGTCTTCCTACTCCACCCCGGGGCCCCTCTCTACTGAATGTCACATATAGTGTTTATCATGCAAATGCACGTTTCCATACTAATGGTGCATATTCACCAACAATATGTGATATTCTTTTCTATGAACTGTATATGCGTGTTATCATGCTGTGTGTATCACGCTGCGGCTTACTTAGTGAGAGCGGGATAGGTGTGGGCGTGACCGAGTTAACTGAGTGAGTAACCATTGTATGGAGGAAGCACAAATTTGCCTTATTCATCTTCTATTGGCAGACAGTTGGGTTCGTTTCCAGGGTTCTGCTGTTACAAACCGTGCCGTTAGGGACAAGCCCCCTTGTGCACGTGTGCAAGCATCTTTGTCGGGTTCTGGCTTAACCTTCTCTCCTAAACCTTCCCTCTGCTTCTCCCCTGGGCAAGCCACAAGCTTAGCGATGAGGGCTAGGACAGGAGTGTAGGCGAACTCCAAGCTGTCACCCGCAGGGAAGAGGGACAGAGAGTCAGGGGAGGAGGGTGAGGCCGCTGTGCCAAGCAGGGCAGGGTCAGCAGAAGCAGGGTGAGGCTTCGTGGAGAAGATGGAGCTTGTGTCTCCGTAGGTTCATCGTTCTTTCTGGCATGATTTTAGACGCTAGGGTGCGGTCCACATCTCTTCAGTTCCCGTCTCCTTCACATACTTAAAGGATTTTCCGTCTGTGGTAGTTGTAGCCGAGTGGCCGTCCCCTTCATGGGTGCCTTCCTGTCTGAGGGGGATTGGCAGAAAGGCAGGCCAACAGTCCATCCCACCTGCACGTTCTTGTCCCATTTTTAAACTTGTTCAACCATGCATGCCCTCATCTTTTTCCCAGAGCAGAGCCCTTCTCAGTGACAGTGTTTCTGGAGATGAGTCCTCATTTCTCATCTTCCCATAGCTACAGGCGTGACCCTGAGTCACCACTGCTGCCTCATGCCGCATGTCTCAGAAGTGCCTTGGGGTTTGGGGTTGGCCTTGATTCAGGCCGTTTCTTCTGGAAAAATTGTAACAGATGTCATGGGCACCACCTGCTGCTTGGTCCGTCCTCTAGCTTCCCACCAGAGGGGCTGACCAAGTCCTTCTCATGCTGGTTCCGTGTAGCCGTCTGAGTTACGTCTGAAGCTCTCAGTGTAACGTTGAGGCCCTTCTGGACCTGGCCTCTGTGGCCCACCTCCCTGTCCTTGGCTGCAGCTGTCTCCCCTGTGATTGTGTTCTGGGGGCAAGTCTCCTCTGCACCTTTGCCCCTGGACCTATTGCTTCTATCTCAGGATGCGTTGTTGCCCCACATCCACTCCCCATGTCTCTGTCTCCCATCTGGTGTCTCCTCCTGCCAGGGAGATCCTCCAGATGAGCCCTCACTGAAGTCAAGGGTTCTCCTCTATAAAGTTCTCTGTGCTCCTCTCTGGAATGGAATTTAAGATACCACAGGGTGCGTGCCTCAGTCTGGTCATCCGTGAGCTCCCTGGATTCCATCACTGGGTCTTTGGGGCCTCACGCTGTGGCCAGTGCCACTGAAGCAATAGATGAATGAATTGGGCGAACTGAATACTCCTCTCACAGGTGTCTGTCTTCAGTCTTTCCTGGCTCTAATTAAGTAAATTCTTCGCTAATTACTTGCCCCAAAGCTTCACTTCCCACGTATCCATCTGTGTCTCCCTGCTTCTTAGCTGAACAAAACAGAACTTCTTCACCCTCCATTAACCTCCTCCTCTCGAACTCAGATCCCTGACTGCACTTGGGCTGGGCTCTCACCGTGCCAACGGAGGACCACACTCCTGCCACTCCTCACGCCAGCTCGTGCAGCCCCTCAGCCTGCCTGCTGCTTCCGTTGTTCAACTTTTTTTTTTTTTTTTCTGTACGCGGGCCTCTCACTGTTGTGGCCTCTCCCGTTGCAGAGCACAGGCTCCGGACGCGCAGGCTCAGCGGCCATGGCTCACGGGCCCACACGCTCTGTGGCATGTGGGATCTTCCCGGACCGGGGCACGAACCCGTGTCCCCTGCATCGGCAGGCGGATTCTCAACCACTGCACCACCAGGAAAGCCCCGTTGTTCAGCTTTGACTTCTTTTGAAACCTGTGTTCACCTCATTGAGCTGGTGGCAGAACCACACAGAGAAGAGTCGTTCCGAGTGGCTTTAAAACACTGCAGTTTGTGTACCCTGGGTAGGATATACTCTAAGAAGAAAGAGAACCACACACACACGAAAATCAACTGTTTACAACAATCATATTGCTGGTGGTAGTGTTGGTATTGCTCTTCTGATAATTGTGTGTGTGTGTGTGTGTGTGTGTGTTCTAATTTTGTCATTCTTAGAGTTCTTAAGGATTTGGATTCTTGGTGTGTGGAAGAAAGTGGCTAGAAAGATAGAAGGGTTAGGTTAAAAAACTCTGGATTCCTGAATTTAATTGGAAGGATCGGAATGAACCCAGGGTGTCTATTATCTTAACAAACTTGCAACAAAGCATATTTCTAGCACTAAGTTTATTGAAGAGGACTAGAAGCAATGGCGAACCCATGAGCAAAAAGCACCACCAGCACCGAGATTGCCGTTTTAAAATACAGAAAGGGACCAGAGCTCCTTGGAGACATAGCTGACTCCAAGTCTGGCGTAGGAAACCAGAATAAAATAAATAGTAAAATAAACCTGGAACATATTATTATGCAGATAGCAAGGTAGCTATCAAATACTACTAGGATTATTGCCAAAGGGACTCGGGAGCACTTGAAGGGTCTCCCACTGGCTGGCTGAAGATGGACAATTAAGCATCAATAAGGATGATAATTACAGTGGATTAAAACACATCAGGTTAATCTGCATTGATGAGTTCATAATAATACTAAAGAATGACAATGAATTGGTCACCAGTGGAAGGAAGATGGTGGTGAACCAGCACGTTATTTTGAAAAATGGGTAAAATTTTAGAATCAGACATTTAGCTTAACTTTTTCCTGAATGAAGTTTAGGATAATCAAAAGTTCAGTTGAGAGGAAGTTTCGCTTTCAAAAATATTCTAGCTAGCAAGTAAGAAGGAGTGATATAATGAGAGTATCAATGAGAATGTCAGAATTTTGCAACCCTGAATGAAGTAATGGATCTAGGTATCAAGCATCAGGATCTGCTGACGTGATGGAAGTGAGATACAATCAGATATTACATGCCTTCTCATGGAAACTTGCGCTGCCATTGAGGATGGGGTCAAGCCAGCAAAATCAACTCTGGATCTGATCCTGCCTTTCTATGCAGTAACCAATTTACAAATGATCTAGGACAGAGGCACATGTTAAACCACACAGCAGGCATGTAATCAGCAAAATCCAGAATATAGATTACTCTGTAGGACAAATGATCTAGTTTCTCCAACACACAAATTTCAAGGGAAAAAAAGAGATGAATTAAAAGACATTTAAAAGTTATATCAGCTAATTGCCACATGTGACTCCTATTTGGATCCTACTACAAAATTTAAAACACTATTTTCGAGACAGTTGGAATTGGTCACCGACTGGACATTTGATAATATTAAGAAAGTATTAATTTTTTATTATGAGTACATAATTTTGAAAAGACTTTCTGTCCTTTGGAGGTACGTATTGGAATATTTATGGGTTAAATGATATGATGTCTGGGATTTGCTTCAAATTAATATGGCAGCAGACAGGGTAGGGTGATAGATGGAGCAGGATTGATATGAGTTGATTGGCACCTGGGGTTCACTAAATTATTCTGTCTTCTTTTGTATATGTTTCAAGTTTTCCATGGTGACAAAGTTAAAAGATAAACACATGTCGGTCTTGTTTCACATCCCCTCACCATACTTGTTCTGTAGTGTTGTCTCTCTGAATTCTCAGGGATGCTGTTTCCACCACTTATTCAGCAAACAAATACTCTTGAGCAGCCTTTGTTGGCATTATGCAGGCAAGGAAGAAGCCATTTGCTACCAAAAGTTTAATCTGTTTGGAAGACCACAGACCTGTGCACAAAACAGCTCTAACACACAGGGCAGGGTTGCTTTGGGTATTGGGTGGATTCCACAGGCTGCAGGCTGTCTGGGGCTTAGATCACCTTCTCCCACACCCACTGGGCTGCACCTCCATCATGTCTTATGTTTTCTGGATGTGGAGGTTCTTTTTGGAACTAGAGTGTAAGGATGTAAAAACAGAACCATTGGTCATTAGGATTGAGTTGAATATTCCTTGACTAATAGGCATTTTAAAAAAATGATCACAGGTTAAAATATGGCTATTATAGAGAATTCTGAAATTCAAGGATAATCTCATACCAGTTAGTGTTAACATGTTGACTTCACTCTAGTTAGAAACCAGTGTTTTAAAAATCATTTATTAATGCCTGTGTACTTCAAGATGTGTGTTCAAAATCTTCTGCGTTGCCAATTTGGAAGATATTTTCTACATTAATCATTCGTACACTTTTATTTTCTAAATACCTTATCTACATATGTGCATAAATGTTAGTTAGGGTTCTGAATTATTTTTATAAACACTGTCCAGTGTTTTTTTCCAAGTGCCTTTTCCAGACAGTCAGCTCTCTGCTATATTAATATTAGTGATTAGCTTGAGTGGTTTCTTGAGAGCTTGTTCTCACTTTTTCACCATGAAGTCATGTGTGAATCTAGTTTTAAAGTAATAAACATTTGTTACATGCTTGGAAAAACTTTCTGACTAGACATGAGCTCATCTAAATGTTCACTTTTCACATATGCTGGTGGAAAAGAATATGGATGGAGGGAGAATTATTTTTATTTCCTTTATACATATGAGTGTAAAGTAATTTTCCAAAAACTCATGATACTGTCCCATTTTCTCTTGCTTCCAACGCCATGATTATCTTAAAGTCTGAGTTAACACAGCTGTCTTTCATTACCTTCGGGGCACAGCAGTGCTCCCCCCTCCCCCCAGTGCCCTCTGAATGTTGAGTGTGTTCTTGGTTCAAAGGGAGCATTTGCCTGGCCTGCCCCCTGCTTCCCTCTCCCCACCTCCCCGTTACCTCACGTCCTCCTTCCATTTAATTGGAAAATGCCATAAAATTAAAATGAGGGGCTGATTTCAATGTGGAGATGGGAGAATTATACCAGTTTGTCTAAATTATTTTTTCTTTCTTGGAGGTAAACCATGGTTGCTGACCATTCCTATAATAATAACCTTCCATTAAGCTTTCTACTGTTTACATCACTGAGGTTTTTTATTTTTGCTCTGTTGTTATAATTGAAGATGAATGTATCCTAGCTGTGTTTGAGACAAGACAGTGTCCAACTGAGGAAATCTCCTGAAACAGTAGTGGAAAAATCCCTCTTATAGAGCTCCATGGAACTTGTTACTCCAGGCAAAGGACTGGATTTGGGGGCTGGCTGGACCATAGTTAGGTCATCTTGGCCAAAGTTTTGCCCCTCTTGCATCTTCATCTGTAAAGGGAATGTAGGATTAGATCAGTGGTTCTTGAACTGGCTGTCCTTTAGGATTTCCTTGGGAATTTAATAGCAGAGCCTGGGCCCCACCCCAGAAATTCGGATTAAACCCATCTGGGCAGGGACCTGCTTCCTGTCCCTTTTTTAAGTTCTGCAGATGGTCCTGATGTGAGGGAGTCAGAGGTGAGAAGGATCTGAGCACCTCTGAATCCCCTGCAGGGCTTTTTAAGCACGGCTTGCCGGGCTCCACAGTGGAGTTTCCTATCCAGTAAGTCAGGGTGGGGCTGGGTATTTTGCACTTCTAACAAGTTTCCAGGTGATGCATAGGTGCTTGTGGCTCTGGAGACCTCTCTTGGAGAACCACCAGATTAGATGACTCCTGCGGTTCCTTCCAGGTCTTGCCTTCTGTGATCCGGTCATCAGGCTGACCGCCGTGGCTCTTCTGAGCGACAGTGTAGCTGCTGGTCCAGACACACGGCCGGTTCTGTGCTCTGCCTCCTTGCTTGTCCTGCAAGCTGCACGACTTGGGAGGTGGAGAAACTGCTCCCCTACTTTCTCAGATACCATTTGCAAGACGCTCGTAACCGTCTTTAGGGACCGTCTTTTGAAACACACGAGTTGCTTTGAATCCTTTACACGATGGTCTGTGCTGCAGCCCAGTGTTTCCTGTGTTGAAACCCAGCAGGCTTCATGTGGCTGGTCCCTTGGGACCTGTGGGGATATGGAGCCTGGTGATTTCTAAAGAATGAAAAACAGATCACTCTAAGTATTCCTGACAGTCGGGGGATTCATTTGCCTTATCTTTATTAGATTGCCCAGAAGGCAATAATTGGTCTTTGGCAAACAACGATGTGAAGACTGGCTGTAAAATTCCTCTGGCAACAGTTAAGATGCCTCATTTGAATAGAGCAGAACAATCTTCAGAGGTCGCGCGGTCTGGCGTCAAAGGCTTGTACATAGTTTTCACAGAACAGCCTGGATGGAGGATGGACCGGGACAGTATTTGAAGTCTTTTTTTTTCTCTCTCTCTCTCTTTCCCTGTTTCCTGCCAGGATGACAAGGACTTGGTGCATGAATTTGTAGTGGCTGAAGGTCTGACGTGTTTGATCAAGGTGGGAGCTGAGGCAGATCAGAACTATCAGAACTACATTCTGAGGGGTAAGTGACGCCGGGCATGGGGCGGCCCAGCCCCTGCTGCAAGGAGGGTCTGGGATCACCTCCAGGAACTTCGATACTGAGAACTTTTTGAAAGATTTGGTTACGGAGTAAGGAGATGAAGACATCCTGTAGCAAAAGAAGACCCCTTCAGGTTTTATCGATTCCTCGTAACTAATCAGTGACTGAGTTCATTTTACTGACTTTACTTGTAGTCTCTTCCCAGTTACTTTTTAAAATTTTTTTATTTTTATTTTTTTTGTGGTACGCGGGCCTCTCACTGCTGTGGCCTCTCCTGTTGCGGAGCACAGGCTCCGGACGTGCAGGCTCAGCGGCCATGGCTTACGGGCCCAGCCGCTCCGCGGCATGTGGGATCTTCCCGGACCGGGACACGAACCCGTGTCCCCTGCATCGGCAGGCGGACTCTCAACCACTGCGCCACCAGGGAAGCCCTCTTCCCAGTTATTAAGAAAAGAATATTCTGCACACTAGGTTCTTTATAATCTCCTTTATTTGGTGAGGAAAGGTGCACACCAAGTGGGCTTGGGTAAGGCCTGCATTTGAACAGAAAGCCCCTCAAAACCGAAGAGGCCAGTTACTTCCTGGGAAAAATATGGTCACCGACTTGGCTTATCACTGGGAGTTCCTGTAGGAAGCGCACATTCCTCACCAGGTCCTCCTGTTTCTGACTTGGTAGGTCTGGGGTGGGCCCAGAATTTGCATTTTAAAGAAGGATGCTGAAAGCTACCTCCGTAATTTCATTTTTTACAAAGTGGTGCGTGTGTGGTGTTTGAAGCACTGATTACTGTTCCAGTTCATAAAGTTAATGCTCTTTTCAGAGTTTGAGTATTTTTGTGCACCTTCCTATAAATAATTTTATTTGATTCCGTGAAATCTGTGAATAGGCAGGGCAGGAATTATTAGGTTGGACCATATGACATAGCTGTTATCAACAGTTTTGACTTACCAAATGAAAAATTTAATATAGTTCAATATTATCTTCATTTTGCAGTTGAAAAATCTGAGTCTCAAAGAGGTTGAGTGTTTTCCTAAAAAATCACTTCCTCTAGGGTGAAGTCGAGCAAGGACCGTGGCCAGGCACTGGGGCACATCATGACTGATCAAGGTTCTGTTCCCCCTTCTGCATCTATGCCTGTAACTCTACAACTCCGTGTTCATATAAGGAAAAAGAAATACCTCCTTTTCTTTCCCTTGGATGAAGGAAAAATACACGAAACGTGTGATTTAATATCAAATGTCCTTGGTTAGAGTTGAATGAGGCAGGCAAAACGAGACAGTCTCCTGCAGTGTCCTGTTGTGTTTTACCCTGAGAAGGTTCCTTACGTTCTGAGTTGTGACCCAGCACCTCGAACTCTCTGAATCCTTCCCCATGTTCTCTGCTCCTGGAGAGCCACTGCAACAAGGGCAAAAGCAAAAGGGAAAACTGACGGCTCATTAAAAAATTTTGGGGGGGACGTATTTTTAAGTCAGTGTTAATTGTTTCTGTTCATTTTGATAAATGCCAAGTGTGTGTGTGAGAGAGGGTTCCTCAGCCTCAGTTTCTCAGCTCCACGGTGTTTGTGAGGCTGGGGAGGCACCTCCTTTTGTCTACCTTCCATCTTTCCCTGGGTGTGTGGTAGGTCCTCATTATAAGCTGTCAGCAGAGATGCTTTGTGGATGAATTTTATGATTTCTAGTCTCAGTATGATTAAAACATTTATATGGAAACTTTTATGGCACGTGTACCAAATTAACCATAAACTTTGTCCTGCTGTGTTGCCTCCGAATACAGCTGTCCTTCTGTGTCTGAAGAAATGCATATAAGCCTTGATTCTCATCCTTCCATTTGCATCCACACTGGCCCAACACCTGGAAGAGGGGACGGCACAGGAATAAGGGTGGGAGCAATTCCTCTATTTTATTTTCCATGGATGCTTATAAGTTGAACCACATGGAAAGAAATACACCTAAAATGGCCTAATTCTGAATAATGGGTCCAAATTCACAGCGTATTTTTTGCGGGGTTTAAAGTATGCATCATTTTAACTTAAAAAAAAAAAGTCTTCCCCAGTGGGTGCTGGTAGGAATGCACAGACCTACACACACCTGTATGGAACTAATAACCATCTACATGTTTATCTTTATTCTTCTGACCCTTACCTAGGAGTGTATATGTGCGTTTTTTTTTTTTTTTGCAGTATGCGGGCCTCTCACCACCGTGGCCTTTCCTGCCACAGAGCACAGGCTCTGGACGCGCAGACCCAGCGGCCATGGCCCACGGGCCCAGCCGCTCCGTGGCACGTGGGATCCTCCCATATCGGGGCACGAACCCGCGTCCCCTGCAGCGGCAGGCGGACTCCCAACCACTGCGCCACCAGGGAAGCCCTATATGTGCGTTTTTATAGAGCCATCATCAGTGTGAGCATCTTGGTTCATCTGCATTCAAGTCTGTGGCGAGGAGGGTGGCTCTGCCAGCGGTGGTCAGCCCCGCCTTATCAGGAAAGCAAAATTCTCATCAGGAGCCCCCTGCAGACCTCCCATGGATTAGAACTGGGTTGCATGGCCGCCTGTAGCTGCTAGGGAGGCTGGCACAGTGGGTGTTTGGCTTCCTGGACTCCAAGGGGACGTGGCAAGAGAGAAAGGCCTGCCTTTGTGCCTGCAGGTTACTCGTGCGTGCCACATAGAGGGACTTGGGAAGGAAAAACTCAGCCCAGCGGAGAAAGCCTTCCAGTAAGCAGCCCCGTGGTGGTCTGGCTGGAGGGAGAGAGGGCCTCCCTGCCACTGAGTGCATCATCGTATAGGGGCAGGGTAAGCCCAATGGTTCTGCAAGGTCCCACATGGTGAGTTGTGTCAGTGGTACTTGGCGGTAATGAAAGATGGTGTTGACACAGATGCTTCAGCTAGGCTCTCCGCCCCAGTGTGTGCAGTGGTTTATTAATCTGCGGTGTTCTGATCTGCCCTGGAAAGGCACCGAAAGCAGTTAACGAATGCTTGAGAATCAGAACTCCCAAGCACAGCCAAGGGAGAACCCTGCCAGCCACCTGCTGCTTCTCTGTCCCTGAAGGAAATGCCACCGAGGTAAGACCCTTCCTTGCCTCTGAGCTTCCATTGCCACCACCAAGGCCTTGCCTTCTGATTTTGATTTTCCAGTGATGTCTATTTAATGGAGGCCAGACGGCTACCATCTGTTACCTGGGAAACGAGCGGGTACTCCCTCCCTTTCAGGTTATTACAAGATGTCCTGCTTTCCATGCAGCCGAGGGGCCTTTGCACGCCCACCCCACTTCCGCTGAGTCTCAGAAGACTCGGGGTAACCAGGGCATTGTGTGCACACACGTCAGCACATCTGGACGTATCTGACTGAAGCCCGTGCCAGGAAAGTGTACTTCTGAGGGATGTAAAGGACAGATTTCTTAGGCTGTGACCTTTGTGTTTTGATACAAGGAAACTATCGGTTTTTTCCCCAGCCCACATGTTGAGTTACCCCTTCCTGACCTTGAAGGCATGTAGCCTTTTTTAGGTTGTGATCAGCTGCCGGCAGCCACCAGACATTTACAATCAAGGACAACCTTTGAATTGCCTCTTTGTCCCGCCTCATTTTAACCGAATCACCTTGGGTGAAGGATGGTGAGGCCTGTTGCAGATCAAGGGAGAGAAACTGGGAGGAGGTTTTTAGTTTTGTAACTCACCGTTCCCCGGGGAGAAAACGTCATGCCCGCTCTGGGCCACTCGGGGGAAGCGGAGTGGAGGGCGAGGGCAGGCACCTCTGTTGTGGTTTCCACACAAGGCGGGGTGAGCAGGTTTAGGATTGGCCAGTTTGCATTATGTCAGTGGGCCCCGGGGCTCTGGCGTGTGAGAAGCCCACATGCCTGCGGGTTGGGAGAGTGGGCTTGGGCTGCTGGAGAAGGGGACTGACTGACTTCTAAGCAGAGCCTCAAAACTGGGTCCAGACCGCGTTGAAAAACTCTCTTACAAGCCGTAAGGTGGGCCAATTGTCACAGTGCTGTGGAGGAGCATGCCCTTCATGAAGTTTCCTCAGTTTCTATGTGACCATGTGTGAGGCCCCCGGATGCAAAGGAAACAAGAGCATTTGGAGGACCCAGTCCTTTCCACATCTGCTTTTAGGACTCGTTTAAATTATCTTTATTTTTGCACTCAGCCCTCTGTCAGCTGTTTTTTTTAAGGCCCAGGAATCTGTTGCTCTGTGTTGAGGATGTATCTGCTGAGAGGTAAAGATAGGTTTTGAGTTATGGTGTAGCCTAGCGCTCTCCAAAAATGTGAGCCGGCTGCTGGGAAGAGGTCTTAAATGCACCACATGTAGAAATAATATTTATCCGACATTATTTTTGGATGGCTATAGCTAATGCTCTAAAAGGTTTGTGTGTGTGTGATCACCAGTATTTAATATATATCGATAGTGGAATTTTATATCTCACAATTATTCTTATTGAAGTAGGACCTTGAGAGCTATATTCCTGGGAACTTAAACTTCCTGCACACATGCTGAGCCTTCACGATGGGCCCTGTCAGTCCCTGGGAATGAGCCGATAAAACCAGGATGCAGCTCTGCCCCGGAGAAGCTCCCTGGGAGGTGCTGCCTCTGAACCACTATATGCTGTATTGAAAACGTCTTACGTGTTTAGAAATTGCATATAGGTGATCTGCTTTGGGGAAGAAAAGAGAAAGAGATAAGCAGGATCAGTGAGACCAGTTGCCTTTTCTGGCTGTACCTCCAGGGAAGCTGCCTCTTAAGGGCTAGTTTTACATGGATTTGATCATTTCACCTAAAGCAAAGTACCCATTAATCCTAAAGCACCTTAGTCATCATCAGAGCTGGATAAGATCTTAGAGCTCCTTTAGCTCAACCCTTGCATTTTAGAAGAAAACTGCAGATATTTTGTTTGCTTCTGTGGTTTTAAAAAACGTTTTAATGGTTGTCAACATTTAAAAATTGGGAGATTTGACATAAAAAAATCCAGACTTCAGGTCTCCTTGGAAAAACCGGAACCAGAGAATTTCAGTGCCTTGCCAAATATCACTTAAACTTATAGGGGGGAAATGCCTTGTGTATTAGGGGGTCTGTTAATGAGGATCGGGGCTTGTGGTCAGATAGCTTTTGTTGGCATCTACAGCACCAGGAACCAGGCAGTGACACAAAGTGATCAGATGGTAATCAAATGATGATTAAACTAACATCCTCCATCCCAGGAAAACTTAAAAGTTTATCTTTTGACATTTCAGAGCGAAAGAGGAGAGCAGAGGGTGGGTTCAGACTGTAGATGGGGAGGGGAGGGAGGGGCCCAAACTGGCACCAAGGTGAGGAGATGAGCACAGAAGGGGGAGAGCTGCTTACTTCCTGAATCACGCATCCCTTGGATACTGTTTTCTACCCTCCAGCCTGGCCTGACTCTCCTCCACCCCCTTACCCTAGTCCTGAGGTGCACCGGACTGTCTCGGAGGGAACTTCCTCTTTCTTACCTCTTGCCGGGTCAAGACTTCAGGAATCAATCATGGCGGCCACATGGCCAGTTGTGTGGATGGCACGGCAGCCCAAGTGTCCTAGTAGTGTTTGTCCCCAGCCCCCCGGGGAGGGGGAAGTTGAGACCAGTGTCAAGGGCAGAATCTTCCTTCACTTGATGTTTCTCCTCTTGGTCAGTCAATGTGACAGGGGCCGTTGTCAGTGAGGAGTCATGTTGGCTGGCACAAATTAGCAACCCATTGGGCCAAATTGAACCTGCAGAGATGAGAGTGTCAGAGCATCAAGACCAGTGACGTAAAGGTGGCCAAAGATGGACATGGCTGACAAGAAAACTTTGTAAAAACTGAGTGATGTAGATATTTTTCTTAAAACAGAAATAGCTTTTATAACTTTTTATTGTATAATTTGTGAGTACACAAGTGTCTGAAAAACAAACAGCATAAAAAGGAAAAACATGAAAAAAAAAAAAGGAAAAACATGAAAATCACCCATAATCCCACAAAACGAAGACCATATTCTACCCACCCATGTACGTACTTGCTTTGCACATGCCTTTTACAGAAATGAAGTGTCCTCTACATATGTTGTCAACCTCGTCTCCTGGAAGGGAGCAGTGGACCTTGGCAGCTGGCTTTGTGATGGCTCCTAGACCTTGGCACAATTCTGTAACTTCTTTAAACCGCTGCTCCCTCACCTACAAAAGGGAGATAATACTTTCTTTATAGGAGTGTTGTGAAGCTTAAAGAGCTCATAGAAAGGTCTAAGTAAAAGACTGAATTGTAGGTATGACAGTTGTTATCAATAATAATCAATGATATTAATGCAGCACCTGTAATGGGCTGAATTATGCACCCCTCAAATTCATATGTCGACATCGGACCCCCCAATACCTCAGAACATGACTGTATTTGAAGACAGAGCCTTTAAAGAGCTAATTAAGTTAAAATGAGATCATTGGGCCCTGATCCAATATGACTGGTATCCTTATAAGAAGAAGAGATTGAGACACAGATCTGTCCAGGGGGAGAAGACGGCCATCTACAAGTCAAGGAGAGAGGCCTCGGGAGAAACCAACTCTGTGGACAGTTTGAGCTTGGACATTCAGCCTCCAGAACTGTGAGAAGTAAATATCTGTTGCTTAGAGTTGTTGGGTTCAAAGATTTGTACATTTTTGTGTTGCTTTTGCTTGAATAATTGCCCTCTAGGGATGTGTGCGTTTATGTTTCCACCAGTGACCTCCATTTCTGCTTATCTGCCCCAGGCCGGGGGTGATAATTTTTTGGTAATCTTTGTCATTCCTGGTCATTAGGGTGCACTTATTCCTACAGACCAATTTTATAGTCATTTTTATAAAGTAGCTTGTAAATTTTAGTTGTCATTGTGTTAATTTTGTCCATTAATTTGGGAAGAATTGACGGCCTTATTTAAAAATTCAAAACTGTTGCGGGCATGCTCTTTCATGGCCTGGGACAAATCCTTTGCAAGTTCTCCATCTAACTCTTGTGTGCAATGTCCATTTCCTTCTTGTTTGTTACAGAATTTTATGCATATCCCCCCAGGTGTGTTTGTATTTTGCTTTTCTTATTTATTCATTTTTGAATTAGGTCTGGTATTTACCGCATGAAAGGATGAAAGGATTCTCTTGGGTCCTTTTCCTGTTTCTTTTGTAAACTTGGTTTGGGAATGTCATCTAAGAAAGGTCTCTCTTGCCCTCCTGTTTTGTTTCAGTCAGGGAACACTCTGTGTCTTGGGGCCTGGGTTCCTCAGTCGTGGCAACCGCTTGGTTAAGTCAGTCAGGCTCATGGGTGAGGTCCTTTTCCCTGAGGGAGAGTTAGCTTCCTCTTCCTCTGTTTGCATGTCGAAATTCTTCCTTTGAGGACTTGGATGCGTAGCACGCCTGCTGGAGACTTGGTCTGTCAGTTCCGGGCATTCACCAGCTGTGGCGTGTGGGCTGGGAATGGCTGGAGAAGCTGGGCCACTCATAGCCGTGGGACGTGGTCTCCACAGTTTGTTTGTGTATTTGTTTTTCTTCTCCTCTGTAGTTTTTGAGACCTCTGCGTTTGGTGTCTAATGTTCTCTGTGCCCTGGTGTATCTCACCTCGGCCTGACCTTTCTGCTCACAGACCTGGCGCGCTGTTGGGGACATGGCCTCCAGGTTGAACTAGCCACACACCTGCTGTGAGGGGTTTGGCCAAGGCAGGAAAGCCAAAGACCGCCCTGCTTGGGGAGGGAGGCTGAGTCACTGCTGCCGCTGCTGTTGGTGTGTGGTGACAGAAGGGTCACCCCGAGTGCTCTGAGTGTCCCATCTGTGGCCCCGCTTGCCACCCTTGCCGTCCTCACCCTGTGTCAGGCCTGCACCCCTCTTAAAGAAATGGGTCAGAGGAGAGTCTAGAGCTGCGCTTATGTCTTTCCTCTCCCAGCCTGTTCAGGCACAGGGGCCAAAAATGGACTCGTGCTGGGGTACTTTATGTCTTTCCCGTGGCCCACATGACCATCGGATACTGTGGACTTGCCCAGCTTTTCTCCAGGACTTTCTCCCAGGAGAGGGAGCTGGTGCTGGACACACCATTCCCCACGGCCAGCTGCAGTCTCTGGTGTGTCTAGACGGACCCCTCAAAGGCCGTGGTGTGTGGTTGTCACCCCAGTCTCAGGGCTCGTGGAATCTCTTCTTCACTTGTGCTTCTCATTGGTCATTTGGGTAGGTTGGTAAGAAGGGGTTTGGAGGCTTCTGCTTGTGCTGCTACTTTTCTGGAAGTGCAAACTCATCAGAATCATCATTGCTTATGCTCTGGGTCCTGCCAGGCCCTCAGTCTTCAGCACTGCGTGCAGGAAAGTGGGGTCAGGTGGGTGAGGGAGCGAGGGAAGGTCAGAGCCGGGTCCTGAACTTCGATGGGACAAAGTGCCCTTTGTTTTTCCTCTGGGTTCTCAGGTGAGAGAGGCAGGTGCTGGGTTAGAGCACAGGTGAGGCAGGCAACATGCATGTCCCTGAGCCCCTCACCACATTGGACAGCAAGCAGTGTATCTGCCTTTAACATCTAACTCTAGATGAGTACTTCCAGCTTTAAAC
The DNA here is from genome assembly GCF_963455315.2 of Globicephala melas. Lineage (NCBI taxonomy): Eukaryota > Metazoa > Chordata > Mammalia > Artiodactyla > Delphinidae > Globicephala > Globicephala melas. The sequence continues at coordinate 38,507,070 of NC_083326.1, read as the reverse complement.
ATGATTTTGGCTTTCCTCTTCACTCCCTTGCAAGGTATTTTTCCCCTATAATTAGATGACACTTATTTTGGTAAGTTTACCTTAGAACGAATGAGGCTTTTCTTTCAAGTTTTAATTTTTCTGAAGTAAAAATCAGTGATTAATTCTGCTCAATTCTGTTAAGTAGTAACAGAAGCACTTCACAGGATAGTCTTTGTGAAGCGATACACGGCTAGGTCTACCTGGTCAACATTATCCCCAACCTGGAGCATCATTACGCCAAATCATGTGAAATTGCTGATATGTGACCATTTAAAAAAACATTTGTTTTTAATTTATTTTTGGTTACGTTGGGTCTTCGTTGCTATGTGCGGGCTTTCTCTAGTTGTGGCCAGTCGGGGCTACTCTTCGTTGCGGTGCGCGGGCTTCTCATGGCGGTGGCTTCCCTTGTTGCGGAGCACGGGCTCTAGGCGCGCGGGCTTCTGTAGTTGCGGCACACGGGCTTCATTGCTCTGCGGCTTGTGGGATCTTTCTGGACCAGGGCTCGAACCCGTGTCATTGGCAGGCGGATTCTCAACCACTGGACCATCAGGGAAGTCCATGACCATTTTTTTTTTTTACCGTAGAAATGGAAAAGCTGAATGGTTTAACTTAATATTATTATCATAATTTAAGTTTGACTTGTTCCTGGATTGCTAAGATGCTTCTTTAAAATTCACTTCGCGTTCTATGTAGAGTCATAGCCCTCCGGAAATTCAGGCAAGTTTGCAGACCAAGGTAAAAAAAAAAAACCCAACCCACTCGCCAAAAACCCCCTAAAAGCCCTTGCTATTTTGTTCAGTCGTGCATTCGAGCACTTCACCCTGTCATAGTCTCAGCCAAAGAGATTTCTCCAGAATTTTCCTCTCCATTAGCAGCCCCCATCTTCTTCTTTATTATGAGATGAGAAGGAAAAAAGAAAAGCAGTGTTATTTGGCCATTCCTACGTGTGGAATTTTCCGCGACTGAATCTCGTTGCTCTGTGTTCATCAGGAATTTTTCCACTTTATTTACACCGAAGATGTGCCTCTGCACTCCATTCTTCTCTCCTTGTTCAGTGGACTTTTCCAGAGGAACTGCTGACGAGGTGTACCTTGAATCACAATTGTTGTTTCCTGCTCTTTCTCTGGGCATTGTGACTTCCCCAGCCAGTGATGTGCACAAGGTCCCCAAGCCCAGGTCACTCTGCAGCACTTCAGATCTGTGGAGCTGGTGCGTCCTGGGTGTCCCCAGTGCACCATGTCCAAACCCCAACCCGACAGCTTCACCCCCCGGCCAGCACCCCATGGCTCTATCCAGCATATGGATGAAGAGCACAGTCATCCATCATATTCGGGTACTACTGGGGGCCTCCCAGACCCCTCTCTCTCACTCACTCTCTGTAATCATCAACTATCAAATTTGGGCTCTTCTACCCTTCACCCGCTTTCAAGTCCTTGCATCTCTTTTCATTCCCAGTTTTAGAGTCTGAGGTCAGACCATCATTTCTTTTCCTTCCTTATCTGCTCTCCTAGCCCCCTAACTAGTCTCTCTGCTTTCAACCCTGCGTTCCATGGTCCATTTTGCCCCCTGTTGCCCGGTTGACCTTCTACAGTGCCCAGCTTCTCTCCTTGGTCCTTGGCGTACACGGCTAGTGGCTTCTCTCATCCTCAGATGAAGTCCTGGCCCTCCCACGTGGGTAGCGCCCACCTTGGTCCTACCCTTGTGTACCTGTTCAGCTCTCTGCCTGGCCTCAGCCTCACCCCTCCTCACCTGGTTCACGCTTTATCCCTTGCTTCCTGCTTGTCCTCAGGATGAGGCTCAGATACAGAATTCTGCAGGAGACATTCCATTGCCCCTCTGGTATCTTGGCGCTCTCTGCATACCCTGATCTTTTTTTTTTTTAACATCTTTATTGGACTATAATTGCTTTACAATTGTGTATACCCTGATCGTGACACTCACCTCACTGACAATAAATATTTGTTGAGTATAAACTATAGGCCAGAGACCCTAGGCTATTCCCTGCACCATACTTGGCTGCTTTCGTGTCAGTTCCCATCCTTGACGCCAGGCACATTTTAGGAGCTCAGTGAAAAGCAGCTGAAGGAGAGAGTAGATGAATGATAGAATGTCTGCAGGGAAGAGAACTCACAATGCTTGAGGAAGCTGCTGGTTTGTGCTAAGAACTCGACAGAGCCTGGACTTGCTAATCTGAAGCTTTAGCTCACCAGATCTTCTTGTTTTGGAAGCACTACAGCACACGTTGATTTGTTTTTGGTACTTAGAAAAAAATGCCAAATTATTGAATTTTTCTTTTTGATAAGCTTACTAGTTCAGTCATCAGTATAGTGAATATCTTGATATTTTTACCATTTTCTTTATTTAAGTATAGTTAATTTACAATGTATTGGTTTCAGGGGTACAGCAAAGTGATTCAGTTATATATATGTGTGTATATATATTCTTTTTCAGATTCAGTGTATATCTTGATTTTAAATTTGTCATGATTTCCTGAGATAAAATACACACAAAAATGGGTTATACTTTATAACTGGTTTTGGTTCTCAAGGAATTATGTACCTGCCACCAAAATAGATATGTTATGAGTTCCTTGGTGTCAGGAACTCACAGACTTTGTGGCCCCAGCTCCAGCCTGCTCTTTGGTGTCATGTAGATCTTCGACAGATATTTGATGAAAAGAGAAAAAAGAAAGAAAGAGAGAAAGAGAGAAAGAGAGAAAGAGAGAGAGAGAGAGAGAGAGAGAGAAAGAAAGAAAGAAAGAAAGAAAGAAAGGAGGGAGGGAGGGAGGGAGGGAGGGAGGGAGGAAGGAAGGAAGGAAGGGAAGGGAGAAAGAGAGAGAGAGAGAGAGAGAGAGAGAGGGGGGAGTCCCCAGAGACATGACACAGAGCTCTGTCTATTTGATGAAGAAAGAAAGAAGGAGAGAGAGAGAGAGAGAGAGAGAGAAGAGAGAGAGAGAGAGAGAGAGAGAGAGAAAGAGAGAAAGAAAGAGAGAGAAAAGGGAGTCCCCAGAGACATGACACAGAGCTCTGTCTATTTGATGAAGAAAGAAAGGAAGAGAGAGAGAGAGAGAGAGAGAGAAAAGAGAGAGAGAGAGAGAGAGAGAAAGCAGAGTCCCCAGAGACATGACACAGAGCTCTATTTGATGAAGAAAGAAAGGAAGGAAGGAAGGAAGGAAGGAAGAAAGAAAGAAAGAAAGAAAGAAAAGAGAGAGAAAGAAAGAAAGAAAAGAGAGAGAGAGAGAAAGAAAGAGAGAGAGAGAGAAAGGAGAGTCTCCAGAGACATGACACAGAGCTCTGTCTTGTATTCTGAGTGATTGTGGGTAAGTGTGCAGAAGATGTGAAATGGGGGGACAGCAGTCATATGCTAAATGATGAAGTGTGATTTGGAGGGTTTTCCTCTGAGTTGGTTTTTGGTACCCTTGTTACATCAACCGCGTTATCCCTTGCTTCCTTTCCCCTGCCTCTTCTTTCCCCAGCTCCTGAAAGCCAGGCTCTGCCAAAGCCACTCCTGTGCTAAGCTGGCCTGACTCATTTCTGGAGTCAGTTCCCGCAGGCAGAACAGTGCTCCGTGGCCCACGCCGCACACACTCATCTCTGCCCCTGGTGCCTTCTTGGCTCTAGGGTTTCCTGACACACTATGAGGGCACCTGACCGTCCCAGAATTAGAGCTCGACTCCTTTCTCTCCCAGGTGACCCTGTCCTTGGAGCTGGCCTTGATCCTGCAAGGGTTTAAGTAGGGAATACGTTTAGATGTAGTTAGATAAGTAAGGGTTGTTTTTGGAGGAAGGGACAAAATTGTTGCTTTTAAAGGCAGATTAGGAGCAATGAGTAGGAGTTACAGGAAAGTGGTTTTTGACTGAAGACGAGCTCCAAGAAGAGAGTTGGAAGATGAGTTGATTTCTCTTGCCAGTGTAAACTGATCAGTGGTGACTTTCTGGGGCATTCTGCTGAGGATTCTGAAGCCACATCCAGCATCAGCAGAAAGAGTGCCACGACTGATTAGTGATGTCTGTCAACGGCTTGAGACGTGGGGAGTGAGAGCAGGATACCAAATATGGCATTTGCTTATTCTGGGGGACACTAGGCATTTTCGGAATGTTTGTTGACTTGATTTCAGACAGGTGTGTGGGACGATTAGTTTTCCCACCACAGAACACACTGCTTTGCATCGGAAATGTTCCACCAGAGCCTAGGTTGATGACCTGTTAGGGCTGCTGGGGTTGGGTAGGGTGCTACTGGGTGACCTCATCGATCCCTTCCAGCTCTGAGATTTCTGTGATTCTAAGTAAAACATAAAAAGCAGAAGGGATGGAAGCAGAGCCATTTGACTCTCCCTCTTCTGCATGTTCTGTAGCAGTTGTTATAGGATTCCCTAGGCCACCACCAAGCCTATGTTGTCCTTTTCCAGAAAATTTCAAAGAAGACCGTCTGGTTACATGGCATAGATTCCAGCCAAGTCATTGAATAGATAGATAAACTGCCCTTAGTCATTTCGGGGCCAGCATTCCAATTTATCTGCAAGAGTTTGAAGGATTAGCAGGGGGAGTGTTGGTTTCTACCCAGGAATTCATCTGTACATGGTGAGGTCAGGAGCACAGGGGACAGTGGTGGCCTTGCTGTTTCTCCAGAGCCTGAGGCCTGGGAGCTCAGAGGACTCACAGAAACATCATGGGTTGGACTCACTACTTAAACATGGCCGGGCTGGAGAAGTGGGTTGGGAGCTATGAGGACAGGCCCACGACAGGGCCACCTCCTTGGCTGCCTTCTTGACTTCCCTGGCATCACTCCATACCACCACCCTCGTCCAAATAGTTTCTCTCCCTGTGTGCGCCTAGCTGCCCCACACCCTTCGTTCCAGATGCTCTTCCTGTCCTTTGCACCAGGTCTTAACTGGACGGTTGCAAGAAGATTGACCCCCTCCTAATTTTATATTTCGTTGCTTTTGGTTAGTTTGTGGCTCTAATTTGTCTCTGGCTGGAGGCCTCAGTAAATGGAGTTGGGCTGGTTCATTCATTTGTCAGTGAGTGTGACCTGATTACCTTACCTGAGTCAGTCACTTTGGGGCCTGAGTATAGAGAAGCAGAGAACGATACAAACTAAATAATTACAGGTTGTGCTGTTAAGTCCAAGAATAAGGTGCTAAGGAGAGTGAGCTTAAATTTAGTTGGGAAAATGACGGGCATACAGTGGTCAAGGCAGAGTTCTAAGATGGCCCAAAAGATTCCTTCCCCCGGTCTGTGCCCTGTATAATCCTCTCCCCTTGAGTGTGGACAAGACCTGTGATTATGATGGATGTGTGAACATCACAAAACCGTGATTAGGTTGCATTATGTGGTAAAGGCGAAAGGGTTTTACAGGTGTAATTAAGGTCCCAAATCAGTTGAATTTGAACCCGTTAAAAGGAAGCTCATTCTGTTGACCTTGAACAAGCAAGTTGCCATGAGTTCTACAGCTGCAAGGAGACTAATGCCGCCAGCAACCACATAAGCTTGGAAGGCAAGCCCAAGCCTCAGATGGGACCACAGCCCCAGATGACACCTTGACTGCAGCCTTGAGACACCCTGAGCAGAGGACCCAGTTAAGCTGTGTCCGGACTCCCGCCCCATGGAAATTGTGAGATAATAAATACGTGTCGTTTTAGGCTGCTAAGCGTGTGGTAAGCTGTTATATAGCAAAAGGAAGCGAATACAGTTACATACAGACGATCGCCATACAAAGCCATCTGGATGGGCTAAAATTGGTACAAAATACCATGTGACCTCACAAGAGGCCGACGTCTTGGGGAGCCATTAGGGGAAGGCTTCATGAGGACAAGGACTTTGTATTTTCTTCTTGGGCCTTACGGGCAACCACATGACCGCCGCCCATTCCAGCTGAGCCCCCCACGGTGCCCTGCGGCTGCTGGAGTCATCGTCTCTCACGCTTTCCTGAGACCCCTCACTAGGGTGCTGGCTGCTCCTGGGACCTCTCAACTACTGGTGGAGTCCAGGCCCGTGCAGTTAAAGGGCTCTGTGCTGCCCACCAATGGGCAAGTAAAGGAGAGGGTGATCCAGGAGAAAGTTCAGTGTTTCCAGTATGCCAGCATCAGGAGAGGACATGGAGGTCTGAAAAAGATTGGGCTGAGTATTATTTTTCTTTTTTTAATAGTTATTTATTTGGCTGCATCATGTCTTTTATTATTATTATTTTTAACATCTTTACATGTTAAAAAAACATGAGTGTTTTTTCTTTAACATCTTTATTGGAGTATAATTGCTTTACAATGGTGTGTTAGTTTCTGCTGTATAACAAAGTGAATCAGCTATATGTACACATATATACCCATATCCCCTCCCTCTTGCGTCTCCCTCCCTCCTACCCTCCCTGTCCCAACCCTCTAGGTGGACATAAAGCACCGAGCTGATCTCCCTGTGCTATGCAGCTGCTTCCCACTAGCTATCGGTTTTACATTTGGTAGTGTATATATGTCAGTGCTACTCTCTCACTTGTCCCAGTTTACCCTTCCCCCTCCCCGTGTCCTCAAGTCCATTCTCTATGTCTGCATCTTTATTCCTGTCCTGCTCCTAGGTTCTTCAGAACCATTTTTTTTTTTTTTTTAGCTTCCATGTATATGTATGTTAGCATACGGTGTTTGTTTTTCTTTCTGACTTACTTCACTCTGTATGCCAGACTCTAGGTCCATCCACCTCACTACAAATAACTCAATTTCGTTTCTGTTTATGGCTAATATTCCATTGTATATATGTGCCACATCTTCTTTATCCATTCATCTGTCGATGGACACTTAGGTTGCTTCCATGTCCTGGCTATTGAAATAGTGCTGCAGTGAACGTTGTGGTACCTGATGCACCTGGTCTTCGTTGTGGCACGCAGGATCTTCGTTGCGGCATGCGGGATCTTAGTTCCCTGACCAAGGATCGAACCCGGGCCCCCTGCATTGGGAGTGTGAAGTCTTAGCCACTGGGCCACCAGGGAAGTCCCTGGGCTGAGTTTTAGGAAGAAAAGGGAAGTTGGTAAGCAATCACATGGGTCATCTTGCCCATGAATTAGAGATGGTTGACCAGGCACAGGGGCTCCGGGACAAGTCTTCAGAAGTGGTTTTTGCTCATCTTCTTCCACATCCACACCGTTCGCTCCTTCACACGTTCACGCATCTGGCACGTGCCCTGTGCAGAGAGCAGCAGTGGGGGGGTGGGGAGGGCTCCAGCTGAGGCCCCTCACCGCAAGGAACTTGGCAGTGCTCTGAGGATAGGAGCCATCAAGTAAGGATGGATATACACAAAAACACTGTATTAAGTTGGGTTTTGGATGAAAATCCTAAAATCCTGTTTTTTCTCTCAACTTTGCTTGCATCAGCATTATGTTTCCAAAGGTGGTTGATAAATTTTAAGTACTTCAGTTCTATAGAATCCATTTCAAAGACACAGAAAACTGTTTTTCAGTTATTCTTTGCTCAGTCATTCAAGATGTTTGCTTTTCAAAATTCAGCTTTTTTTAAAACAAAGAATCAGCTTAATGTATCACGTTTCATGGGAATTTCATAAAACATGAAATGTGGTACTTGAATCAATTATTCATTCTCGTGTAGGCAAAACACAGCACTAAGGTTTCTAGGCATTATCAGGCTTGAAAATAAAGGAAATATGTAATGTTAGGGTTTGTTTCTAAATTCCATGTGGATTACAAAATCCCTCTGATATCAGTTGAAGTTCTAATGTGAATGGTGCTTGGAACCAAGAATGGCTGACCTTTTTGTAAATTACAGTTGTGATAGTAGGAACCTTCCAGACCTACTAAGAAGCACGATTCGTTCCCCACCTGCTTGGATAAGCAGATATTCCGTGGAGGCTTCATCTGGACGCCTTGGCACCGAGGGTGGGAACAATGGCTGATGCTCTCTGGTACCCGCAGAGGGCTCCTGGGAGCGTGATCCCCTCTAAGACCGTTCCAGCTGTTCCCCCGGGGAGCTGTGCCCAGTCAGCGTTGAGCAGGGTGGTTGCTGTTGGACTCTTTAAGTCAAAAGGCAGAGGCATATTGTCATCTGAATCATCTGGTCTAAATTAGATTTTCTGACTAGTCATGCACTGAGAAATAAGTCTAATTTCTCATAAAAAGGGATTTCTTTAGAATGTACAGCAAGTACCCTGTGAGCGTTCCTCTCACCTGCCAAACCTTGAGAGATGATAGCAGTGCTGCCTGTCTTGTAACTTGATGGACTTCTTGAACAATGGCTAGTGCTTCTTTGCCCTTTCCCTTTGAAGGCTTCTTGGTCACAGGACACAGTAGAGGGCAGTGGTTTGGGGCTTTCTCTCCCTATGCTGCTGACGGCAAGGATCGTGGGCGTACAAGAGCTTCCCAAGCCTGCTGGCTCTGTCAGCTTCTGGGTCTTCTGTCATCTGAGTGCAGTGCTGTCTCTTGAAAGCCACCATTATGAGCACCTTTGGGCCACAGTCTATGTTCCAGCCATGGAACCCATTCACTTGCTTGGCTTATGGCTGTGGAAGTGAGAAGATGAATATTGATCTTGACAAGGGGTGAGGGGGTAAGATGGCCTCCACTCTGGCTCTGTGTTGGGAGGTACGTGAGGTTGAGCTGCGTGCAAGTGTCTGCATCTACTGGGTACTTGACCTTTTCGTGCACGCTGACCCTTCTTCTCCTCCTCCTCGTCTTACTGCAGGGTTTCTGTTTACCCTTTGTGACACCTTTCCACTGACACGCTTCCCGTGATGCCTTCTTGGGGGACCCTCCCTAAAGCCCTCTTGGGATGTGGTCTTCCCACCTCACAGAATATTCATAACCATTTGTCCCCTTGTCCTTCTCCCCGACTAGGAGGGGTCCTTCTTATGGACCAAACACTCTTATTTGCACCTGGATCCTCCATGTTCCACTCTGAGCAGGCAGCTCAAAAAGAGCGTGGTGCTTGCAACGCTTTTCAATAAAGGACTCAATGAGTGACTGTTGTCCAGAGGGTCTCAGGGAGAGAACAAATCCGTGCAACATGGATAAGGCAGAGAAGTCTTAGAATCAAAAGCTAGAAAAGCAGAGGGAAAGACCCAAAAGAGATGAACGTGATTATTGCCAAAGCCATGTCCACGCACATGTGGGCAGTTGGGTGGAACCTCGGCGTTCCTGGCTTGTCGCATTCAGGCTGCCGTGTTAGACGATGGGAACCTGAGAAAATGAGCCCCGTCTTGGGCATTTGGAAGGCTTTGCTGGGAAGAGAGTGCTCTGCATTCCCGATCTAGAGCCCTGTGTTTCTCAAGAATGAAGTCGGCCTTTTTGTCGCGAACTTCCCTTTTTCCTGTGCAAAGGGCACAGCTGAGAGAAGCAAAGGGCAATTGCAGAAGGGTGTAGTGAGTGATTGCATTTGCTCAGTGTATGTGGAGCCTGGACTACATGCGAAGCTCAGCTGAATGCCGCTGGCTTTCTTTGTTAGCTGGACTTCTTGAAAGCGAACACGGCTGATTTGTCGGACTATGGCTTGAAGGTTTTGGGTGCTGAAAAAATGGACTTCAGGGCTTCCCTGGTGGCGCAGTGGTTGAGAGTCCGCCTGCCGATGCAGGGGACACAGGTTCGTGCCCCGGTCCGGGAAGATCCCACATGCCGCGGAGCGGCTGGGCCCGTGAGCCATGGCCGCTGAGCCTGCGCGTCCGGAGCCTGTGCTCCGCAACGGGAGAGGCCACAACAGTGAGAGGCCCGCGTAACACACACACACACAAAAATGGACTTCATTGCATAGCTTCTGTCCCTTTAGAGACCTGGACTGGTGCACATGACCTCACCTATTTCCACCCCGGCTTGCATTGCCAGTGTGCTGTGCTGAATCACCATTCACCTCGCTTCGTGCACCCTCACTGCCCTACTTAATGGGCTGGTGTCAGCTGGACAGAACGCCGTCCATCACAATTAGCTCCTCAGACTTTCCAGAGGGGATTCTGACCCCAAGCAAACATCACCATCATTTGCTATAAAGAGGGGGTCTGGAGGCAGATTTCTTACTTGGAGTTTTATAAGTGGGTGTGGCTGCCGGTGACATTCAGGCCAGCTCTGATGTTGCTTCTGAATATCTTGGTGATTGGAAGTTCCTGTGGTTGTTCTGGAAATGCAGTAGCATTCAAGGACAGATGGGTTTAAATTCAAATTCCTTATCAGACTGATAAAATTTGACGTGTGATTTTGTCTGTTCTTTTTCTGTTCAGCTGACCGCTATGAGACAGTGAGGCAGTGGCCATGTCTTTTTCCAGTTTGTTCATGGTTAAGATTTGGGAGCGGTTTACTTCAGCCACTTTATATTTTCAGGGGGAGAGGGCCTTCACTGAATAAATGTATCTTTCTTTCTGATCTTTCTTTTCAATATTAAGGACTAATGAGACATAGAGTTTGGGGGGAGTACTTTCATATCCCATGTATTTAAAAGATGTAAGAAGACTGAGGCAGTCTAAAGCCTTAAAAGCTGTGTAATTTGGAGTGAAAGTCTGTTGTCCGACATTGGAAGTCAGGTCTCTGACGAGGTTCCTTGCTGGGCTGGGTACTGGCAGGCGCTATGAGGTTTGGCTGGATTCTGGGAGCATCGCTTTCGACCTTGAGAGCCTCTCCTTCTTGAGAGACACTAGCCTCCCTGGGTGTGGGAGGTTTGGTTCTCTGGGGGTGGAAGGCAGGAACGGTGGCCTGCCATGTCTGTGCTCGCACCACCAAAGGCAGGAAGGGAGAGGGTGGGGGAGGTGGGGGAAGAGGACAGATGGCCGGGGTCAGGAGGATGGAATATCTTTAAGTTTAAGGTAGAAGAATATATACTCATCTGTTAATTACTTCCCTTATCAGTCTTAATTGTAATTAAGATTATTTTGAAATATATCCAACAGATAAAGGCATAAGGAGTAACAGAAAGGAACCTGTGTGCATCCACCACCCAGCTTAAGATAAGAAACATCACCAGTACGCAATGTGGCCTTACCTGGCCACTGTATAAAGTAGCACCTGCTCTTCCTTCCCTCATGCTTCTCTGCAGGACACCACGTAGTCTGTTGCACAACCTGTATTACTGGGTGGTGCTTTCTTTTCTCTGTCCACCCACTAGGGCAGGGACTTCATCCATTTTGTTCAATCAAGTGTCCCCCATGCCTAGACCAGCCTCGGCACAGAGTCTCGTGCTGTGAGTGCTTGGAAGGTGAGTGAGCATAACTATGTGAGACACAAGCTGCGAATGTGCCCCTAGTCTGTTTCACTGCTGGGTGGTTTTCCACAGGGTGAATGTATTGCCACTATTTATCAGCTGTCCGATTGGTCCACATTTAAGTGGTGTCCCGTTTTCTGGAATTGTAATCAAGGCTAGCACGCACGTTCTCGTTCTGTTTCCTTGTGCATGGGTGTGAGTTCCTGTAGGGTGTAAGTAGAGGAGTGGGATTGCGAGGTCGAGGGGTGTTCACGTTATTCTGTAACATGCTGTGTGAACTGCTGTGACTGAACCCAGGCGTCTTGCATCCACGTCCTTGCTTCTTGGCTTTTACTATATATATATATATTTTTTTTTTTTTCCTGTACGCGGGCCTCTCACTGTTGTGGCCTCTCCCGTTGCGGAGCACAGGCTCCAGACGCTCAGGCTCAGCGGCCATGGCTCATGGGCCCAGCCGCCCCGCGGCATGTGGGATTCTCCCAGACCGGGGCACGAACCTGTGTCCCCTGCATCGGCAGGCGGACTCTCAACCACTGCGCCACCAGGGAAGCCCCTTCTTGGCTTCTGTATTGAGTCTTATTCTCCCCAAGACCCCGGTGGTGAGTGACCACGTGACTGCAGTGGCTGGTGAGCCTCGTACTGGAGTCTTTGGTCTAGAAGAGACTTTTCCTTGGCCACTTTCCACTGGCCCCCAGGACCTTTCCCCTGTCACCGTGCTGCCTAGTTCAGTGTTCCATCCAGTGGCCAGCCTGCCTAGACGAGGGATATTAGAACCAGAAGGTGCCTTAGAAGCTGCCTAGTTGGCCCTTCTCATTGCACCATAGAGAAAATGAGGTCTGGAGGGTGGAGGTGTCTTGGCCATGGCCTCGGAGCTGTGGATGTCACAGACCAGGGTGCTTTCCAAAACACTAATGACAGGCCCGATGAGGATGGGCACCAAGAGCCTCTGTCTCCCTCTGTGCCTCCCTTGCACCTTCCATGTCTATGGCCTGGCCTCAGATAAGTGTGTGGCCCGGCGCACACAGTCACCCCTCACTCCTTCCCCTTGGTGATGCTTTTCTCTTTGGTGACCTTGCTGTCACAGTCTGTCCCTTTGTTTTTCCTTTCAGCTGTGACTTGTTTCAGTGCTCACAGCCACTCTGGCTGTTCAGACCGTTCCCCCTTCCTGTATTCTCACCAGCTAGCCCCTAACCCCTTTTTGGTCTCTGAAAAGCACTTCTTGTGTCATTGGGAGGGACAGGATGTCTCCAGGACATATTTGTAGCACCTCCGGTTACATGAACTTCTTGGTTTAAAAGGAGCCTCTTCAGGGGCTTCCCTGGTGGCGCAGTGGTTGAGAGTCCGCCTGCCGATGCAGGGGATGCGGGTTCGTGCCCTGGTCCAGGAAGATCCCACATGCCGCGGAGCGGCTGGGCCTGTGAGCCATGGCCACTGAGCCTGTGCGTCGGAGCCTGTGCTCCGCAACAGGAGAGGCCACAACAGTGAGAGGCCCGCGTACCGCAGAAAAACAAAAACAAAAACAAACAGACAAAAAAAGTGTTGCTGGGAAAACTGGACAGACTACATGTAAAAGAATAAAATTAGAACATTCTCTAACTTCATATACAAAAACTCAAAATGGATTAAAGACCTAAGTGTAAGACAATATACTCTAAAACTCCTAGAGGAAAACATAGGCAGAACACTTTTTGACATAATTGCAGCAATATTTTTTTGGATTCATCTTCTAGACCAATGGAAATAAAAGCAAAAATAAATAAATGTGACCTAATTAATCTTGAAAGCTTTTGTACAGCAAAGGAAATCAACAACAAAATGAAAAGACAGCCTACTTAATGGGAGAAAATATTTGCAAATGAGGTGACTGACAAGGGGTTAATATCTAAAATATACCAACAACTCATACAACTCAATAACAAGAAAACAACCCAATCAAAAAATGGGCAGAAGACATAAACAGACATTTCTCCAAAGAAGACATCCACATGGCCAGTAGGCACATGAAAAGATCCTTAACATCACTAAATATTAGAGAAATGCAAATCAAAACCACAGTGAGGTATCACCTCACACTGATCAGAACGGCTATAATTCAAAAAGTCTACAAGTGATAAATGCTAATGAGGGTGTGGAGAAAAGGGAACCCTTGTACACTATTGGTGGGAATGTAAATTGGTTCAGCCATTATGGAAAACAGTATGGAGTTTCCCTAAAAAACCTAAAAATAGAACTATCATATGATCCAAGAATTTCACTCCTGGGTATGTATCCAGAAAGAACAAAAACTGTTTCAAAAAGATACATGCATTCCAATGTCCATAGCAGCACTATTTACAATAGCCAAGACATGGAAACAGCCCAAGTGCCCATCAACAGATGATTGGCTTAAGAAGATGTGATATGTACACACACAATGGAATATTACTCAGCCATAAAAAAGAATGAAATAATTCCATTTGCAGTAACATGGAAGGACCTAGAGAATATTACACTGAATGAAGTAAGAGAAAGACAAATATGATATCACTTACGTGTGGAATCTAAAAAATAATACAAATGAATCTATATACAAAACAGAAACAGACTCACAGACATAGAAGACAAGCTTATAGTTACCAAAGGGGAGAGGGAGGCGGGTAGGGATAAATTTGGAGTATGGGATTAACAGATACAAACTACTACATGTAAAATAGATAAGTAACAAGGATTTACTGTATAGCACAGGGAATTATATTCAGTGTCTTATAATACTCTACAGTAGAAAATAATCTGAAAATATATATTATATAACTGAAAAAAAAACCCCAAATAACAAAACAAAACAAAATTGTGCCTTGAATGTCCTGCTGATGCAACAAAACTTAGAGGAACAGGTTATAAGCTGATGTAGGTCAGGAAAATGTCTCCAAAATGAAAATCTCGGGGCTGGCTCTTCATCCAGCTCCTCTCCCACCCTCAGCTGTCTACGGCCTACCATCCGTTCAGTCAGATGCCCCAACTCAGAGTTCCTGCCCACGGCTCCTGGCTCCTCCCGGGTTTTCCCGTGTGTGCCCTGGGGTCCCCTGCCCTGCCTGGCTCCCCTGCATTCCCTTTCTCCTTTCCCCATGTCTCGCACGTTCTTGCTGATGTAGGTCTGTCTCTGCCCCTTCCCCTCTGCTCTCACACCAACCCTTGACCTCGCTGCCTGCCTGCTTCTGTTCTCTGCCTCTGGAGAAATCCCCCTACCATGCTTCTTTTATGCATCATTGAAGGAAAACGCTGAGTTCCTCCCGTGCCCCAGATCGTGCCCCTAAACGTGTATTCTCCATAACTATAATTTGGGACATCAGAGAGCTCTGTAAATTTAATGCTTGAAGTATGCTAAGCTTCGGAATGGCTCCTGTTCAGCAGGCATCCCGTGCGCACAGAGCAGTGATTGCCACGCTTCGGAAAGTCTTTAGTCTTGGTCTGCACGTTTGGGAAACTCCAGGACCCTCGTTCCCCTCTTCCCCCACCCGCCCTCTCTGGTCCCAGCCTCCCTGCAAGAGAGAAGGCAGGAAGGGGAGACACTGAAGTGGCTTCTACAAGCTCTAGTGCGGGATTGACCAGCCGAGGTAACTCTGGGGATTCGTGGCTGGTGGAAGGAGCTGTTGCGCTGGGCTTGATCTCAGCTCAGTAGCGGGTGGGAGACTTGTGGTTCTCCCTCCCCGTCAGAAACACTTCTGAGAGTCTCACCTGCTCCGCTCTTAGTGGAAGACTGGAACCCAAAACTTTCCCAAGAACCTCTTCAGAGCCTCCCCCACTTCCATCTGTACGAGGAGCCAGGAGTTTCCATGTGTTATTCCACAAACCCTGGGCTCCCTTTGAGACCCCAGGGGGCCCCACCCCACCCGGAAGCAGAGAAAGCACCTCCAAGCCTTCACTTGGTCCATTTTATGTTTCAGGGTTACGCATAGAGTTCTTTGGGGAAAGGTTTGGTTGTTAAAACATTTAAAGGTCAGAAGCTGTTGTTAGATGAGATGAAATGCAGTGTTTCATCCTGTCGTTCAAGGCCGTCCGTACTGGGCCTCCATTACGATGCCTGCTTGGTGCCCTGTCCACCTGGGCTCCCCTTGGTGCTGGAGTCTTTGTAAGGACGCCCCCTGCCCACTCTGCGTGAAGCTGACCCACGTGTCCTCTGCACAGTGTTGTGCCTGCTGCCCAGTATGTCCTTCAGGATCTAGGTCTGTGCCTTGTGGGTCCAAGACGGGGTTCTGGAGCAGTCGTGGTCCTCGCCCCATTATGGACGTCTCCCACCCACTTCTTCATTTTAAGAGCCTGCACCCTGGCTCGAGCGTGGCGATACTGTGCACATTCCCCAAAGCTGCTCTCCTGGGAGTGGTCCCCCGACACCATGTCACTGTAGCTGTCTGGAGCTGCCCAGGAGCCATGGGTGTTTAGTCTTATGCCCTCGTGCTCCCAGTGCCAGAGGAATAGGGAAAGACTGGGGAAAAGCTGACTCCTCCCAGCACATAGTAAGGGCTGTAGAGACGCTCGCTCTACTCCTGGCACTTCAGGAAGAAGGGCCGGGGTGGAGGATGGGGCTCGGGCTGGATCCTACAGGCCAGCCTGCCTCCTGGAGATTGACTGAGCGTCTGCTGTCTTCGGGGCAGGCTGCTGGGTCGGCCCCGTGCAGAATGCTGTCTTCTGAGTGGGCTGTTAGCTGTGCTCTGTGTGGGTGGCACAGGAGGAGTTCAGGGGTGCAAGCTGCTTGTGCACGCCCAGTGGCTCCTGTAAAGGTCTGAGGGCCTTATTGGTGGTCTCCAGGTGAGCTTCACAAGGTGAAGGAGAGGGGCTCAGTGATGGGTGGGTAGTTCTGACCACCTCATGGTGGCTGGCCACCTTGTGAAGGCCTCCTGGGAGATGGCTTAATGTCTTAGCTATTGAGGAAACCATGGTACAGCCTGGCCTACCCTCCAAGGTTGCAGACAAATTGTGAAAACCTGACAGCCGAGTCTCCCTGAGGGTGTGTGTGTGTGTGTGTGTGTGTGTGTGTGTGTGTGTGTGTGTGTGTGTGTGTGTGTGTGTGTGTGTGTGTGTGTGTAGGACAGGAGTGGGGAAGGGGAAAACTGAATAGTGTGATCTGAGATCTAAAATACCTGTATGTTGAGAAATACTTTCCCCATTAGTGTGAAGAATCTGAGAATGCCAGGATTACGGGGGCATCTGGACTGATTTCTCATTCACGGCTAGTGGGCCTCCTACCTCCAGTGAAAGGAGACTTCCCACCCCTGGAGTGGGGACTATCCCCGTTTTGGACACTTCTGACTAATAAAAGTCCTTCCTTTCTGAAGTCTGCACCATTGTAACATCCTGCTCTTGGCCCTGGACACACAGCAACTCTAATCCCCATCCCAGTGACAGCCCTTCAGATGTCCAGAGACAAGGGTCACAGTCCTGCAGCCTCCTCTTCTCCGGGGCTAGGAGAAGATAGATCCACAGCTGAGTCAGGGTGTGGTCTTCCTGCCTGGCCCTCCTTAGCGCTGCACTGTTTCTCCAGTGGTGAGGAAGGAGGGCGGCCACTCACGGCCAGCTGTGTCTGGGGAGGGTGGGTGCACAGCACGGGCGATATGGAGGAAGGATGCTCCTGCAGCTGGTCCTGGGAGGGGCCGTTCCCCACCAGGGTGACCGTCCGAGGTGGAATTTGATTAGTGTGGCTCATAGGTCCAGCACCTGCCTGTCTAGCTGCCCTGGGTTATTACTGTTGATTAGTACTTCCAAAAGATATGGAGAAGCTGAGTCTAGCCTCTTCGTTTGACCTTTCCCCTGTTTTGCAAAACTGTCCTGAACCAGTGGCTCCCAAGACAGCCCCTAGCACAAGAGAGGGCTTGTTTCCCTGGTGCTCACTTGTAAAGCCCAGGTCTAGCTTTTACATGACAATATAAATTTACTGTCCTTGGAGGGCCACTCAAAATACTCAGGACCATCTGTGAAAGTTGACCCTCACCGTGGGGAGCAGAACAAGGTACAGAGACCCTGCTGGGCCACTTTAATGTCTTTATCATGTTTTTCTTCTTGTGTTTCTTGTCCCATTTGTTCCTTCAAACTCCACCCCACTGCTACTGTAGGAAGCCCACTTTTTCAGATTATAAAGTATCAGTGTTACAAACAAACAAACAAATTTAGCATACCAAAACAGTGTTGCCTGTGACTTTGGGCTGTGAGCTAGTATGCAAGACTCAATATGTTGGTCAGTTGCTTAAATTAAAAGTGCAATTTGCACAATCCAGGAGCAAAAATTACATGCCCTAGACCGATGGCTTCATCCTAGATTGGAAGGTCCGGAATGCGTCCCTGCTTAGGGGTGCTCACCCTGCTTGCCTGGGGCAGGCAGCCCACTCTCCCTCTCCCTGCTGCCTGTCCCTCCCCGCGTTCGCCCCTCTGCCCACCACGGTCCCTTCCTAGTTGCTTACAGGAGAAGTAAAGGGTTAACCTGAGCTCTGAACCCTTGAAGTTCATGAAAAGTAAAAAGCTGGGTCACTGAGGCACACATTTATCAGGAATCCCTTTAATCAGGTCCCATGTTCCTTTCCTTTCCCTGCAAACAGAAGGCCCTTGCAGAGAAAAAGTCTGAGTTAGAGGACAGATTAAGGTAAACGTGCCCGTCGCTTTTAAGTCTTCGAGTTACAGAGGTAAATTGGGTGGTGCTTCATTGGGCTTCAATGAATAGGTAATTATGTAAACACATGTTTTCTTTGGCAGCTTTAACACCATTTCAGAGAGAAAGTTTTTGGCCATTTTATTTATATTATTAATTTATGCCAGAGGTTAACAAACGTTTTCTGTAAAGGGCCAGAAAGTAAATATTTTAGGCATTTTGGACCACGAGGCAAGCCGAGGATAGTGAGTAGTTACTTCTGTGATAAGAGAGAAAGCAAATTTGCACAGACTTTTTATTAAGTTCAAAATGTAATAATAGGGGCTTCCCTGGTGGCGCAGTGGTTGAGAGTCTGCCTGCCGATGCAGGGGACACGGGTTTGTGCCCCCGTCCGGGAAGATCCCACATACCGCGGGGTGGCTGGGCCCGTGAGCCATGGCTGCTGAGCCTGCGCGTCCGGAGCCTGTGCTCCGCAGCGGGAGAGGCCACAACAGTGAGAGGCCCGCGTACCGCAAAAAAAAAAAAAAAAAAAAAAAAGTAATAATAATCGAGTACCGTATTTTTATAACTCAGGTTTACTAATGATACAAATGGAATTTTGGTGGGGAGAAATAACATTTCACTTAACTGAGACTCAAAATTAGTGTTGCCTATTGTCAAATTGACCACCAGTATTTATGTGTAAAAAACAGTTCTTAGCTGTACAAAAACAAGTGGTGAACGAGGTTTGGCCCGTGGGCTGTGGTTTGCCGACCCCTGGTTTACACAAATGATTTGCTTAGAAAATTTGTCCTCCCTCCCCACGAATGGGGCCAAGATAACTGTCTGTCTGGTCTTACAAAATACAATTTTATCTAAATGTAATGGCCTCTGAATGTGAACTTTGATTTTAAACCATTGCTTTGTGTGTTTGTGTAGTTTTACAAATAAGTCTTGGTGACTTCCTCTCATTAACAAACATGGATTGGAGACAGTCATTGTCCCTCTGCGCCCACTTAGGCCTTTTATAGTCTGCTGTGCACAGGGGTCACTCACTGAGCTCGTCCTACTGTGTGCCCAGGTGGCTCCATGTGTGTTTTCCCCATCCAGGCCACCTGCTTGAGAGGCTGCCCTGAGCACAGACTCCCTGCCGGAGCAGAGGGGGCCTGAGTAGCATCCTGGTGAGGATCAGAGCAGGGAGGAGGTGGGGGGAGGCCGTGTTCCCACGCTCCTGTCTGCTTTTGCCGCAAGGAGACGCCATCACAGCCAGTCGGGACCCACTAACTCGGCTGGCAATTCTGGCCCCAATACAAATGCTCAGGAGATATTCCCTTTCCCCCCTTAGTTCAGCTAAAATACTGTTATTTTTCAAGTGGAAGCTTTTCTAGAAATAACAAGAAAAAAAGGAAAGAAAAACAAAAGTAGAGAAAGGTAAAGTTACTGGATCAGAGTAGAGCTTGATTAGAACATTCTAACTTGAGGAAAATTTGACTTGGCCTTGGTTTCCCCTAAGTGGAGGCCCGTCCCCTCCTCTCCCTGTCTTGTTTTGAAGCCAAGGCCTCTGCCTGCACTGCCTGCTGCATCACCTCAAGCCTCCAGGCTGCAGCTCACGTGTAGGGCAGTCACACTGGCCGGTCTACACTGCAGACACATCACCCCCTCCCACAACATCACATTTGCACGTCAGGGTGCGGGCTGTGGCCTGGGAGGTCCTTGGAGATGCCCCATCATCCGCAGTCGCTGTGGGCGGAAGACCTCAAGCCCTCCAGCTTTCTTGGCCTCCCCATTTGTCACCATCTCGTCAGGCTGCTTCTCTTGGTTCCTCCACTACCCCATCTGGTTTCCTCCTGACCTTTGTCTGTGCTGTTCTCAGATGGGGAGCTGGGACGATCATCCCTTTCTGACAGAAGGAGTCTCCCTACCCCCTCTCCTCGCCCAGGGAGTCAGTGGAGACTGCATGGGGAGTCTGGACAACCACCTCTACCTGGGGGCAATGAGGTGCCCTTCCTCCTCCTTGCTGAGATGGTGCCAGAACAGGCCAGGTAGACAGTCAGGACTTTTACTACTGCTCAGTTGAAACAAGGCAAAGAAAATTACCAGAGATGGAGAAGGGCATTACATAATGATGAAAAGATCAGTCTACCCAGAAGGCATAGCAGCTTAAATGTGTATGCACAAAACAATGGAGCTGTAAAGGACGTGAGGCAGGGCTTCCCTGGTGGCGCAGTGGTTAAGAATCCGCTTGCCAATGCAAGGGACATGGGTTCAAGCCCTGGTCCGGGAGGATCCCACGTGCCGCGGAGCAACTAAGCCTGTGCACCACAACTACTGAGACTGCACTCTAGAGCCCGTGAGCCACAACTGCTGAGGTCCGCAGTTGAGGGCCTCAGCAGTTGAGGGCCTGGAGCCCGTGCTCCACAGCGAGGGAGGCCACCTTGATGAGAAGCCCGCGCACCGCAGCGAAGAGTAGCCCCCACTTGCTGCAACTAGAGAAAGCCTGCGTGCAGCAACGAAGACCCAATGCAGCCAAAAAAATATATATATATATATATATATATATATATATATGAGGCAAAATCTGATAAAACTGAAGGGAGAAATAGACAAACCCATGGTTATAGCTTGAGACTTCAATACCCCTCTCTCAACAATTGTTAGAACAGAGTTAGACAAAATCAACAAGGATATAGAACACTTTAATGGCACCATCAAACATTTACAGAACAGTCCAACCAGTAAGAACAAAATATATAATCATTTCAAAGGCCCATGGAATATATACCAAGATGAACCAAAGGCCCATGGAATATATACCGAGACGGACCATATACTAATACATTTAAAAGGACTGATATCATACAGCATGTGTTCTCAAATCACAATGGAATTAAACTAGAAATCAACGACAGATAACAGGAAAATCTCCAGGCCCCTGGAAACTAATGGTACCCTTCTAGATAATCCATGAATTGAAGGGAAATTAAAAAAAAATACTGAATCGAATGAAAATGAAAAACAACATATCAAAACTTGTATGATACAGTTAAAGCACCGTTGAAAGGGAAATTTATAGAACGAAATGTTTGCATTAGAAAATAAGAACAGCCTCAAATGAATCATCTCAGTTTCTACTTCCAGAAAGTTGAGAAAGAACAAAACAATCCCAAAATAAACAGAAGGAAGAAAATAATCAAGAACAGAAATCAGTGAACTTGAGAATAGAATGACAGTAGAGAAAATCAATAAAACAAAAAGTTGGTTATTTGAAAAGATCCATAAAATTGATAAATCTCTAGCAGGAATGATGAAAGAAGGAGAGAAGAGACAAGTTACTAATATCACGAATGAAAGAGGGGATAGATATCCTGACAGACTCTGCAGACATCGAGTGGATAATAAGGGAATACCACAAACAGCTTTACACACACAAATTTGACACCTTCGGTTAAATGGAGCAGTTGTCCCTCTCAGTGGGTGAAAGGTTAAACAAACTGATATGTCCTACCGTGGAATACCACTCAGCAATAAAAACATAATGACCACTGGCCCACACAACCTGGATGGATCTGCAGGGCATTATGCTGATTGGAAAAAGCCAGTCCCCAAAGATCACATACTGTCTGATTCCGTTTATGTAATATTCTTGAAACAGCGCTACTATAGAAATGAGAAACATGGGTTGCCAGACTTAGAGATGGTGGTAGTGGGTTGGCGGGGTGGGGGGATGGTGTGAGTGTGGCTATAAAGGGGTAGCACGGGGGAGATCTTTGTAGTGACAGAGTAGCCCTTGATCTTGACTATGGTGGTGGTTACACAAATCTGCACGTGTGATAAAACGATATGGAGCCATCCACACACCTAATACCGGGGTGAAGTTCTTGGTTTCGATATTGTACTATAGCTGTGTAGGCTGTTACCATTGGGGGTGAAGAGTGCCTGGGACCTCTCTGCAGTACCTGTATATTTGCCTGTGTATTTTTATTTCAAATAAAAAGTTGAGAAAAGATCAGGGCATCATCTGTCACTCAGCTACTATAAAACCACTTCCGTTGTCCCCAGCAAAAATTATCCACAGTTAGCATGGGCTGTGTTAATGGATTTGTTGTATCTGATGAAGGGACATCACGTCTTCACGTTGTCTATGCCGACTCGACACAGCTTGCGTGCATTCTGCACTTTAGACTGGGCTGGCCTGGCTGGAGTTCAGGACATGAGGTAGTTGAGGGAACCTGGGTAAGATTTGCCAGGGAGGGCAGGCTGTGACTTTAATTATTTGAGTAGTTCAAATTATGCTGTGTCTAGGCCCTGAGGCTCAAACCAGGGCCAGTGGATGGAAGGTATCCGGGGTGAGATTGGGCCTCAGTGTGTAAGGAAATCCAGTCACTGTCCAGGGAGGTGAACGGGCTGCAGCTCTCCAGCTGCTCAAACCAGCTTGGAGTGCTGAGCTGAGACTCAGTGGACATCCACCGGGGATGCCGTCAAGGTGGTGACTGCAGTGGCAGAAATGGGGACCGCATGGCACCTTTCGACAGCACACGAAAGCCGCTGGTCAAGTTGTGGTTAAAGAAACCCCATTGCTGGGTGAATGGAATGAGGGGTGACAAAACCTTCAAATGGACCATTTATCAATCTTCACTATTTTGAGAAAATTAAAACCAAAGCATAATTTTCTGGGATTATTTTTGGTCCCATTAGAGTACTAGTTCCAGAGTAGGAATGGCTCTGGGTTTGAGTAAGATTTGAGGGTGGTGTGCTCGTCAAAGCGCCCCCAGAACGGAGAGCATTCAGAGGAATCAGAACATGAGCATCTCGGGGAGAGGCCTAGTTTGATTGTGGTGATGGGGCTGCAGGTCCACACATCCCTGTGAAGCCTTGGACTCAAGCATTAAGAGAGGCCCTGCAGAAGGTTCTCTGCTGCCTCTGGCTTCATGTAACCTGCATTTAAGTAATAATCCCTTTCATTATGTTGCTCCAACGAGCATGCTCTCCACAGATCAGAGCAGATTCCTCGATGACACACACAGAACTGCAGGCGTGGAGTGGAGTTGCCGTGAAACGTTAGGCAGGTCTGTAGGGCCTTTAAGAAAGGAGGACATTCTGCATAATCAAGGATGTCCGATTGGGCCAGGTTCTAGTTATGGTGGTGAGGTTGAATGCCAAGGCAGCGCTATCTAATTACTCACTTCATTTATACTCATCTGCATGCAGTATAGTTTCCATCAAACTTTCCTCTTCTTGGAATGACTCTCAGAACTGTGGTGGCTAAAAGTGCAGGTAATTGATAGAACAAAGAACCCTACAAACAGAAATCATTCATAGCCATGTCAGGTACCCTCACGACCGGAATTTGGGGTCACCCGAGCTAAAACTTTAATAGACAGTTGGAAGGTGGGCTTGGGCAGAAGGGTGCCAAATGCAACTTAGAGACGTTGGGGATTTGCTGATTACACGAAGTTAATGCGTTTGAAGTAACATAATTGACAGTTGCTGCTGTATCCAGGCCATTCTTGTCTGGCCAAGTTCTGTTTACTGAGTGATAATCCAATGATTTACACAGGCGTGGGGGAGAGGGTGGGATGGAATAGTGTAGAAAGAGGAGGGAGAGTTCTCACAAAAGGGGGAACAGGAATGGCTGGTTGCCTAGGAAGCAGTTTCTAGGGGAAGAACTGGAAGTAGCCCATCCTAATACCAGCGCTGTGGTCACTCGGTGTGGCATCCCTGCTTCCAGGCCCTGGTTGGTGGGGCAGAGGACACTTAACCCCATTCCCATTCACTTGGCCTCTCTTTCCCCTAACCCTCTTCTCTAGGCTGGCTTGCCCTCACCAACAGGAAGTATTTGGTTCTGTTTTGTTTCTTTTCCTATTAATGTCACTTTTCAAACGAAGATTCTGAAAAGAAACGTTGCTATAAGTTTATTTTTTTGTTTTCAGTTTTAGCAGCCAGAAATCTGAAGCAAGACATAGAGGTATATGTGTGTATACTCATTCCAAATAGAGTGGGGCTTCCCTGGTGGCACACTGGTTAAGAATCTGCCTGCCAATGCAGGGGACACAGGTTCGAGCCCTGGTCCAGAAAGATCCCACATGCCACGGAGCAACTAAGCCCATGCGCCACAACTACTGAGCCTGCGCCCTAGAGCCCGTGAGCCACAACTACTGAGCCTACAAGCCACAACTACTGAGCCCACGCACCACAACTACTGAAGCCCACGCGCCTAGAGCCCATGCTGTGCAACAAGAGAAGCCACCGCAACGAGAAGCCCACGCACCACAACGAAGAGTAGCCCCCTCTCGCCGCAATTAGAGAAAGCCCACACGCAGCAATGAAGGCCCAACGCAGCCAAAAATGAATTAATTAAATTAAAGTAAAAAAAAAATAAAACTAAAAAAAAAAAATAGAGTGGGAAGTTAAGCAGGTAAAATGTCAAATGTAGAACTAGCTCTGGGACATCAGGATTACAGGAAAGTTGTTACATGGTTGAGAGTCCGGATCCATAGTTTCCTAAAATCTCTTTAAAGTTGGCATTTAATCTAATGTGTGTCTTTGTGGGACAGAATTGGAATTGAACCTCAAATTGAGCTGAGCTAAATCTCTAGGTCATCCCCCTTGAGAATTCTGAGAAATTAATGCCCTCTCTTTTATGTACTTAGAGATCTTCAGATAATAATACTCAATGCTTATAAAGTACCCTTTGCTCATATACTAGCTTGAGCGGGAGGTAGAAGTTACATGCCAGCATCTAAGGCTCCTGGGAACTACCCCTTGCCAGTCCAGTCCTCACTAGCTCCCCATCAAAGCTGTTTAACAGATGGGAACTTGGATCCCAGTTTATAACAGTGGAATTAAAAGGCTGACATATCAAGGATAGAGCTCTTTTAATGAGGATGATTTTAATGGGTTTCCTCACAGCTCTTTGTAGAGTTAGTACCATCCTTGTATTTTTCTGATGACAGATGCCTTGTGAAAATTAGATCAGAACCGGAGCCCAAACAGAAAGTACAACACATTATGATTTCCACAGTTAATGCACTTTTCATCTCATGGATCTCGAGGGGGGATAGGGTTGGAGGTGCCTTTATCTTTTTTATAGACTCAAGTCTCTTCAATTTACTTTTATATGTAAGGATTAAAAAATTAGCATCAGTTTTTGGTAAATTCTAAGAAAAATAATGAGCAACCATTTCAACTAATATTTTCTAAAACTAAAAACAAAGATGTTAAAGGAGAGGCCACTCTAGTTACACTGTGTATTCTGTATTCTTGGCTTTGGACTTTATCCTTCCGCCTGACAAATATACATGGTGCACCTTGAATTTTCATCTTTTTCCCAGAATCAACTTGATGAAAAGGAATTATATTGGAAAAAAATCCACTCTGTCTGAAAACACTTTTTTCCAGTTTCAAAAGTTTGATATTTTTTCTCCCCAAAATTTGACCTATTTAGAAAACAAATTTTTAAACTTGATATTTGTGTGACTTCCTTTGTAAAAGGGGTGAATTTGTAAGTTGTCAAAAATGGTTTCTGAAGCCTCGAAGTTACCGGGGGCACCTGTATTGCCAAGAGACATGTTACTGTATTTTAACAACATTTAGTACATCTGGAAGCACAAAAAAAGTGAGGAGGGGGATTTGCTCCCCGTGCTGGTGATTTTAATGTATTAACCTGGCAGGGCTACACTGCCCAGATATGTGGTCCAATACCATTCTGGATGTTTCTGTGAGGGATTTTGGATGAGATTCACATTCATGTGAGTGGACGTTGAGTAAAGCAGACTGCTTGCCATGATGATTTTGTGGCTGGGCCTCATCCGAGCAGTTGAAGGTCTGGATAGAACAAAAGACTTGCCTCCCTCAAGCAGGAGGAGCTGCAGTAGACGGGCTTTGGATCTGAACTGTTACATCGGCTCTTCTTGGATCTCCAGGCTGCCAGCCCACCCTGTAGATTCTGGATTTGCCAGCTTCAGTGAGCCAATTGCTTAAAATGAATCTCTGTATGTACGTATACATATATACATACATATTTGTGTGTGTGTGTGTGTATATATATATACAATATATATGTGTGTGCGTATGTGTCTTTATATATATACTTTATATATATTTATCTTCCACTGGTTCTGTTTCTCAGAGAACACTGACTAAACACTCCGCCTTTGGAGACATCCACCAGCAGAGAAATCTGTAATCACAAATTTAACTGCATGGCATTTTCCTTGAGAGCCTGGTTGGACCAGGCACCATTACATAGGCACCCTTCCTGCTTGTATCCAGAGAGGAAAGTTCAGGGCACTCAGGGGAATAGCAGCCCATTGAACCAAGAAGAAAGTCTAATCATTCTGCCCAGGGTGAGCCAAGGAGAACATTTTTGAAGTTTGCAGATGCTGAAAAGCTTTTGAAGCCAACTGGGCTAAGGTTCTGAAGACCTAGGAGCCCTGCTGCCCACCAGGGACTCTGGTGGAAGTAAAGGAACAGGCCTGGCGTGTTGGCATTAAGGTGAGGTCCACCTGAGTGCTGTGGGGAGAGGCACCAAAATGTCACAACATGCTTATTCTCCCCAGCGCTTGCTCTCTGTCCACTTTGAATTAGTATTTGGTAATATTGCCAGCACTTAAACAGTTCTACTTCTTAAAATAAACGCGTTTATGGAAAAAGATCATGCTTCTAATCTCTTTCATTTATCTCTGTGATGGGGGCCGGTCGCTCTATGGCTACAATCCCAGAGGAATTGAATTGTCCAGGACAGGAGGAGGGGTTTGAATATAGCTTAGCTAAATCTTCATGCCAAACACAAAATAGTTTTAATGTCTTTTTTTAGTCTTCTGGCGCATAGTAGATGTTCATTAAATATGTCACGTGAATGAGAAGTTCTCTGGCTGCTCCCTCGAGAGGTAGATCCCTATCAATTTCTGTAGTGCAGTCTTTGACTATCAGAGCAGGCCGGGTGTTACACTTGAAGAGGCACCTGACCAGACTCTTGCATAAGGTGAGAGAGGTGGGCTGTGGAATCCGTGCTGGAAGCTGGCACGGTCTCCCTGACCAGCGCCCTGACATGCTCCCCATTGCAGTGCTTCACTGGGCCCACTCAGGGCTTGTTCATGAGGAAGATCATACACCACGTGCTCATCACGTGCTGACTTCCCTTTTTACTTCTCTTTGTTTGTTCCCCATCTAATTGCATCCAGTCTGTGGGTAAGTGCTTTATGAGCTGGGGCCAAAGCCCAGGCATCCTCTAAGCCTGATGAATCAGGTTCTGTCTTGAGTCAGCTCTCGCCGTCAGGTGCCTCCGCACCTGAGTCACTCGGAGGCTGGCTGCCGATGCTGCAGTGCCGGTCATGGTCACGGCATCCGGCTACCCCAGCGCCTCTGGACTTGCAAAGGCTTTGGCGAGCTGAGAAGTTGGCCAGAGACTGAAAAGAGCCAAGAAAAACCAACCAGGGTTGTGGTGCAGCAAATACGCATCAGAGGAAACCTAAAGCCAGGTGAGTGTCGGTGGACAAGTCAGGGCTTGAAAGCCAAGTGCCGCTCCCCCCCTTTCCTACTGAACTTCCTCCCGCGATGTCTTCCCCAGGCATTTTCTTTGAACAGAGTGATGGGTACTTTTCCAGCTATCTATAAAGCTCTAAAGAGAGAAAATATGCAGCTGATTTTAACTTTAAAAATTAAACCAAATACAGCCTATCTTCAAAAGTTGGGATTTCTTAAAGCGTTGGGCAAATAACTTAAACTTTCTCAATCTAGTTTTCTCATCTCGAAAATTAGGATGTTAGGGAATTCCCTGGAGGTCCAGTGGTTAGGACTCCGTGATCCCTGGTCAGGGAACTAAGATCCTGCAAGCCGTGCGGCATGACCAAAAAATAAAATAAAATTAGGATGATGATAATATCTGCCTGTGTTGTCATGAGGATTCAAGGAAGCAATGCTTGTAGGTTATCTCAGTGTTGTAGATGCTAGCACGATATTGGCGTTAGAAGTGTCAACTCTTACTTGAGGTTTCAGAATTTAATGTTTATCCATGCTCCGCCTCTCTTCACCCCTCTCTGCCCTGCTTTGGTCAACAAAAACTCATTTTGTGACCAGTGAGCCAGGACCAGGGCATACAGTGGTGAACAAGACAGATACAGCCCTGCCTCATGGAACTTTCCATTCTGGCCAAGGCAGTAGACAGGAGCATGTAAAGGGTATATGTAATAATGATAGGAGTGAAGAGAGAGAAAGCGAGACTTGGCCATGGAGGGTGGCGGATGTGAGGTGGGCAGATTCTGTTTTATGTAGGGCAATGTTTCCTGAATCCTCAGCAACCAGTCATGCTACTGATAGCATATTAGCTCAGAGATGTTTATCATGACATGTTTTTAAGTCTGGGAAACAGTGTCTGCATCTCTGTGCATGTGTATGTGTGTGTACGTGTGTATGTTTGTTTTTGACGTGTGTGGCAAAGGTGCCTTTTCCTTGGCGTGGACTGTGTTTTATCTTCATGAAGACACTGTTGAAAGAAGAGAAAGTAATTGTGCATGATTTAGCAGAATTTACGTAGAAGGTAGAGAATATGGGTGGTGCTACTGTTCGTTACTCTTTCAAGTAGTGGTTGAAAGGAATTACTGAATTGTTGCTTCTTTAACATGTGGAAATAGGTAAAAATTTTACATGTCTCTGTCTTTTTTTTAAAAAAAAATCTGCTACATTGGTATAAAAAAATGCTGTTTAAAACCAGTTTTATGCCCCTACAACTGTTAGCAAAGCAGGGTACAGAGGTGACTGCTTGCGAGGAGGTGCTGAGGTCTTCCTTGGGCTCCTGTTTCCTGGAAGGACCCTTTGTGTGTACTGTAGGCTTGCCGTTTGGAACACAACCAGTGTGATATCTGTGTGTCTCTGTGTGTGTGTGTGTGTGTGTGTGTGTGTGTGAGACATCAGGTTTTTCTTCCTGAAGAAATAAGAAGTGCTGGGACTAAATGTGCTAGAAGCCCTTTTTTGTAGGTGTACAGGAAGAAGAAATCTCTCTCAGGCTGCATTTCCTTAGGCCGTCATTCCACCACGCTTCATCTCTAGGTGTTTCTGGTAATACGCTGCTTTCAGTGTTGCTATAAATCAGGTTTGCTTACTGCACACCCCCCTGCCCCCAGGATATACTTACTGCTAAGGGTCTTAGTGGAATTTGGGCTGTTTTTATTCCACATTGTGTATTACTCAACAGTGTTCTGTTTCTTTGTACCAGTTCCTGTTGCTTATGCTTCTGAGTTTTGATATTTCATTGAAAACTTGACGCCTGGGCAGCCTTAAAGCAACTTGGTGTGTGGTGGTTGGCGACTTTCAGCCTTGGGGCATCAACAGGGAATGGCGGTCCTAGGAGCCTGGTGATTTTTCAGATGTTGGTCTGTCGTTTTCTTCAGGGACAGTGGCATTCATGAGCAACGCTGGGAAGTTCCCTGTGTTCTGTCTCCAGCAACAGGAAGGGAGGGGGCAGACTGGAATGGTCATTACGAGACCAGTTTCTTCTCTTGAAATATGAAGTGTGTTTGTTTTTTGTTTTTTTTTGCGGTACGTGGGCCTCACTGTTGTGGCCTCTCCCATTGCGGAGCACAGGCTCCGGACGCGCAGGCTCAGCGGCCATGGCTCAAGGGCCCAGTCGCTCCGCGGCATGTGGGATCTTCCCGGACCGGGGCACGAACCCACGTCCCCTGCGTTGGCAGGCGGACTCTCAACCACTGCACCACCAGGGAAGCCCGAAGTGTGTTGTTTTTTAACGTGGACTTCAGGATCTCAAGTACATCGACAGGGATGGGTGTATTTGCTTGTGCACTGGCGTCCCCACTTCACACAGTGCATTTTGGTGTAATAATTATCAGGTGCTGTCAGGGACACCAGTTGGCATGGCATGAAGAGGTTAGCAATGACACTGGGTACTTACTTAATGCTTCCCTTTGAGTCTTAAATGCTGGCTTCCTCAAGCCTTTCCTTCTTATTTCATTTATGGGGAACTCAGTACAGAAGCTCAAAGCCAGAAATGTGTCAGGACCATAAGGTCAGTGCCGCTCAAGACGGGCAGACTCTTGACTGAAGTGTGGACTCCAGAGATGACCCTCCCTGCCCTGAGCCAGTCTCCTGGGGAGAGCTTTACCCCGACCCCTGGATCCTGGAGGCACACAGTGACACTGAGGGGCGTGGTGTCCTTGAGGGGCTGGAGGACACAGGAGAGTATGGGCGGGGAAGGGCCAAGCCCCTGGCAGCACAGGGCCGTCCATCCTGCAGGTGAAGTCCAAGGTCTGGTCCGCTGACAAAGGTGGGAGAGCCTGCTCCTTCCCTTCTCTCTCTCCAACATTATTGTTTCAAAGCACAGCAGTCAAGCCTTACAGAACAACCAAAGGTAGAAAAGAATATCGTTTTGGTTGTTTCTTTTTTTTTTTTCCCTTACTGTGAGGTAGATTTGTAACATGCTAAACCATCTAATTAAAAAAAAAATATATATATATATATATATATATTTTAGCTCGGCGGCCATGGCTCACGGGCCCAGCCGCTCCGCGACATGTGGGATCTTCCCGGACCGGGGCACGAACCCGTGTCCCCTGCATCGGCAGGCGGACTCTCAACCACTGTGCCACCAGGGAAGCCCTAAACCATCTAATTTTAAAAACCAGGACAAAGACCTTGAACAGTTATCTCCACAGATACAATAAGACCAAAAAGGTGGGAGAAAGAGCACGGGATGGTGAAACCATAGAGAAATGCAGAAAAGGAAGTAACGTTTGTGGGAACTGGTCACCTGCTGATAGCTTTATACATTCTGTGACCTTTCTTCCTGTGGTGACTTGTCAGCCCCCAGCGTGAGCCCGGCGTGAGGGCACCTGGTAGCCAGTTCCTTCATGAAGTAGGTAGTTTTGAACTTAGGCTTTAAAGCACACACAAAAAAGGATTAAAGCAGAAGAGTGAAATTGGGTTTGATGAGTTAAAACTGAAGTTTGTTCATTCACTGAGATGAGTGTATTTGTTATGCTGTTGTGTTCTTTCAGTTTTATAGAATATTCCTTTTTCTATTTCATTAGGTTCAACCACTGATATTTCAAAACCACTCTTGAGGTCAAATTGATATACAATAATCTGTACACGCTTAAAGTGTACAGTTTTGACATATGTATACACAGATGAAACCACCACCACAATCAAGATAATGAAGGTATCCACCACCCCAAAAAGTTTCCTTGTGCCCCTTTATAGTTCTTCTCATCCACAACTCCACCCATCCCTTCCCCAGTCAACCACTGTTCTACTTTCTGTCACCATAGATTAGTTTGTATTTTCTCAGATTTTTATATAAATTGAATCATATAGTATGCATTCTTTTATTGTCTGGCTTCTTTGATGCAGCATAATTATTTTGAAATTCACCCATGTTGGGGCTTCCCTGGTGGAGCAGTGGTTGAGAGTCCGCCTGCTGATGCAGGGGACACGGGTTCGTGCCCCGGTCC
The DNA here is from genome assembly GCF_963455315.2 of Globicephala melas. NCBI lineage: Eukaryota > Metazoa > Chordata > Mammalia > Artiodactyla > Delphinidae > Globicephala > Globicephala melas. The sequence continues at coordinate 38,475,819 of NC_083326.1, read as the reverse complement.
AGGAAGATCCCACATGTCGCGGAGCGGCTGGGCCCGTGAGCCATGGCCGCTGAGCCTGCGCGTCCGGAGCCTGTGCTCCGCAACGGGAGAGGCCACAGCAGTGAGAGGCCCGCGTACCACACACACACACACACACACACACACACACAAACAAGTCCTTAATTGGATATGTTATTTGCACATTTCCCCTAGTATGTGACTTGTCTTTTCATTTTCTTAATGGTGTCTTTGAAAGAGGAGACATTTTTAATTTCAAAGAAGTCTGATTTATCAGGTGTTTTTCTTTCATGGAATGTACATTTAGTGTCATATCTAAGAAATCTTTACCTAACTCAAGGTCACAAAAATTTACTCCCATGTTTCCTTCTAGGTTTATAGTTTCAGATTTTAAATTTATACCTAAGGTCTATTTTGAGTTAATCTTCGCACATGGTGTGGAAAAAGGTTCTTTTTTTTCCTCCTATGTATAAACACCTGTTCTAGCACAATTTGTTGGGAAAAAAAATAGCAACTATGTTTTCTCTATGGAATTAACTCTGAACCTTTGTTAAAAACCAGTTGTCCATATATATGTGGGTCTATTTCTGGACTTTCTATTCTCTTCCCTTGATTATTTGTCTATTTTTTAGGTTTTTAAATTGAGGTATAATTGCCATATAACATTATATTAGTTTCAGGTGTACAGCATAATTATTTGATATTTGTATATGTTGCAAAATGATCACCACAATAAGTCTAGTTAATACCTATGACCATACATAGTTACAAGATTTTTTTCTTATGATAACTTTTAAGATATACTCTTTTAGAACTTTCAAATATACAATACAGTATTTATCTAGACGCCAATACCACACTCTCTTGATTACTGTAGTCTTATAATAAGTCTTGAAGTCAGGTAGTGTAAGTGTTCCAATTTTGTTCTTCTCTTTCAAAGAAACTGTATTAGACCCTTTACATTTCCATATGAATTCTAGATTTGGTCTGTCAATTTCCAGAAAAAAAAAATCCTGCTTAGATTTTGATTAGAAATGCATGAATCTTTAGATCAATTTTGGGGGAATTGACATCTTCAAAATATTTAGTCTTCTAATCCATGAGCATGGTGTATCTCTTTATTTAGGATATTAATATCTTTCAGCAATGTTTTGTAGTTTTCAGTATGTAGGCATTACATATTTTTATGATGTTTATGCCTAGGCATTGCATATTTTTGATGTATTTTTAAAATTTCAATTTCTAATTTTTCCTTGGTACTGCATAGACATACAACTGAATTTTGTGTATTGATCTAGTATTCTGCAACCTAGTTAAAGTCATTTATTTGTTCTACTAGCTTTTCTGTGAATCCCATAGCAGTTTCCACCTAGATGATCATGTTGTTTGTGAATAATAACAGTTTAACTTTTTCCTTTCCAATCTAAATTACTTATTAATTTTTTTCTTATTGCACTGACTATAAGGTTGAATAATGTTTTTTGTTTGTTTTTTTGTTTTCGGCCATGCCATGTGCCTTGTGGGATCTTAGTTCCCCGGCCAGGGATTGAACCCATGCCCTTGGCAGTGAAAGTGCAGAGTCCTGTACACTGGACCGCCAGGGAATTCCCTCGAATAATGTTGAATGGAAGATATAAGACTGGACATTCTTATCTTGCTCCCCGCCTCAAGAGAAAAGTCTTTCACTATTAAGTATGATGTTATCTGTAAGTTTTTTATAGATATCCTTTATCAGGTTGAGGAAGTTCCCTTCTGTTCCTTGTTTGCTGAGAGTTTATAGCAGAAAAGCACATTAGATTTTGTTAAATGATTTTTCTCCATCTGTGGTGATCGTCTCTTTTGTTGTTGATATGGTGGGTTACATTGATCCATTTTTTAAATTGTTAAACTGGGATAAACTCTACTTGGTTATGATGTATTTTTACAAATAAATCGTTGGATTTGATTTGCTAAAATTTTAAAATTATTATTCATGAGAGCTATGTTCATGATAGATATTGGTCTATCATTTTTTTTCCTCTGATGTCTTTGTTTGGTTTTGTTACCATGATAATGCTGGTTTCATTGGGTAAATTGAGAAAATTTGCTCCTCTTCAGTTTTCTGAAAGAGTTTGTGTAGAATTGGCATTTTTCTTCCTTAAATGTTTGATAGAATTCACCAATATATCCATCTGGGCCTGGAGATCCCTTTCTGGAAAAAATTTAACAAGTTCTATTTCTTTAATAGACATTGGACCATTCAAGTTATCTATTTGTTCTTGAGTGAGGTTTTGTTAGTTTATGTTTTTAAGGGAATTTGTCCATTTTCATTTAAGCTGTCAATTTTTTTTGGCATAAAGTTGTCCATAATAGATTATTATCATCATTTTAATATCTGCAGAGTCAGTAGTGTTGTCATCTGTTTCCTTTCTGGTATTGTAATTTGTGTCCTCTCTTTCTCTCACTTTCTGATTAGCCTGATATATCAATTTTATTGACCTTTTCAAAAAATCAGATTGGTTCCTTTATTGTTTTCCTTTTTCATTTCATTGATTTCTCCTCTGATCTTTATTATACCTGTCTCCTGCCCACTGTGGGCTTAACTAGCTCTTCTTTTTCTAGTTGCTAAAGGTGGAAGCTGAGGTCCGTGATTCAAGACCTTTCTTCTTTTTAATACAGACTTTTAGTGCTATAAATTTCCCTCCAAGTACTACATTCCATACATTTTGATATGTTGAGTTTTCAGTTCATGCATTTTAGAATACTTTCTGATTTCCCTTTTGACTTCTTCTTTAGCCCTTGAGTTACTTTAAAGTATGTTATTTATTATATAAATATTTGGGAATTTTCCAGAGATCTTTCCGTTATTGGTTAATTCTGGTGTGGTCAAAGAACATGCTTTGTATGATGTGAATCCCTTTAAATTTATTGAGACTATTTGTATAGGCTAGAATCCAGTTGTCCTTGGGACTGAGTAGAACGTGTATTCTACTGTTGTTTGGGTAGAATATTCTATAAATGTCAATTAAGTCAAGTTGATGGATAGTTTTGTTTCAGTCATCTCTGTTCTTACTGATTTTCTGTGTACTTATTCTATAGAACACTGTGAGAGTAGTGTTGGAATTTCCAACTATAATGATGGATTTTTCTGTTTCTTCTTTCACTTCTGTCAATTTTTGCTTCAGATACTTTGAAGCTTTGTGTTATGTGCATAAACATTTAGGATTGTTATTTCCACTTGATAAATTGACCCCTTTATTGTTTTGAAATGACATTCTTCATCCCTGGCAATATTCATTTATCTATCATAGACCTATCTTGTCTGATATATAGTCACTCCAGCTTTCTTTGGATTAGCATTAACATGGTTTATCTTCTTTTTCCCATCCTTTCACTTTTAGCTTATTTTTATCTTTATAGGAAAAGTTTGATTTTTGTAGGAAGCATTTTGGTCTTTTTTCTCTGTGTTTAATTTTGGATAGTTTCTATTGCCATGTCAGTTTCACCAATCTTTCCTTCTTCCTTGTTTAATCTGCCATTAATCACATCTGATGTAATTTTCATCTCGGAAATTGTGGTTCTCATCTAGAAGTTCAATTTACTCTTTAATAGTTTCATGTCCATACTTAACTTTTTGATTACATGGAATACTGTTATAATACTCATTTTAATGTCCTTGTCTGATAATTCTACTATCTCTGTTAGTTCTGTTTCAGTTTTGAATTATTTTCTCCAAACTCAGAACATATTTTCCTGCTTCTTTGCATGCCTAGTAATTTTTAAAATTGAATTCCAGGCTGAATTTTACCTGATTGCATGCTGATATTTTTGTATTCCTATAAAATTTGTAATGTTTGTTCTGGGACACAGTTAAGTTATTTGGAAACAGTTTGATACTTTGGGTTTTGCTTTTAAGATTGGTTAGGTAGTATCAGAAAAGCATTTAGTGTAGAGCTAATTATTCACCATGACTAAGACAAGATCCTTCTGAGCAATACGTCCCATGAATTATGAAATTCTAGTCTGGCCGGTGGGAGTAGCCCAGTATGAGCACTGGGTATTTTTCCCCCTAACCATCTGGGTGGTTCTTTCCCTGGCCTCAGGTGCTTGCATGCATTGAGTCCTCTGCTGAATACTCAAAGGGACCCTCTGTAGATTTCCAGGTACTTTTCTCTGGGCCACACACTCGTGTTCGGCCCTGTGAACTCTACCTACCTTGCTCTCCCAGGTCTCCCAACTCAGGGCATCTGATGACTCCCTAGCTCTGCCTACGATCCTTTTCCCTGTGTCATGGCCTGGGATTTAGCAGTAAGGCAGGGTTTTGTATGTCTTAAGCAGAAGGGGAAATGTGATGCATTTTCCTTAAACTTGGCCAAAAGCAGAAGTTTTGCAGCTATTAATATTAAAATGTGTTGATAATGTATAATGATTCACAAAAAAATGATCAGAGATTTTGACCTAAAATCCTATCTCTGGGCACATAACTTAAGTAGCTCTAAAAAGGAAGAAGATATTATGCACACAAAAATAGTCTGTACAGCATTATTTGTAATGGGAAGTTAGAAGAAATCTAAGAATAGGAGAGTGGTTAAAATTACAGCATATCTATGCACTGAAATATTAGGGGTTATTTTAAATGATAGTTTCAAAGATTTTCAATGTTAAAAATGCTTAATATTTAATATTAACTTTATTAATGATATGGTAATTAATATAGCACATTAATATCATCATTACAACCTCATAAAACATTCATATGGTTAAAGCCTCAAAGAGAATACACCAAATGACAGCACTTTAGGGAGATTGAATTGAGTATTTTTCTTCTACCTTAAAGAATCAATTCATCATTGTATTAGAATCCGTCAATTTGGAATTAATTTGAGAATTATTCTTCTAAATTTATTACAAAATATTTAAAGTATAAAAAGAGGTATAAAGAAAAATAAGATACCTGTGGACACACTATTAACCTTAAGAAATCAAAATTAACAGTGTTGTTGAAGCTGCCTTGCATAGCACCTGGCAGTTACGTCTTTCTTCTCCCTCCAGAGGTGACCACTGTCCCAACTACTGCCCCTATTAATCTCTAATCCTTTTACAGTCCTGTGTGTATGTTTGCAAACTTTTTATAAATGTATTACATGTGTTCTGTGCTTTAACAAGATTAAGACTCATCCTTGTGTATTTATTTGCATCATAGCGTGGCATATTTGTGTGTGGATACTCACAGTTTCATGAGCCATCTCCTGATGATGGACATTTAAGTTGCTTCAGTTATTCAATGCAACAAACACCGACGTTATAAAAATTCTTGCATGCATGTCCTTGTGCACATATATGAGAATATCTCTAGGCTAGAGCATGTTGGTGTGACAGAAGTCATAGGCTTGTGAGGTTGATAATTACGTTTGATGGAGCTAGGTTTCATAACCTTTCTCGTTTTACCTTTCTCCAGAAGAAGGGTTGCTTTATATCTCCCGGTATATATTAAAAACATGTTAATTTGATTCTAAAAGAAAAGCACCATAAATTGCATTATTAATCAGATGTACTGAAATTTAAATGACAATCTGGAACCTTCCTGGTTAATCCATATTGCTATGCCTTAGTTATCTAGAATCAGGGGAGTCCCTTAAGAATTTCAGTATTGATTTTGGCACCATTGATAAATGATTCCTTATGCATAAACCACTCTGTGAGAGACTCCTGGGATTGTCCTGTTAGCCCACCTTTGGCGGAAGTCACCTCAGTGGCCTCCCTGTGAGCTTCAGTGCCTCCAGTCTGTGCCCACGTTCTCATCCAGACCCCTGTGCTCAGCTCAGCCTTCAATCCTGGCTCCTCTGGCAACCTGTCCTGTGCCACCAATGTTTTCACGGGACAGGAAGCATCACCTGTCTCCAGCCCTCTCCCTCATCTTCACCTGTTGTAAAGTACTGTCTTCTCTCTGCTGACCTTCTCTTTGGACCACAGCCAGCCATCACTTCCTAATGTTCCTTGATGGTGTCAGGGAGGTGGATTCTTCTGGGGCTGGTTCAGCTTTTCAGGGCAGGATGATGTAGAACAGCCAGATTTCAAAGCCCTCCGCCTCTGATCACCTCAGTAATACAAGACCACCTACCAGCTGATGACCCAGTGGCATTGTTTCTCCTCCCAGAGCCTGTCCCTCTCCTCTGACTCTCTTGACTCAGCAGAGAGAGCAAGGAGGGAAACATAAGCAGCAGCATCTGCTGTGGCATCGATCCCCACCCCCCCACCCCTCAAGGAAGCTTTTAAAGTAAGACTAGCTGACTATTCTTTCCTCATTGCTAATAGATTGCAACTTGCGTGCGATTATTATTTACTAATTACATACCATCCAGCTGCAGTCCCTACCAATACCCCCACCTCCTCTGTACCTCTTTAGCACTTTGCTTGGACGGAACACACTCATGTTTTAAACCGATCCGCACAGTGATTTTTCCTCCCTGTGTAAGATTGGTGCTCCCCGAAGACGTGTGTGTTTTGGTCTTCATCACTGTCTTATTCTGAGCTCCTGTGTCCAACTTGCTTCCTCTATAGGCCTCTTCCTTCCTAGCAGTCCCTGACCTCCACCCCACACCCCAAAACGTCAAGGACAGCTCTGTATGGGGGTGACTGAGGGCCACAGAAATGGTCAGGTGTCACTTCTTTATACAGTAGTAGGAGCATATGCAGCGTTTGTCTGGCCTGAAGCTTATATGACTTGGGGTATAAAAGTGAATATTTTAGAATGAGAAGATGAATCACAACAAATTACAGATTATTAAAGGCCGACAGATACCATAGACATCTCAACCCCCCCCCCCCACAAAAATCTTAATATTTTTATTACTCATTACACTAACATGCCTCTAGGATACAGTTTTTCCTGCATTTTTTGACTGAATGCTTTCTGTTCTCTTAATACTGCAGTGATTTTGTTGCATTTACTATAGAAAAAGCAGGAAGGTAACTCAGTCTTTGTCCTGGTATGACTGATTGAACTTTGTTTTATATTATTGATAGTTTAGAGTGGGGATCAGGAAACTTTTTCTGTAAAGGATCAGCTAATAAATGTTTTAGGGCTTGGGAGCCACATGGTCTCTGTAGCAATTAATCAACTCTGTCTTTATGTGCAAAAGCAGCCCTGCACAATATGTAAATGAATGAGTATGGCTGTATCTCAACAAAACTTTATAAAAACAGGCAGTGGACCAGATTTGGCCAATGGGCTGTAATTTGTTGGACCATAGTTTGCCAACCCTTGCTTTAGACTGTTTCTTTCATCTTCACAGGTCATTTATGGCAATCTCTTGGAAATGTCTAGGATTTTTGCAAATGGGGGGGAAACTTCTATTAGTTTTCTTTCATATAGGAGCTGTAGGAATTGGAAGTATATACCACAGACAAGCTTCCAGCTCTTTCCATCTGAAGTGCTGGTTTTCCTCCAATCACATACTTGAGGTACCTCACACTTAGATCACATTCATATTGCAGTCTGAGCTCTTGGTCTGCCTCTCAGGTCACACAATCCGCTGTTACCACATTGGGTGGCAGGAGTATTGGGGGGAATTATTCCTTCATCAGGACAACTAACAAAAAGCTAAATGTACACCGAAGAAATGGTAAACCATGTAAATGCATCCGGCCAACCCCCTGCTTCACTCCCCTGAGCTAGAACCTCCAAATGCTCATGAGAATTCTGCCATCTGCCATGTGAGAAAGTGTGATAGAGGGAACCGACACGGATAGGGACCATGGTCTTAAGTGATTGTGTACCTTCCTTTTGCAAGTTACATGAAAATATAGGGCCATCAGAACACATTGCTAGGGCCCCTCCCAAGGTCTGGGAAGGGGCTTGAGGGAGTGAGGGCTCTGGTGCTAATAACTTCTGTCCCATAGCATGAATTCTATTAACTTCTAGAGGATGGATGCTTGAACCTTACTGTTCTTTGTGGAAAGGAAGCATGTATCTACTGAAAAAGAAAGTTTCAGCAAGCTGGGGCGAGGCATACTTTGCAAAGGCCTGTTCCTTCTGGGGCTCCTGAACTCATACCTCACATGCAGCAGACTTCTTCACCTGCTTGTGAGTCTGAGCTTGTGGGAAGTGACACGTTTCAATGTGTCCTTGGGCACCTGGAGTGAGTGTGTCTCATCTTGGCTAGATGAACTGGTGTGAAGGGGGATAAACATTGCCGAAGTTCTTCACTGACTTAGAAACCCAGCCTGCTGCTGCTTCAGTCTGCCCCTGCCACTTCGGGCTGGACTTTGCATGTCGCCTGCTAGAGCCTGTTCTCTTGTGAGCTGACCTTGAAGCCAGAGCTCGCCCCAAGAGGTAGCTGCAGGGCCCCAGCGGGAGTGGTGAGGGTGTTGTACACAGAATCTGCTCATGGGAATCATGGCAGGTAGCTGTATACTTTCTAATCGTCCTGTTATTTCACTTGGGAAGGCATTAGCAGTAGTCACTCGAGCTTGTAAGAGCCAAATGTGTACTGTCATCTCTCACTTGGTCCTCACTGCGTCCCCCTAAGAAACATCACGACCTCTTTCTTTCGGAGGAGGAATTTGAAGCACCAGAGGTCAAACCGCTTGCACAAAGTTGCTCATTTGGTAAGAGGCAGTGCCACCTGGTCTCAGACCCAGGTTTCTTGGCTTCAGGGCCCGGGCTTGCGACCACTTCCCTGGACTACCCCCGCTTCTCTTTTTCCAAGGCTCATGTGGGGCGAGGGGTCCAAGCATTCTCCATTCCTGACAGCTGCGGGGCTCTGTCCATCTGGACGAGGTGGGTCCACCCAAACGGGCCTAGCAGGGTGCCTGCTGCTTAGCAGATGCTCGTGGTTGGCTGCTGGCATGAATGAATGCATGTGGCAGTCCTGGGAAAAGCCAAGAGAGTCTGGGCCAAATGGAGGGCGGTACCCCTCACAGATCACTGCCCAATGTGCTGCTAAGACTAGAGGGAGGCCTGCAATTAACACTTTGCACAGTTCTTTTTTTTCTTTTCTTTTTTTTCAATTGTAAAGAGCGGTTGGTTTGCTTCTTTTTGGTTTAAGGAACATCTTTAATCATTGAATATAAAGCCGTGTTTGTCAATTTTTAAAAATGATTGCTGCCCTCCCCGAGCCTTTTTATACATCTTTTCCTTAACTACCGTCATTCCACCCCAATGAAATTTAAATGCCACAGACATACTCTATATCTGTTATGTACCATGTCCCTGTAGAGGACCATAAACCATTGGAATATATATCTAAGGTATTTTTGCCCCCAAGAACCAATTTTCTTGGTTCTTGCCCCTTTTGAGAATGCATGGTCTAAAGTGTTTATTCAGTTTCAGTAGCTGGTGACATGTGAAATGCTCATATACTTACAGAAATGAAAACAAAGTACTTGCCAGTGACAGCCCCTAATGACTATTAGCATATGGCAAAACAGTCAGCTCTGATGAACATGTGATTACAGCTGCCAGGAAATAGCTATTACATAAATGTGAGTCTAATGTGTTGGCTACAGAGATGGGATGGGTGATGGTGAAGTTCACGGACACATGGCCTTGTGGCCTCGTCAGCTCTGCAGAGGCTGCACTGGTCTTAGACCTGTTTGTGCTCAGGGAACTGCCCAGTACTGTTAGAGAACACACTTGGCCCCGGAGACATCGTCTTAGTTGCTTTTGGGATTTCTTGCTGTGGACATTAGGCCATTGGTTTTTAGTCAAGTAGTGTGTTGATATGATTTTATTTTTACTTATTTTATTGTAGTAAAATATATACAACGTATAATTTGCCATTTTAACTCTTTAATTGTACAATTCAGTGACATTAATTACCTTCACAAGGTTGTACTGATATTACCACTACTTCCAAAACTTTTTCGTCATCTCAAAGAAAATCTCTGTACCCGTTAAACAGTAACTCCCCACTCTGTCCTCCCTTACCCCCTTTTCTTGTCTCTATGAATTTGCCTATTCTAGATATTTCATGGAAATGCAGTCATCCAATATGTGTCCTTCTGTGTCTGACTAATTACACTCAGTATGATTTTTTTTCAAGGTTCACTCATGTTGGAGCATATATCTGATATGATTTTTAAATGTGTCTATATGTTAAATGTATTCACACATATTTCAGTTTTTTGGATGCAGATAGACATGCACAACCAACGGAGAGATTTATTATTTATTTTTCTCTTATTAAAGGAAGCTTATTATTTTTTTCTCTCCTTTTCTTTGAACATCACCAACTTATAGCCAATAGGTGTGAATGAGTCACAATAGGAAGGTTTCTCATTCTTTGACTACTATGCATATTTTGGTTTTGTTCTAGATTACAAAATACAGATAAAATATTATCATAAAATACATTTGGCAAGCTTGTAATACTTCTAAAGAATTCAGGTTTAAGTAAGTTGTAGGCAAGTGACTACTACACAGGAGCCACAGTTTAAAAAAGTCTTTGAAATCCCACTGTGGAGGTTCACAATCAAGTAACAGTCCTCTGAGAAGAAACGAAGGGATTGTCATATATATATATATATATATATATATATATATATATATATAATTATTTTTTTTTGCGGCACGCGGGCCTCTCACTGCTGTGGCCTCTCCCGTTGCGGAGCACAGGCTCCGGACGCGCAGGCTCAGCGGCCATGGTTCACGGGCCCAGCCACTCCGTGGCATGTGGGATCCTCCTGGACCGGGGCACGAACCCGCGTCCCCTGCATTGGCAGGTGGACTCTCAACCACTGTGCCACCAGGGAAGCCCCGTCATATTTAAAAACATTATTTTCTTGTATTCCATGATGCTCTGATTTTAAAATAATGTTTAAAAGTGAAAATTTGAACCTGTGTCAAACAGGCACCCGTGTAAAGCTTGGCAAACATGGGGAGGCCCGGAAGCCATTTCCAGCAATTTGGAGTTTTGAGGGAAGCAGGCTGGGCTGGTGGGGACCAGCGCCACCTACCTGGTCCCTAGCCACATCACTGCCCCAGTGATAGAGCACGGAAACTGGTCGTCAGGATGTGGGAAATTGGTTTTCCCTCTGTTTGCCTTTGAGTTTGATTAGAAGCAGGTGCTGATAGTAAGCTAGGAGAGAGCCCTACCTAACCAGGCGCAACCCTTAGGTTGTGGTTTGGTTTAGCAATGACCAGTGGTTCCCGTCTCTGGCTGTGCAGGAGAATCACCTGTGGAACTCTGACAACCAGGGAGGCCAGGATCACGCCCACAACCAATTAAATCAGGTGCTGGAGGTGGGGCTGAAGAGGGGTGGGAGTTGTGGTTTAAGGCTTCCCAGGCAATGATTTTTTTCCCCTGAGAACCCCGAGTAGGGTCAGTACCTTGGATGCTGGCAGCCAAGGTAATCGCAGGACTCAGGCCCTTTTCAGGGGGCAGCGGGACACCCTGGAAAGAGCCAGCACCCTGCAGGGGGGCCAGCAGCAAATCCTGTCTAGATGCGGATTCACTAGCAGTTGCTAGAATTTGAGGAAGCTAGGAAGTTGAGTAAGGTAGGTTATTTTAGGAAGTTAAAATTCTAAATATGTTGAAATCCTAAATAGAGAGAAATACAGAATTAATATACTGAAAAATACTCTGATTGCTTTAATTAGTGCCCCAAAGTGAATTTTTTTATGAAGTCCCATCTGGGATTCCAGGACTGCAGGTATAAACATCTATTAGAAGAGCGCCGCCTAGTGCCAGACACTTCATATTACATCCTCATGAAGCGCTTTAGAATAATGTTATGGAAATACAGAACTTTGGAGCTGGGGGGCTTTGGAGGTTTTCAGGATAAACCCTATATCTCTCAGATGATGGAGTTGAGGTCTAGAGAGATTAATTAGCATAACATCATCAACAAGAACTGGCTGACCATCAGCCGTGTGTGCTAATATGTAATCTCATTTCATGCTGACAACATGGAATCCAAGTTGGATGCATCTTCCATTTTACAGATGTGTAAACTGAGGCCCAGGAAGCTACATATCTTGCACTTTTTTAGAATTAGGAAATGGTGGAGGCAACATGAAAGCCAGCTTCTCCCTGGGTCCAAGTCCTGTGAGTTTTCCTTGATGCTGTGCTGTCCTGAAAGCAGAAATCAGCAGAACCATTGATGTACCTTTTCTCGTGCCCTGGGAGCTCATCTGTCTTCTCGAAGCTAAGTATGCGCCAGCTTTTAAGGTATGGCTCTGTTGTCCTTGCCCGTGAAACCTCCTCTACTTACTCAGGCTCATACCAACCCCACCCTTCTCTGAATTTGGGTATTTTATGAGCTCTATCCCACCCCGCTTGGACTTAATTGCTCTCTCCAAGCTTCATACCTCTTGCCTCTGTCACAAAGGCTTATCCAGGAAAGCCATTCAGGAGGCGATGCCCCATGTGTATGCCTTCTGTGTGTCCCCTCCCTAGGTTAGGGGAGGAGCTGCTTCCCCTAGGGTCACTGTGAAGGGAGCCCTTGTTACTGACTCATGATGCCACCCCAGGTCCTTATGGGAAAAGCAGGATTAGATTGAGTCCATGAGGTGAGCAGGACGGTCCAGTCACTGCTGAGCCTGTGGAGTCCGTTTCTGGTTCATTTCATCTCTGGCTCTGAGGTGCCTTGGGAAGGCTGTGTGCTTCCACTGGTATTTCATTGGATGTAAGTCCTGGAGATCATTACAGAACAGATGATTAAAATGACTGTTTTTCTTTTCATGGAGAAATTAGGAGTCTGCCAAATTTTTTAGAAGCTCAAAACCTGCTAATCTATTAAACCTTTCTTCATTCCTTTTGTTCCTCCTTATCTAAAAAATGGGAGAAAGTGGAATGAGAGAGATTGAGCATAGGTGTAATTGAGGCTACAAAGGCCCAGCAGTAATAAGGCTACTCCTGTACTGGTGGCTCATGGAGGCTTAGTTTTAAACCTTTAGTGTGGAAATCTGAAATATAAACTTTGATGCCGGTGGGAAGGTGAAGGAATGGTGTAGAAACTTATCCGTCCTATGTGTGGCATTAGATGGGAGATGAGGATGCAGAGAGCTTGGCTACCTAATGTCCTGGTGGGAAGGTCCATCAGAAAGAACCACACAAAAGATCCTGTTTTAAGGGCCCTGGGTGGAGGATCCTCCCTCCTCTGAGAGCTACTGTTTAGGCTTGCAAATGTGAAGAGAGGCCCTTAAGCCTGATTTATTTTAAAATTTATCTTAGAGACCTTTTTCAGGGGTAGAGAGAGGTTAGTAATTATTCCAAGAATGGTTTTGAAAATTTGCATTGCAAAAACTGCTGAATGTCAGCAGGGGACTCCAAACTTTGACACCTTGTTGGAGCTCTTTGTGCTGATTAAATTCCTGTCTCCAGTCTAGAATTGGCAGCTTTTTCTCCTTAATTTTCATGCAGTAGTCAGTGTTGAAAGACTATTTCTTTGACAGTTGCCCTTGGGTAAAACTGGGCCTGGGCTTGTTATTTAGGGCGGTTAAGTGGAAGAGAATATTAATAAGGCAGACTCCAAGGTCTCCACTTAGTTCCAAAAATGTCAACCTTATCAATCACTTTTCAATATTTACTGCGGGCTTTAGTGCATAGTGGAAATTGGGAATTGGCAAATCCATTTCAGAGTTAAGAAGAGTAACTTTTAATGGTCTGATTAAAATAAGTTGAAATCCGTTTTTAAGATGAATTAGCTCATCCCAGGAGATAAGGTTTTAGTGATAGTCATGGTTTTTTCCCTCTCGGGAGATAACTTTGATTCAAGAACTCGCACCCCAGATTGTCAGAGCCCCTGCTGTGTTCTGCTTTAAGAAAGTACTGTCTTTATTCCCGTCTTACCCCTAGGTACTTTATGACCTTTTTTTTTTCTTCTTAGATTCCATATATATGTGTTAGCATACGGTATTTTTTTTTTCTCTTTCTCACTTACTTCACTCTGTATGACAGACTCTAGGTCCATCCACCTCACTACAAATAACTCAATTTTGTAAAATAGATAGCTAGTGGGAAGCAGCCGCATAGCACAGGGAGATCAGCTAGGTGGTTTGTGACCACCTAGAGGGGTGGGATAGGGAGGGTGGGAGGGAGGGAGATGCAAGAGGGAAGAGATATGGGAACATATGTATATGTATAACTGATTCACTTTGTTATAAAGCAGAAACTAACACACCATTGTACAGCAATTATACTCCAATAAAGATGTTTAAAAAAAAAAAAAAGAAAGTAGTGTCGATGATCTTGTGCTTCCATGGCCTCCAGGGGGTAGTGAATGTATCCAGCAACACAGCAAAATCCATCTTCACTCCCAATGGGCAAGTCGCAGGTCACCGTCCTCCAAAACAAAACAAAAAAGCAAAACCAAAAGACCCCCCCCAAACCCAAACCAACCCTAGTGACCACTGGTAACGGTTTGTAACAAAAAACTGCCCTTGTGGGTAAGGTAATTTTTCTTTAATTTTTCATACATCCAGTCTAGTTTTTCTGTACTTTTGGTTGAAATAAGTAGGCATTATTTGCAGTCACATTTTCAGATGGTAAAAATCTCTGATCTAATGGAATGGCTGTAGAATAGGCTTTTCTTCCTATTGCTTTTGTCAAAAGAAAGCCAAGTCAAGAGTGGGAAAATGCAGTTGAATAAGTCTAGAGATCTAATGTCCAGGCACGATGACTATAGTTAACAATACTGGATTGAATTAGCGAAATTTGCTAAGAGAGTAGACATCACGCACACAAACTGTGACTCTGTGAGGAGCTGATATGTTAATTAGCTTGACTAAGTAATCATTTCACTGTGTATGTGTGTATCACATCATCATGACGTATACCTTAAATATACACAATTTTTATTTAAAAAATATTTTTAAAAGTTCAGGAAGAGAGAATGATAAAGTAAATGGTACACGATATAAACAATTAATGGATCTGGGTAAAATGTATATGGGTAAACAAGAGTTCCTTGCACTATTTCTGCTACTTTTTTGTAATTTTGAAATTGTATCAAAATTAAAAGTTACCGTAAGATGCGTGTATGTATATGTATATATATATATATATATATATATATATATATATATATATAAAATATAGTGGGGAGGTGATGTACAAAGGTAAATTGAAATACTCAGACTTCAGTGGGAGAAATCTTTTGTTTCATGGTGGAACTCTATGGTCAGATATGCAAGCGGATGCTTAGTTTGCAAGTGAAAGCCTTGTCCAGGACATAAAAAAAGGGCTAGTTTATAGTCAAATGTATGATATGCCTATAGTTATTTCAGTGCTTTTTAAAAAACCCAACAACATTGCATTAAAAACACTTCAGTCTAAACTGTGTAATTCCCTTAAGAAGGTAATGCAGCTCTGGAATCTCCGAGCCCATTTACAGAGTACATGTGACCTGTAATTTCACTGCAATATCCAGTGAAAGGAAAGAATGGATGAGGTGTTTATTAAAAGACTACTCAGGGCAGCAGTGTTTAAGAGCTCTTTGTTTAAAAAGTCAGATGACTCTGCCAGGAAGGAATTACCTTTCAATTTCTTCCATGGCATTTTTGGCATCTTTGGCCAAAGGAAAGGACATGAACAAGCAGGCAGATAACCTACATGGGATTGTTTTCTTGGGGTGGTCGTCTCCGATGAGTAAGAACTTCTTTTTTAAAAAAATTACATCTAGCTCTGGTTTGTAGAATGAATATATATTTTATATGTAAGAACTTCTCTTTAAAAGCAAGGCACATGTAACTAAATCAAGATTGACAGTCTTAGGAAGCCCTTAATGGAAGCAGAAGGTTCAGAGACACAGGAGCCCAGATGGGGTGGACAGGAAGCTGAAAGGTGGGTGGGAGGCTGGGGATGGGAGGGAGCTAGGAGGTCTTCCAGCTTCAGCTGATATGGTTAATGTTTTAGAAAATTCAGTGGTGACATCTTTCATGGATTAGAAAAAGAGTGGGAATCAGGCTGGGTCAGCAGTTGCTATAATCCGAGAGAGACAATGGAAGCTGGACCTGAGGCAGTGATGGAGGGAAGAAAAGGTGAATTCGAGGCCTGTTTCAGAGGAAAATGGAGGGAATTAGATGACTCACTGGAGGCAAAGGATAAGGGAAGGAAAGGAGTTTGGAATGATAGATTCCAAACTTCTGTGGCTGAGAGCTATAGGAAAAGTTTTCGTATTTATATAAAATAGAACAAAAATAGAAACAGCCCTTACCTAAAATGAAATGCACTCTATTTTCTATTCTGTTTTGTTTCCTGAAAAAATAAATTGCCGGTCTAGACTCACTAAATTGATTTCCTAACCCACTTGTGGTGTTTGAAAATGCAAGTGTGCAGTGAGCTCCAGTGTGTAGCCTGGGTGATTGGATGCTTTTAACAGGCCCCATTGGGACTCACTGCAGTAGGCAGGGTGAGGAGTGTCAAGTGTTAAGGGGGAAGCACTTAAAACCCACCAGTCCTGCTTCCAGCAAAGCATCTGGGAGTTATCTGTGGCGTATGTTATTGTTCCTTTTAGAAGATCCTTGGACTAAAAGATTTCCAGCTTCAAAAAAGAAAGGAAAATAAGAAGGAAAATAAAAAGGAGGGAGGAAGGGAGAAGAGGAGAAATGAAAAAGAGAAAAAGGATTGAAAACCATGTGGTTAGACTGTTGAGGCAAAGTTCTGAGCAGACCCAGACACAGGACTTCACTCCAGGCCACCTTCCATGTTGCTGCTAGAGTTCTTATTCTAAAAGCAGAGAGGGAGGAGTTCTGCCTGAGAGGGCGTAAGCACACTGGAACTATCTCTCCTATTGAATGTGACTATAAACCTGGGAAAAAAATATGTGAAGCAACTATTTGAGGACTTTGAAGAGTAAACGGTAGTGGACAGATTGGAGAAGAAGACTAGAATTGGACGATAGCATTGTGATGGTGCTTTTAACATTTTTCTTCTAGTATTTCCTGGTCTGGACTCAAATCAGCCCCAAACCCAAAAGTGGCCATCAATGTATTCAGAGAGAGTTCCAGAAGAGGCCTTCTATTTCTGGCTTGAGTAGGAGGAAAAGGGACTCCAAACACTCAAGAGTGCAAAAGTACCCCGGTGTTTCTTAGTCTTTTCTCTGTTATCTTGAACCCCTGCCCCCAGGTAATCCCATGGTAAGAACAGCTGTGATAATAATGTGAGAACAGCAGGAACCTGCAGGCACCTAAAACTCTGAGGGAAGGAGGCATAAACTTTTGCTTTGATTGAGAGGAGTTGTAGTCACAAGGGGGTTGGGGTGAATTCCGTTTGTATTTTTCCCTCTCTGTTTTCCCACTGCCTGGCCCCAGATGTGAACACAGTCACAAAAAGTCAGTGGCAGAGCAGGATAAATAATGGCCCAGCTCTCTGGTTGAAAGACCGAGAAAGGGAGCCCCAGGGAACCTAAAAGCAAGTATCAGGGAGATAATGGAAAAAGAGGAGCTCAGGAAAGTGACCTTCAAAGTTTTTTATGAGCCCCTGAGCTCACCACAAACTACACGCATGAATCTGATGCTAATCAGTATACCAAAGACTTTGAGAACTGAACAACAAGGTAGACCGCTGCCCAGGTTCCAGACTAGCCACTGGGTGGTAGACATGCAGGGCCAATCCAAATGGCACAACAAAGGACTTTGAAAATTGAACTGGTATTGGAACCACAGCCCATAAAAGGCAGGTCAGAACTTGTGGCTTAAAGGGAACAGGTTAAATTCCCTGCTTAAACAAAAATGTCAACATTTTCTCTAATATTTAAACAAAATCCAGAGTTATAATTTTCAAAATGTCCAGGATATAAGCCAAAATTAGTTGACATACAATAAACTAGGAAGATTTCAACTTGCATAGGAAAAGAGAAATCAGTAGACCCCAGGGCCAGGGTGACATTGACTGAATTTGTCAAATGCTTTAAAGCAGCTATTATAAAAAAAAGAAGTAAGGATGAACACTATTGAAGTGAATGGAAAGATAGAAAGTCTCAGAAAAGAAACAGAAGATATAAAGAAGAGCCAAATGAAAAATTTAGAAATGAAAAATACATCAGTCAAAATAAAAATCTTACTAGATGGGCTCAGTAGCAGAAAGGAAATGATGGACCTAAATTCAAATGTACCAATAATTATATTAAATGTAACTGGCCTGATCACAGTGATTAAAAGACAGAGATTATCAGAATGGATACAAAAAACAAGACCCAACTAAATGCTGCCTATAAGAAACCCACCTTAATTATAATGCTATAGTTAGTTTAAAAGCAAAAGGATACAGAAATATATATCATACAAACACTAATCAAAAGAAGGCCATATTAACATTAGAGAAAGCAGAGGCCAAAGTAAAGAAAATAGCAAGGGATAAAGAAGGACATTATAATGATAAAAGAGTTGATTCATCCAGAAATGGAAAACCTATAGAGCTTCAAAATACATGAAGCAAAAACTGAGAGAATTGAAATAAGAAATGGAAAATCTTCTGTTGTAGTTGAAGACTTCAGCATTCCTTTTTTAGTAATCAATAGAACTGGTAGACTGAAAATCAGCAAAGCTATAGTGGAACTAAACAGCACCATCAACAACTAGTTCTAACTGACATTTTTAGAGTACTCTACCTAACTATAGCAGAATACATATTCTTTTCAAGTACATATAAAACATTCACCAAGATAGGTAATACCCTGGGTCATAAAAATAACAAATTTAAGAGAATTGAAATCATATGTTATATTTTCTGGCCATAATGGAGTTAAACTATAAATCAATTACAGAAGGGTAACAGGAATATCTCCAAATGCTTGGAAATTAAACAACATGCTTTTAAATAATCCATATGTTGAAGAGGAATTCTCAAATGGAAGTTAGAAAATATTTTGAACTAAATTAAAATGAAAAACAAATAAAAATCTGTGGGATGCAGGTGAAGCAATGCATGGAGAGAAATTTATAGTATTACATGTTTCTAAGAAAATAATCCATAATATAAACACCTGCCTTAAGAAACTAGAATAAAAAAGGAAAAACAAACTCAATCAAGTAGAAGGAAAGAAATGATAAAGATAAGGGTAAAAACTAATGAAATTGAAAACAGAGAAATAACGGAGTCGATATCAATGAAACAAAATCTCATTCTTTGAAAAGGAAGATAATAAGCAACAATGACAAAGAAAAAGAGAAGACACTAATTGCCAACATCTGTAATGATGGGCTATCATGACAGACTCCACAGACGTTAAATGAGTAATAAAAGAATACTATGAACAACTCTAGGTATATAAAATTGATAATTAGATGAAATGGACCAGTTCCTTAAAAACCACAGATTACCAAAATTCACCCAAGATGAAATAGATAACCTGACTAGCCTTATTACTATAAATGTTATTAACTATGACTATTAAAGAAATTTGATTTGTAGTTAACAATCTTCTGAAAAAGGAATCTCCAGGCTCAGATGGTTTCCTGGTAATTCTGACAAACATTTAAAGACAAAATAAAACCAATTTTATGTAATCTTTTCCAGAAAACATCAGAGGAGGGAATGCTTCCCTACTCATTTTATAGGACCAGCATTACCATGATATGAAACAAGACGGAGACAGGATACTATAGACCAATATGTCTCATGGACAAAGATGCTAAAATCCTCAGCAAAATATCAACAAATCAAATTCAGCAATCTATAAAAAGAATAATTCACCATGGCCAAGAGGGAATGCAAGACTGGTTCAGTATTTGAAATTCACTTTGTATAACTCACCACATTATCAGTCTGAAGAAAAACCACTTGATAATATCAATTGATATAGAAAAAACATTTGACAAAATTCAGCATCCATTTATGATTTAAAAAAACTTCTTAACAAACTAGACATTGGGGGGGGATCGTCTTCACCTTGATAAAGGGCAATGTGCAAAAACCTATAGCTAACATCATAATCAATGCTGAAAGACTTACATGCTTTCCCCCTAATACTGAAAAAAGGCAAAGTTGTCCATTCCTACCACCCCTATTGAAATACTTAACCAGTGCAATAAGGCAAAGAGGAATAAAGGGTGGGGTGGGGGTGGGGGATATAAGTTGGGAAGGAAGAAATAAAATTGTTCTAGGTCACAGACAACATCACTGGTTATGTAGAAAACCTCAGAGAATCTACAAAAACATAACCCCCCAAACCCCTAGAATTAATAAGTTTAATAAAGTTACAGAATACAAAGTCAAAACAAAAAAAATATTTTTATTTCTATATACTAATAATAAATAGTTGGGAATGGAGAAGTTTTAAAAATACTTCCAGTAGCTCCAAAAAATATGAAATACTTATAAATTTAGCAGAAAGCCATATACAGAATCTTTAGTTAAAAACTACAAAACACTCATGAAAATAGAGAAGATCTAAATGATGACATAATAGGATCATGGGTTATAAGACTGAATGTAGTAAAGATGTCATTCTCCCAAAATTTATCTGTAGATTTAATGCATTTCCCATAATACTTCCTGAAAGATTTTTTGCAGATTTAGAAAAACTGCTTCTAAAATTTATGTGAAAAGGCCAAAGGACAAGAATAGCCAAAACAATTTTTAAAAGGAAGAATGAAATTGTAGGAGTCATACTACCTGATTTTAAGACTTCTTATGAAGCTACAGTAATCAAGATACTGTGGTGTTGGCCAAAGGATAGACGGATAGATCAGTGGAACAGAATAGAGAATCTGGAAATAGACCCATGCAAACATAGCCAATTGATTTTTGGCAAATTTGCAAAAGCAAATAAAGATAGGATAGTCTCTTCAAACAATGGTATTAGATCCATTGGACATCTATGTGAAAAAAAAAGAATACCAATCTAAACCTCACAATTTATACAAAAAATATCTCAAGATGGAGCATATATCTAAATATAAAAAGTAAAACAAAAAATTTTTAGAAAAAATCATTGTGACTGAGTTGGGCAGAGGGCTCTCCCCCACTGTGTGTCTTGGAGAGTCTTTCATTGCGTGCTTCTGTCCAGTAGATAACTGATGTGACTTCAGTGACGTACTTGATATGACTAATGTTCATTGAGCACCTACTCTGAGTCAGGCATTGCTCTAACTCAGTCCCTACAACACCCCTGAAAAGCAGGTAGTACAGTCTTACTATCTTATTTTTGAGATGAGGCAACTGAAGCACAGAAAATTAATAAAAATGCCTCGAGTAAATTCCATGAGCAGCATAAAAACCAAGGCCTTGGTCTCTTTTTAGACCTGTGCTATTGTTACCCACCACTGTGTTCTGACATTCTCATCCTCCTCATCCTTCTTAGAAATGGAAATCACTAATTTTTGTGATTCCTGTGACCCAGGCCATCTACTTTTTTTTTTTTTTAACATCTTTATTGGAGTATAATTGCTTTACAATGGTGTGTTAGTTTCTGCTTTATAACAAAGTGAATCAGTTATACATATACATATGTTCCCATAGCTCTTCCCTCTTGCGTCTCCCTCCCTCCCACCCTCCCTATCCCACCACTCTAGGTGGTCACAAAGCACCGGACTGATCTCCCTGTGCTATGCGGCTGCTTCCCACTAGCTATCTGTTTTACGTTTGGTAGTGTATATATGTCCATGCCACTCTCTCTCTTTTTTTATTTTTTTCCTGGGCGAATTTTATTCACAGGCCCTCATTTACATTGGTGGTATTTTGCTGTGGAAGCTTAGTGAGACATTAACCCACTTAAATCTATTTAGTGCCATCTTGTGTCTGCAGTGGGTTTTGCAGGATGGAGTGCTTTAGCTTTAGGGCTAGGGTGCAAAAGATCTAGCCTGAAAGCTCTTGATTGTCACAATGTTATGACAAATCAGTATGATCAGAAAGTTGAATTCCATTAGACGTGGACTTTCTGGTGACTTTCTTCCTCCAAAGTGGGCAGTTAATAGAACCTTGAAGGGAAACATCATAGAGCGAAAACTTATAGAAATTCTTACTTTGACTCCCTTTTTGTAGTGGTGCCCTGGCTTGCTGGGCTTTCTGCAGTACCAGAGGCCCTGAGCAGTTAGGGAGGAGACTTTCATTCCTGGCTTTTCAGCCTTGGGGGGAAGGTCTCCCCAAGGAATGTACCTTCCAGAGGCTGAACAGTCTACATTGACTTCCCTGTGCCATTTTGCTGATTTAGAAGATGCTAAATCTGCCTTGGATTTGCTTCCTCAGCAGTGGAACTTGAATGGGAAAAGGACTGTGGTACAAAGTCCTCTTCCCTGGAGATTTGCAAGTTTGTTTTGGAAGGGAGAGGAGGAAAGAAAAAGGGAAAGGGAAAAGTGGGCAGAATGTGCTGAATTCTCAGAACTCTTTCATGAAGTGGGTGCTGTATCTTTCTGAAGGAGGGAGGGGTATGCCAAGAGGGATGGGCTAGTAAAAAAATTCTAAAAACCAAGAGAAGCACCTAACACTTTACATTATACAGTCTTATTTGGTTCCTTTTTGTATATTTCTTTACTTCCCAATTATAAAATTAATAGATGCTCATAATGAAAATCAGGGAAAAGTAGAAAAAAATACATCCAAAGAACATATAACCAATCATAGTGCTTAATATATCATGGGTTTCCCTTTCCTTCTGTGCTTGAGATTTTAGTGTTTTACTGAATTACATAATCGTTATAAGTTTCCACTTTTTAATTATTTTATCAGAAACGGTTCACAGGTTAGGACATAGCTTTGATAAATTGCTGTGTATGCTGAGTTCTAGGTCTGATACATATTTAGATTTCAGTTGATAGTTTGATGTTATAGATGACACTCCAGTGAGTATCTTTGCTTCATTCTTTTTTTTCCCCCTTTAACTTAGGGTTATTTCCTTAGGATAGATTCCTGAAATCACATTGGCTTGGGAAGAGCCTAGGGAGGACTTCCAGGCTCTGAGTACAGACATGGAGGAGCCCGCCTGCCCTGGCTGGAGGTGGACTCCGCCACTTGGTAGTGATGGGATTTGGGGGCACATTCCTTTACTTTTCAGAGCTTCAGTTTTTCCCTCTGTCAGACGGGAGTTATAATACCTGCCTCACAGCAGGGCTGTTGTATTAATAACACGTAAAAAGTCCCACCCTCGGACCTTGGGACATGGTAGACACTAAATGGTAACTATTTTTAAAACAACTATAGCATTAAATAGCCTTATTATAGGACTTGTACCAACTTGCCCCACCACCAGGAATGTATGAAGTTACTGGTTTAACCTCTCCAGCAATTGATAACCTAATCATTTCTTTAAAAAATATCTTTCATGATTTAAGTGAAAATTCTACCTCATTATTGTTTTAATTTGCATTTTTATTATAGTAAGAATGAACAACTTTGTTATTGTAAACCAGCTTGTCATCTCTCTTATGAAATGCTTTTAGTTTTTTTCTATTGGCATTTAGTATTTTCTTATCAACTTGTATGAATTGTTTATACAATAAATCATTTAAGCCTTTATCATATATGCTGTCATATCATTTATCTAGTATTATATTTTTATATCAAACTTTAATTTCCTTTGTATGTTACATACTTATTTCTCATTAAGATGAGAAAGTGGTTATAATTGTGATCTCTTCATTATAAATTCTGTAGATGAGTTTTTTATTGGGTCTATAATATTTCTTGCAATAATGACAGTATTATGTATTCATTTCTAAACATCCTACCTTTAATTGTTTTTCATGTCTTGTTAAATTTGCTTGAAAGTCTGTAGCATGGTACTAAATAATCATGAGATTAATGGGCATCATTTTAAAATTTTTTCTGATTTTAATAGGAGTATCTCCAGTGTTTCACCACTAAATAGAATATGAAACTGTTATTTTCAAAAATGTACAGTTTATTGTGTCAAGGATATGTTCAATTAAGTGTTTAAAATTTTGAGTTTTTACTTCTAAAATATAGCAGAGGGAGGAACACTCCCAAACTCATTCTACGAGGCCACCATCACCCTGATACCAAAACCAGATAAAGATGTCACAAAAAAAAGAAAACTATAGACCAATATCACTGATGAACATAGAAGCAAAAATCCTCAACAAACTACTAGCAAATAGAATCCAACAGCACATTAAAAGGATCATACACCATGATCAAGTGGGGTTTATTCCAGGAATGCAACGATTCTTCAATATACGCAAATCAATCAATGTGATAAACCATATTAACAAATTGAAGGAGAAAAACCATATGATCATCTCAACAGATGCAGAAAAAACTTTTGACAAAATTCAACACCCATTTATGATAAAAACTCTCCAGAAAGTAGGCATAGAGGGAACTTACCCCAACATAATAAAATATATGATAAACCCACAGCCAACATCATTCTCAGTGGTGAAAAACTGAAACCATTTCCACTAAGGTCAGGAACAAGACAAGGCTGCCCACTCTCACCACTATTATTCAACATAGTTTTGGAAGTTGTAGCCACAGTAATCAGAGAAGAAAAAGAAATAAAAGGAATCCAAACCAGAAAAGAGGAAGTAAAACTGTCACTGTTTGCAGATGACTTGATATTATACATAGAGAATCTCAAAGATGCTACCAAAAAACTACTAGAGCTAATCAAATTATCTGCTAAAGTAGCAGGAAATAAAATTAATGCACAGAAATCTCTTGCATTTCTATACACTAATGATGAAAAATCTGAAAGAGAAATTAAGGAAACACTCCCATTTACCATTGCAACAAAAAGAATAAAATACCTAGGAATAAACCTACCTAAGGAGACAAAAGACCTGTATGCAGAAAACTATAAGACACTGATGAAAGAAATTAAAGATGATACCAACAGATGGAGACATATACCATGTTCTTGGGTGGGAAGAATCAACATTGTGAAAATGACTATACTACCCAAAGCAATCTACAGATTCCATGCAATCCCTATCAAACTACCAATGGCATTTTTCACAGAACTAGAGCAAAAAATTTCACAAATAGTATGGAAACACAAAAGACCCTGAATAGCGAAAGCAATCTTAAGAAAGAAAAACAGAGCTGGAGGTATCAGGCTCCCTGACTTCAGACTATACTACAGAGCTACAGTAATCAAGACAGTATGGTACTGGCACAAAAATAGAAATATAGATCAATGGAACAGGATAGAAAGCCCAGAGATAAACCCACGCACATATGGTCACCTTATCTTTGATAAAGGAGACAAGAATATACAGTGGAGAAAAGACAGCCTCTTCAATAAGTGGTGCTGGGAAAACTGGACAGCTACATGTAAAAGAATGAAATGAGAACACTCTCTAATACCATACACAAAAATAAATTCAGAATGGATTAAAGACCTAAATGTAAGGCCAGATAATATAAAACTCTTAGAGGAAAACATAGGCAGAACACTCTATGACATATATCACAGCAAGCTCCTTTTTGACCCACCTCCTAGAGAAATGGAAATGAAACCAAAAATAAACAAATGGGACCTAATGAAACTTAAAAGCTTTGCACCGCAAAGGAAACCATAAACAAGACAAAAAGACAACCCTCAGAATGGGAGAAAATATTTGCAAATGAATCAACGGACAAAGGATTAATCTCCAAAATATACAGTCAGCTCATACAGCTCAATATCAAAAAAGCAACCAAATCCAAAAATGGGAAGAAGATCTAAACAGACAGTTCTCCAAAGAAGATAATGCAGATGGCCAACAAACACATGTAAGGATGCTCAACATCACTAATCATTAGAGAAATGCAAATCAAATCTATGATGAGGTATCACCTCACACCAGTCAGAATGGCCATCATCAAAAAATCTACAAACAATAAATGCTAGGGAGGGTGTGGAGAAAAGGGAACCGTCTTCCACTGTTGGTGGGAATGTAAATTGATACAGCCACTATGGAGAACAGTATGGAGGTTCCTTAAAAACTAAAAATAGAACTACCTTATGAGTCAGTAATCCTACTGCTGGGCATATACCCTGAGAAAACCATAATTCAAAAAGATACATGTACCCTAATGTTCATTGCAGCACTATTTACAATAGCCAGGACATGGAACCAACCTAAATATCCATCGACAGACGAATGGATAAAGAAGATGTGGCACATATATACAATGGAATATTACTCAGCCATAAAAAGAAACGAAATTGAGCTATTTGTAGTGAGGTGGATGGACCTAGAGACTGTCATACAGAGTGAAGTAAGTCAGAAAGAGAAAAACAAGCACCGTATGCTAACACAAATATATGGAATCTAAAAAAAAAAAATGGTTCTGAAGAACCTAAGGGCAGGACAGGAATAAAGATGCAGACATAGAGAATGGACTTGAGGACACGGGGAGGGGGAAGGGTAAGCTGGGACAAAGTGAGAGAGTGGCATGGACATATATACGCAACCAAATGTAAAATGGATAGCTAGTGGGAAGCAGCCACGTAGCACAGGGAGATCAGCTCTGTGCTTTGTGTCCACCTAGAGGGGTGGGATAGGGAGGGTGGGAGGGAGACGCAAGAGAGAGGAGATATGGGGATATATGTTTATGTATAGCTGATTCACTTTGTTACACAGCAGAAACTAACACACCATTGTAAAGCAGTTATACTCCAATAAAGATGTTAAAAAATAAATAAATAAAATAAATCCAAAAAAAATTTTGAGTTTTTACATATTTAGGAGCATACTTTTTCTCAGAATGGTGCTGTGGTTTTGTCATTTGATCTTTTGTTGGATAGTATAATAGTGAGTTTTCTAACATAACACATGTATTTGTATGCTTGGAATTAGTGTACACTCACTATTTTGTGCTTTGCTCTTTTCAATCATCACCATTTTATCTGGACTGTTCCCACGACCTACGTATAAAGTTGTGTGTATGTGTGTGTGTAAAGCATAAAAGAAGGAATGTAAGAAAACATATCAACATGTTAAGAATAATTCTTTAAACTATGAGATTATGAATTATTTTCATTTTACACCTCTTGTTGTCAGTTTTCTAAAATAAGACATCCTAATACTACCAGAAAAAAAAGTGTTACCTAAAAATGCCAATGCCATGCCAATTAATTATGGCTGCAGTAAGGTCAGACCTGATTTAAGGAAGCCTATTTACTTAAGAGTATGTAACTTCTGTTTGTTCGTATTCTAGAATCCAAATTATTTTGATACCAAGGGAACTGAAAAAATAGAGTTAATATATATATATTTTAAAGTAATAATGTGGCTTGTTTTTTTTGGTTTTGTTTTGTTTTGGGTTTTTTTGGTGAATAATAACAATCTGTGGTGACTATATTTTTCTTAACTAAGAATTTAGGACTTGGTATCAACAATTTTTTTATGATTTCTTTTTTAAATTTTTTTATTGCAGTAAAAGTCACATAATGTAAAGCATACTATTTTAACCATATTTAAATGTTCTCAGTGGCACTAAGTACATTCACATTGTTTTTCAACTCTCACCATCTCCAGAATTTTTCACCTTCCTAAGCTGAAACTCTGTCCCCATTAAACACTAACCTCCCCGTTCCCCCTTCCCACCCCCACCCTCTGTTTTCATGATTTCTGACATTTTAAAACCTGAAAGTCTTTAAAAGGATTACAAATAATATTTAAATACATATTTGTTCCTTATCTTAAGGGTTCAAATTGTATTGGCTCAAAATGGTTCCATAGTGTCAGGGACCTGCCTGACCATAGGCTGGGGCACCAGACAAGTTGTTTTTAGAAACTTCATGCACCCTCTTGGCCCCAGCGGTAGGCCATGACCCAGACACCATCTCATGGATATCTCTGCCTCGTCTGAGACTACATACAGATATAGAAACGTAGAAACATGCATTTATACATCAAGGCACAGAGAAACAACAATCACTGGATTTGGGGCCTTAATTGCATCTTCCAGACACCAGGATAACCCTTATTTCTTCTGGAGTGATCAACACTTTCTGCAATGAGATTGCGCTAATTTCAGAGCTCAGGGATTCTCTGCAGATTTGGTTCTTAACATACAGTGTACTTAAAGTGTGAAAATCTCACTTGACATTATGATCACTGGAGGTTATATTTACATATAAACCATAACGTCTCCTTGCTTCTTTTTCTCTTCTCTTCTGTAGCTTTGGGCCAGATTATGTTGTATGTGGATGGGATGAATGGAGTAATAAACCACAATGAAACCATTCAGTGGCTGTACACGCTCATTGGGTCAAAGGTAAGAGGAGGTTATGATTGAACATTTTATTCAGTTTGCATATTATACACCTGTCTTTTTACCCTGTTACCCTCTCTGAGATGGTTTTGCAGAAAGAAGTCCTATTCAGCTTTGTTCCTGCCCTGTCACAGTACAAATAAGGACTACTGTTTTATAGATTTAAAAAAAAAAAAAACTCACTCAAATTGCAAAGAGCTTACGAATTTTTAATGTATTTTTATTTTTTCCTTTTAAGCATTAATCAAATGCTTTTGGCACCTCTGGTTTTTAATGTTTAATTAAAACATTATGCCATGGATAGAGTATTAATATTACCCGCTGTATTTCATGTTTAATACTTTCAGTTACTTAAGTACATACTTATATGTTATACATATGTATATGCATATTCCTATATATAGATGAATGAATTTGAGATTGCCTTTCAACTCTGCCATCAATTATAAAAGTGACCAACATTTATTAACAATTTACCTAGGCACCAGGCACCATAGTAGGTACTTCTCAAGCATTGTCACCTTTAATCCACATAAGACCACTGTAAGGTAAATAATGCCATCCCCATTTTGTAGTTGAGGAAATAGTGCTTGGTTATGAGAATCTATCTAATTTCCCCCACGGATCTTGGCCTACGTCTGGCTGGCCGTGCCTCGGCTGTGAGTGCCCACACTCTGGGGGTGCTGCCTTAAGGAGGAAGATCCACCCTGCTACCCAAGGGGTGCTGGAAGCTGAGTGAGGCTCTGGTGTGGTCTTCTCTGGATTCAGGTGGGACTGGGAGGTACCTGGCTGGGGCGGGGCGGCGTGGATTTGGAGGAAGTAAGAAGGGATCCTGTCCTGAGCAGATGCTACTGAACCCAGGCTGAAGTATGGTCAGCTTGTGGGGTGAGGCACCATAGCAGAGACCACGGTGACTAGAGGAGGCAACGGGATCAGGCAGGGAGGGCATCGAGGGCCTGGGTGGGGAATTTCAGCCTGACTTCGGTCACAGAATCAACATAGCTTCCCAGGGGTCCCTGCAGAACCTGTGGTCATCCCAGGCTTCCCATCCCTATGTTCACTGCCACCCCCAGTTGGGCGAGCCTGCCAAGGCTGGCAGGCACCAGTGCCATGCTCTTAAGCAATGAGTCACATCCCTTGACCTCGCTTCTCAAAGTACCTGCTTCCTGAGGACCCTGCTGTATGTCAGGAGCACTCAGCCTTGATTTGACTTTATGACAAGAATAGATCTAGTTGAGGCTGTATCTTCCTTCCAGACTTGGTGATGGTGCCCTTGTGTGGGTGGGAGGGCCTTTCCCCTCTGGATGGCTTCGGTGTGCAATGCCCACTGGGTCCCAGGTCCTTGGTTGCCCTTACATCTTCCTCTCAATTTTCCTTTTCCCAGTATTATTGATGATAGAATCCCCCCAGTCCCGTTTTATAATAGAAACAGCCATGGTTTCTCTTAGGAGACGGAAAATCTGTTCTTCTTTTTAAAAATTTGGCTCTGTTTTCTATGGAAAATGGATATGGCTCTATTTACAAACTGCTGTAGGTGACCTTGCAAGCTGAGTGGAATTCTGGTCCGAATAGACTGATTTAGCCAGGCTGAGGGATGATGTGTATCTCATATCCTGTTTCAGCGTTTTCTGATTTTTCTGTCCTTCTGCTGGGAGCCTTCCCTAACCTTCATGTTCATTTGGAAGCTGCTCCCTCCCCTGTGCTCTCTGCATGGCCTCGAGGACCCCAAAAGCTAGGGAGATGGGAGAGTTTGCAATAAAAACTGACTTTATTATGGTCATCATAAAATGCCAACAAGCAGCCCTATTTCCAAAAGGGAATAAAACCTAGCAGCTGTGCTTGTGATAGGAAAAGTGACAACCTTTTAGCTCATCACCAGGAAGGGAGTAGAGGGAGGGCAAGGTCCCGGTGGTGGGAGTGGGAGGGGAGAGAGGATGGCAAAGGCAGGAAGAAGAGAAGAGAGAGAGGGGAAAGGGTGAGAGGAGAGACCATGGGCTAGGAAGAAAAAGAGGAGATGAGAAAAAGGAAGTGGGCCTAACAGAAGTGCCTCTGTCCGCTCAGTAGATGGGAGGAAGGCTCAGAGCCTTCAGTGTTGCAACAGCATCCTGTCAGTTTTTCTTTGGAATCATTCTGCAAGGAAAAGGAATGCACAGGGACATCCTTACTGACTTCTAAATACCATGGAGAAATCACAAAATTAAAAGTCCTTAAGAATGAGTTTGTAGGAATTATGCTTCCCCCACTTCTTTCCCTGTGTAGCACACACAGCGTTTGGGGCCTTGGGCATCTCTCCTCAGGGCCTCTGTCTCCCCAGCCTCCTCCCCAGCCACCTGGGGCGTCAGCATCAGATCAGTGCTGGTTTCTTTCTCCATCGTTCATTTTCCAGGAGGAAGGTCCACAATAGTCTCCAGCTCTTGTGTTCAATACCAGGCCAGTCACCCTGAGAAAAAGAAAATAGAGTCAAAGGTCAGCCTAAGCCTTGGAGCTTATGGCGTTGTTAGAAAGGGGACCGTGGGTGATGCTCGCAGCCCGTGTCCATGCCTGACCCTGCAAGGGGTGCTCGGTTCCAGGCTAGTGGCTGAAAGTCAGCAGTGGTAGCAGCCACCGCGTTTATCTTCAGTGCAGTTCTAATGAGATCACTTGTCTTTACAAAACCAGTATGGTAGTCTCAACACTCCCCCTCGCCCCCATGACTGGACAGTGAGGAATCTGCAAAGACGATTGGATGCACCAGCATGAAACCCTTAGGTTTTGAGAAGGAAGCCTCAGGCCCCTCCTTCAACCTTCCGATTGGTCAGTACAGCCACAGTGGTTTTCCTGGTTCAAATTAAATTAAGAAATCAGGAAAGCCAGGGGTCCTAGGGTTTTCTTTTGATGAAGATTTCTCGGAACCTAAAGAACAGAAACCATGAGGTCCTGTTGTTTTCACCTTAAACAGGCACAGAGTTGATAATGGAATCCTGGGTTAGAGAAACCTTGTCATTCTATTTTCATAATTCTTCATTTTCCTTCCATGAAAGGCAACAAGATGTGAGTCTGCCAGAGGGCCATTATGCAATATTTGCAGATATTTGAGTCTTACAGACAGAGGAGAAAATGTTACATTTGCAGCTAAATAATTACTTTTTAAAAGAAAGAAAAAGTGTTTTCAATAACATGTTTCATTCTATTTACAAAAATCCATCTTTAAACTTCCCAGTCAGAGGTAAGAAGCAGATGCTCAACCCATGGCTTTCCACACAGTATGGATTTTTTCTTTTAGTGTATCTGGAAGTCTCGTGAATTGGGGTAAGGTGATTCAGCTTGTACAGCATAGCCTTTCATCATCCTCACGCAGAGTCTGCCTCTCTGTATCCGTATGGATCCCCTTCTGGCCATGGGGGAGGCCGCAGGGGTTGTCCACCTCCTTGTGGGTTTCATGACCTCCTGATGTCATCATGAAATCCGCCCATTCTGTGTTGCTATTTCTGCATTTTTCTGTCTGCCCCACTGAAGCTCATTCTTCCAGCTGTGCCCGAGGTTGCTGGTCACAGATCTCCAGACTTTCTTTGTACTGTGTGGGGATGGCCCTGTGTCCCGACTCCCATGTAGCCTAGTTGCTAAACCTGAGTCTAGGGGAGCTCTGGCCACAGCCCCCTTTCACACACACACACACACACACACACACACACACACACACTCCTCTCTCTCTCTCTCTTACACACCTTAGAGAGCCATGCTCCCTCTTCTCCCTACCCCCCCACAACCCCCCCCACACACACACACTGGGAACACTGCTCAAAGTTTCGTTAGGATGGTAGAATGATGAGAAGTAACGGTGCAGTGTGTAGGATGGAGGTGGGTGGGTTGGGGAGAAATTGACAGGGATGGGAAGCTGGGGGGCTAGCACAGTATCAAATCTCTGAGGTGATGAGGCCTGGCTAAGAATTACAGCAGAAACGGAACGATGAAAATTTGGAGACATTTTGAGGAACAGCTTCCTAGGATGGGGTTCCTGCATGTAGAAAAACAAAATCAAGAATCAAAGCTAGGGTCATAGTTTTGAATCTGGGCAGCTAGAAATACATCATTGCCTCTGGCAGGAGTAGAAAAGTTGGATATTGGGGTTCATTAGCAGGAAAGCTTTGGCATACTGGTTGTGAGATGAAGGCAGTGTCTCCCAGGAGAGCTAAGCAGGTGTGTCCAGGGTGCCAGGTGCTCCGGGAAGTGCTGCCTCGTTGTGGAGGAGAGGACCTTCCGTGAGCCCTTTGGTCATGGTCACTGGCATGTCACTGCCAGTGTGATCCACTGAGATGACCTACATGTGGGTGAGATCTGAAGCGCTTTTTAATTTTTTTTTTTTGGTTAAACTTTCTATTTTGAGATAATTGATAATTGTAGATTCACATATAATTGTTAGAAATAATACATAGAGGTCCTGTGTAATCTTCACCCAGTTTTCTCCAAAGGTAACATCGTGTAATACTGTACTACAATATCTCAAATCAGGAGATTGAGATTTGGTACAGTCAAAAGACAGAATATATCCATTACCAGCAGGAGCCCTAATATCACTTCCCTCCTATTCCCACCCCCACTTACATCCCTGGCAACCATTCATCTGTTCTTCATTTCTACACTTTTGTGATTTCAAGAGTGTTATATAAATGGTAGTGTGCACAGCATGTAACCTTTTGGAGCTGGCTTTTTTTTCACTCAGCAGAATTATCTGAAGATTCACTGAAGTGCTTTTTGAGTTACATAATATAAAATAGGATCCTAGCCTTGAAGAGATGGCAAAGTCTTGTTCAAGGTGTTCCTGACATTCACCAGCCACATTGCTGATACTCCGGCAGAGAGAGTGCCATTTCCCCCCAAGAGCCATTAATAGACACTGGAATTGAGGGAAAGCCTTCCTTATTGGGACCCACCTCGGCGTCTCTGTAATTAACCAAACGCTGTGCACTGCCTTCTTGAACAACACACACTCACTTCCCCATGATGCTCTTTGAGTTTTTAAAGGCAGTTATCATGCCACCCTGTCCAAACTAAACTCAGTGGTTTCCACAGATAGTCCTTGGGGATGTAGTTTGCAAATCCTCATCATATGGGTTACTAATTTTTCTGTCTACCCAGTACAAAGAATAGTAATATGGTAGGCTCCTGGGATACGATGTCACTCTTCCACAAATCTTACCTCTGATTTCAGCAGCAGCCCTGGGTGCTGGCCCAAATCAAACTGGTAGTTCACTATACCTCCCAGGTTTGTTTTTTTTTTCCCCACTCATCCACGTTTGCCAGTTTCTTCCATTCTGCATCTCTGTGATCGTTTTACACCTAAGTGCAGAACTTTGCATTTTTTTCCCATTGATTTCAGGCCAGAGTTTCAGCCTCAATATACTTTTGAACTTTGCCCATTCATCACATTAACTCTTAATCTTAGTTTTATTTAACGTAAATTGAATAAGCAGAGTTTCTGTGTCATTGACCAAAATGTCGACAGAGGCAAGGAATGTGTAAGGCAGTGCAGCCTGCAGGTCAGCACTGATCAGTTAGGGCACTGGGGCCATTTTAGTGCAATTAGTGGGAAGGCATCTAACTCTATGATCATCCAGCCTCGTTTCTTCATTGAGTTTACAAGGTAAACTGGTGGTAAGGGTAAGAGCTTTAGGGTCAGACAACCTGTGTGATCCTTTGGGTAGATTATTATTTTTTTCTATAAAATGGAGATAATAATCTATAAAATGAGGATAATAATAATGAAGAATATGTAAAACACTGAGCATTGTACCTGCACCTAAGTGCTCAGTGTTGTGAGTTAAAAACTCTTTTTCACTTGTCTACCACCTCCTGTTTAAAAAAAAAAGAGATGCACTCAGCTTGCCAGGACCTGTTCACCTGGAAACTGCTGGTCCCGGCTGTTTCCCTCTCTTTTCTAAGTGCTCATGACACATTCGTCCAAAATATGTCTTGCATGGGTAAAACTTCTATTCACTCTTTTGTCTTCTATGTTTCATTTGGGCAGTTTCTACTGACTTATCGTGAAGGAAACTGATTCTGTGCTCCTCTGTGTTGAGTCTTCCTGATGAACTTCTGAACACATTCTTCATCTCCTTTAATGCTTATTTCCAGCATTTCCATTTGAGTCTTTCTTCTAGTTTCTCTCTGCTGAAATATATCATCTGCTTATGCAAGTTGTGTACCTTTTCCACTAGCTTTTAACATCTTAATCACTGTGAATTTTATAGTTCCAGTATTGAGTCAAGTCTAAGTCTGGTTCGGTTGATGGCTTCATTTCTTGATAGCAGGGGTGGGGAGTTGGAGCTTTCCTGCTTTTTTGTACATCTTGTAATTTTTGGTTGAAAGCTTGGTATCATGTATAGGACAGTATAGACTGCGGTAGGTAGTATTTATGCCTATAAATGGGCAAGTCTCTAACGCTAGGCTATTTGAGAGGTTGTCAGTCTGCTCTCGAGGGGAACAGGGTTTGGGTTTTGCTGTTGCTCTGGTATGTTCCTGCACCACCAGTTTTCAAGTTCCTTAAGGCATTATCTTGTGCTTGAGGTGAGGACTGGTTTGCCAAAGGGTTTTTCTCAAAGTTCCTTTTTTCACTGTCAGCTTGAGACCTTTTTATGCGTCTGAGCCTCAGAGGGGGTCTCTCTCCATGCTCCTGTCCCTCTGCTAGCGACAAGCACCAGTGACACTTCCTGGACCGGGCTTTCTCCATCATCTTTGTTTTCGACGTTGGTCTTCAGAAGGGTCAGTGTGCCTGGGTCTTGGTGGCGGGGTGCGGGGCGGGGACTACCTCAGTGATCCTGTACCTCCCTCGGTAGTAGGGGACCTCTAAACTTCTGTGCTGAGGATGGTTTCCTGCTCCTGCCGCAGAAGCACAGAGTCTTATTCTTCTCCCTTCTCCTACGCCCCCTGTGCGTCAGGGGCAACAAGATTTGCTGTCCTTCCCTGCGGCTTACGGCTTTTGTCTCATAGAGGAGAAGGCTCGGGTGTAGTTTCCTGCCTGTCCGGGTGGTGTGGTAGCTGCTCCCCTCCTCCTATGGGGTGGTTGCTGTCGTTCTCGTTATCTGCTTGTGCATCCCCCAGCCTGCACCACGGGGAGACTTTCTTAGGTCTCCATCCCTGCCCGATCTTCCTCGTGGTGCCGTGGAGGTCATTGCACAGCGGCTGTGAGTGGATGCTGAATCCCTCTGTGTCTGTAGCTCCCAGGGGTACCATACTCTCATGATAGTCTATCCTTGGCCATTTGCTGCAACTATGATCTGAGTTTGACTTGCTTCTCGGCATGGTGGCTCCGTCTTCCTACTCTGCTCTACTTATATGGGCCATTGCTGTGTCCCACCTTTTCTTGGTGGAAGGAAAACTGTTCCTTTTTAGCTTTCATGCTATTTGGTTGCCCTGAAATCCCATCTCTCTAGTGGATTCAAGAAAAGTTGATTTTAATGATTATTTGGCCTTTTTTCTTGTTAGGTTTGGAGCAACACTCTTTGTAGCTTTCTGAGTAGGAGCCAGAGGTTCAATTTTGTATATTTAAAAACACGATAAATAAAATACCATGAGAGCTACTCAGGCAATGAATTCTATCAGATTTTTATGTTTAATCTTTCCAAATTACTTGAATTA
Organism: Globicephala melas; assembly: GCF_963455315.2. Taxonomy (NCBI): domain Eukaryota; kingdom Metazoa; phylum Chordata; class Mammalia; order Artiodactyla; family Delphinidae; genus Globicephala; species Globicephala melas. Next base: position 38,440,120 of record NC_083326.1, on the reverse strand, counting down.
ATATGTATTTTATTAATAGAAAATTGGATTAAAACTAATTTCATGATGCAGTTAATGATAACAGATTGAAGAAAAAATAGCTAAAGTTTATTGGTGTAATATGAAATCTTGATATTAAAAAATAACCTTTAAAAACTTTTACTGATTTTTTTATGATAATAAGAGTAATATATTCTCTTTGTATAAGACTTTAGAAATACAAAAAAAAAGTAAAAATCACCTGAAATGCTACTATATAGATATAAAGATTGTTAACTTTGTACATTTCTTTCTACTCTTTTTCTTTGAAATGTTCTTACGTAGTTAACTCTAAATATATTATAAGCATTTTCCTGTATTTTTATGGCATTTCAAAACATGTCTATGTAATATTTAATCATACAAGTGTACTATAATTTATTTGATTTTTCTCATTTTGTAAAATCAAATTGTTTCTAATTATGCACTATAGAGCTTCTTTGTGTCTTCATGAAAACACGTTTAGTGAATGAGGTTGTATTTCAGTTTTTTTCCATGTTTATCAATATTTCATTAGGTAAGATTTTTTAAATTCCACAAGTTGTAATGGCAGGTTCAAGTAATATGTGTATCAGAGATATTATGGGTGCAAAGAGCCAGCCTCCCCTTTATAACTATTGCTCTTTTGCTGGTTATTTGGCTCCATACACCCAGAAAACTAATTCTCACTGATTTGATCTCTTGGATGCCCCCATATGCAGATAATCTCAGTGGAAGGGAAAAAAAAGGAAGTTTTACTAGTCATTGTTTGGGAAGAGGGAGAGGCCAGAGGTTCAAGCCAGACCTTAAACGAGCCAGCAGGTTGAGGGGACCCCGTGGTCCAGGATGAGTCTCCAGCCACAAAGCTGGAACAGCAGCTTCTTCAATCCACTCTGAGATGATCTACTTCAGGGAGCCGATATGTGGAAGGAACCACAGCTCTCCAGAGGCTTATCGATAAACCAGAACGGCAGCTTACTATTTTACACAGACAAGTTCCCCTGTGAACGTAAATGGGAGACACAGGAGCAGGGGTGGGATTTTGACTCTTCTGCCCTTTTAGGACATGTGGCCAAGGACTAGCAGCTGTGTGCTAGCTGCTGGAGAGAGTAAGAATGGGTGGTTCTAATATGGAAGACATCTGGGGTGATGTAAAAACCCCACGGTAGCCGATGTGCCGTTCCTTAGGAAGAGATGTTCTTAGAGAGTTGGGTGGACAGGAGGACTGGGAGAAGCATAGGCTTCCTGGAGCCGCCCTGGGAATAGCCCTACAAGCTCAGGTCTGCCTTTGCCAGCACCGCTCACCCGCATCCCCGCAGCCTCTCTCCACCTGCCAGCACTCACCTGCCCACCTTCTCCACCCATCCAAGGAGATGTGAGCTGACGGCCGAATTCTTGCCAGTAGCACATTCACCATTCCTGAGGTTTGCTTGTTGTCCACTGTCATGTTTCCAGAGCTAGCTATTTATATAAGAAAGTTCTTTAACTTTGATTATTCCTTGGAGAAGGATATATGTCACATTTCCCCAAGGCTTATGTTTTTGCACCAGAGGGAAAGATGGGGTTCCCTACAGTAGGTAGAAAGAATCAGATAGGCCTGGTTTTTCTTTGACTTCCTCCAGAAATTAGCTGCGTGACAAGTCACATAGCCTCCTAGACCAGGAGATTTTGCATCTGAAGGTGGAGATATCACTCATGGGAAAAGTCCCCACCCTGGTTGATTCCCCCCTTCATCAGATACTATCAAGGTGTTCCTTCAGGCAGTATTTCAGTGCAGGGTTTCCGGTAGTGCTTAGTTAACAACAGTGGATTTATGTTACCTGTTACCAACTAACTCTTCATAGTTACACTGAGTCTCCTAAGGGAAAGTTAGCACAGTGGATGTTTTCTGGTCTTGTCCACTTTTAGTCATTATTCTTTAAGAAACCTCCAGCTAAACCCCAGAATTTTATCTCAATAGAACATGTTCATTTGTAGCATTATTTACTATTTTGACATTTATTTGAATTATTTTTGAACAGTCTTCTGTATTTTACATTCTGTAAGATTTCCTACCACTGACTAGTAAAAACTTAAGGGGTTACCAGCCTCACACTTGGCTACTCCGTTAATCACCAAGTTGGTTCCCTTTCTGCACATTTCACTGGGTCATAAACAGGTCGGCCATCAGGGTTTGAGGCAGGTGACTTCCTGTCCTGGCAGAGGTGCCAACCTTAGTGTGTTCACCCCTCCCTCAAGAAACCTGAAAGCCACAGCTCAGAATTCTGGACTCAGGGAATATATTTGGGCCCATACTTTATTTCTGATAAGATCCACCTCATTTTGCAGACAACATCACAGAAGGGGAAAGATTTGGAGTCCAAGGTATCTGTTTGATAACCAGTTACAAAAGGTTCCGGGCACATTCTGAGCTTTTCGCTTAGGAATTCTGAGCTTAAGTATATGTTTAAGAGAAGTTCTTAAAGATAAGTATCTTAAGTCACTTGAATTTTTTGTTGTTGTTAAAATATTTAGTATATTCTTAGTTCTGGTAAGCTTGTAAACAAAGTGGCAAAGCTTTGTGGATCCAGTTAACCTTACAATTTCTAATTCAGTTTTAATAACCAGCATCCCCTTCTATAACATATTTATCCTTTTTTAGTGGAAAATGAAAATAGAATGAAGCATGTCTTTCTAACCCCCTTTGTAATTTAAATCCTGAGGTTTGGAAATTGTTTTCTTTTTATGGTTGCTGAATTTTAGAAGAGGAGTAGGAATTTGGAGATTTCGGGGAATATTTATTTCTACCTAATAAACAGCATATTTGACCTGCTAAGTGTAGTTGTTGGTTTTCTCTAAGTACAATAAAACATGAAGGGAGTTCTGGCTTGCTTTTAAGTGCAGAATTATTGAGAAGCTGCCTTTTATTTCTTTTCCATACATCTGGTGGTTACATTTTATCCAAAACCTAGACACCCGGGTTCTGTACAGGCTGACTCCACGCCCTCCCTGTGGGTTGACTCGGAAAATTAAAAAAAAACAAAAACAAAATCCAGCCAAGCACCGTGTGGACACCATCCTCCTACTCTCAGTCCCTGCCTCCCGACACGGAGGTGACGCGGGAGTCCCGAGTTGTTCGTGCAGTTGTTCATGGAAGCTCGGTCCCTGACTGAGGCTTGACCTGACAAGTGCTGCATCCCTGGGTCATCAGGCATCCTTGTTCCTCTGAAGCCTCATGGCCCCTATTTTACGCTGTGTAGGAGCAGAGAGCGAGAATGACAGCTGCAGCCAAGAGTAAGGCTCATACTTGTGAGAAGCACAGTTCAGTGCTGCCTGCATGTGCCTGTCCTTGTGCAAAGGGGTTGTCTCAGATTCCTGTCATATACTGTGATTTAGTTGCATGTTTTAAAGCAATATAAAGCATAATTTATTATAATGGACAGCACTAAAATAGACTACAGTACTAGTTTTTCCTAGAATGTAATTATAGTTGACCTTTAAATTACACAGAGGTTAGGGACACAGACCCTCCTAGGAGTCAAAAATCCACGTATGAATTAGTCAGCTCTCCGTATTTGTGGTTCCTCTGTATCCATTGTTCTGCACCTGTGGATTCAACCAGCCATGGATCATGTAATACTGTAGTACTTACTTTTGAAAAAAATCTGCATATAAGTGGACCTGCGCAATTCAAAGGGTTATTCAAGGGTCGACTGTATATAAAAAGTAGGTAATGTGTAGCCCAAAGGCTGAGTCTCGACCCCCAGTGTGTTTCCTCCAACCCTAAAAAAGAGGGCTTATTTGTGTTAGCAGGAACCCACAGGTTGTCACACGGCTCTTCTGCACCATGGAGGCCCCGAAGGGCGGCTGGATCAGCCCCGAGCCTGTCCAGCTGTCTCTTCTCCCCACTGCAAGGGCTCTGCTCTGGGAAGCGCTCTCTGTTCTCAGCAGCCTGGCTTGGAGGGCCCTTAACACGGTAATGCTCTCAGTTGTGTGGTATGGAGGTGTTCTGAGTCCTCTCTCCACAGCAGGATGACCATCTCCTTAAAGGCAGGGCTACAGCTTCCTGACTCTCTCAGGGAACCTCGCTGGTGCTGGGCATCTGGAAGGCACTCAAGACATTGAAAGAAGAAGCAGAGCCTCTTGGGATTCAGAGGAACTTTAAATGGGCTCAGCCAGTTCACCCCCATCCGGGTTCTGAATTCCTTCTGCAGTAGCCTTAGCAAGGGCCACTCAGAACCTCTGGATGTGGGGAATCTACCACCCCAGCATCTGGTTGGTCTTAGAGCCACTGCTTCTGAGGCTGACTCCATGTTGCCGTGTTTAACTGTTTTGTGACCAGTTGCTTTGTCTTCCCAAGCGATTGATGCTCCACCGGAATGAGAATCTATTCTTACTGATTTTCCCTCAGTGCTAGATGGATAGGCCGGTGTTTGAGCCTGTGAGTCATTGCAATGAAACCCCTCATTAGAACATGAAGGAGCACCAGGCAGAGATGAAACGTCCTTGGAGTGTCACTGCCCTTTGAGAAATCTTCAGTGTCTGAGCCACGCGGTGGAGTGTGTGCTGGCATCCGAGCCGCTTGTTCCCGCCCCCTCATTTGCGGTCCTTGCTCCTGCCGCCACAGTGGGCCTGCCTCTCCTTCCCCATCACTGGCCTCTGGTTTGCCTCTTCTCAGCAGGTCGGGAAGCTCAGTGGCCGCTCCTGTTAGCATGTGTCTTAGGATAAGTGCTGTGGCACCCGGTGTGGATTTTTAAGAGCTTTGAGATGAGCAGCGTGTTTGGACTTGGAGGAATGGCTGTGTGGCCTCCACTGTGGCTATTCCAAGGTTTTGGAGGGTTTTGATAGCTTTCCAGGTTCTGGAGGGCATCAAATTAAGTGATTTCTGGAAAAATAAGGGTTTGATGTAGAAATCTTTTGAAGTCAGGTACTTTTATTACTTTCAAGTCTGTGCAGTAATGTTAGTGAGGTATTTGTCAGGAGGAGTCCTGCTGGATGTATTTTGATGGTTAGTTGGGACACGCTTGCAATTAGTACCATTCATTTCCATGAAATTAACGTGCTGATGCTCTTTTTTAAAGTAGTTTAACTGTCTAATATGTTTGTGATTAATTTCACATAGTAAGTCTTCCAAACATAAATAAATGTCCACTTAGACTCAGTAGAAGCCAAATTTGTAGAAACCTAAAATCATGAATCAGAAGAGTTTAGGGATTTAAAAAAATAAAATAACAGTGCCAAAAGATCTCTAAACAGAGCCTTTATTGCAAAGGAGAAGATGACATGAATAGGCATGTTGAGACTAATAGAGAAAGAAGGCTCCCTGAGAAAACAGTCAGTGGCTTCTTACTTAGAGAGCCTCATATGGGAGAGTGGGTCCCTGGGACCATGCCGGCCAAGGCCCCGTGACCACAGAGATGCCCAGAAGGGGGTCCTGCTGAGACCAGCTGATGGGGGAGTGGGCTGGGCAGCAGCCAGGTTCTTTCCCACGAAGGCACTGAGGAGGCTTAAACCACATAATAATAGTGTACCCACTGAGGAGGGCGCCAAGCCTGGGCTTGCTGGGTTGTTTTATTTACTTGAAGAAATTTTTTTCAGCTCTCAACGTACAAAGATAGCACAGTTCATCATGCCATGCCTTCCCCTCCTACCCCCAACCTTGTACTGCTGAGAAAAATACTCTGGAATTTAGTCTGTTCTCAGTCAGGGAGAGCAGAGAATGTGGGACTCAGGTTATGAAGTTGAAAACTTCTAAAGAGCTCAAAGCCCTCACAGGAACTCAGGTGCCACTGCGATAAGGATGTCGCCGTGAGGACAGAAGCCCAATACGCTGGTTGTCCTCCGTGAAGTTGTCGGGGCGTGGAGTCGGGGATACAAGGCTGGGTACACATACATTAGTGGTTGGGTGTGCAGAGCAAACCTCGGTGAAAAGGGCGCGCCGGCCTGCCCTTCGTGTGTAATACTGACCCAGTAGTTCCTCGGGGCAGACGCTGTTTCCTGTGTGTCAAATAAAGTAATATCTCCGCCACCAGGTAGCTTCTGCTCTAGTTGGGGGCAACAGAGGAACATCAGGTGAACAAACTTGTGTGTAGCGATTTCAGTTCATGATAAAGGATGTGAAGAAAATAGAACAGGGTGATGTGAGTGACCAGGGGGCTCCTTTAGATGAAGTAGTCAGGAAGCCACTTCCCATGAGGGGAAATTTCTCAGACCTGGAGGATAAGGAAAGGCCAGTCCTGTGGTGACTGGTTAAGGAATAGCCAATGAGAAGACTGAGTCATGCACAAGCTTCAGTGTGTGAAAAGCGCACGGTCGCATGACTAAAGAAAGGTGGCTAATGGAAGCTCCCTGGGCAGAGGGAGAGTGACAGGAGATGAGGTCAGAGAGCTTGGCAGAGACGTAAAGCCCACAGGGGTGGATTCCACCCTGAATGTGACGCAGAGCGAATAGAGGGTTGAGAGTGCCCAGGTCACTCTGGCTGCAACGTGGAGAATGGACTTCATGGTGACAAGCCCAGAAGTACTTAGGAGGCTGTCATGGTGGACAGGGAGATGGAGATGTGGAGGGAGTCAGGGCAAGGACAGCCGCTGACAGCCCTGGACGATGGCGTCATCGTAGGATTGGGTGGGGGAAGGGCAGGGTGACTCCCACTTGCACTCAGTGGATGGCGGGGCCTTGTCCTGAGGTGGGGGCTGTGGAAGGAACATGCTGGCAGTGGTCTGTGGGATGGAATGAGCATGCGTGCCAATCAGGAGTCCTCTTTGGGCCATATTGAATTTGAGGGCCTGTAAGCATTTGAGTGGCGATGTCGGGGGCCAGGCCTGGAGAGCACTGAGTCATAGATGGGACTTAAAACTAAGAGCCTGGATCAGCTCACCTAGAGAGAGCGCACGGCAAGGGACCGGGGGAGTAGTGAGCCCTGAGGCCTTCCCACACCTGGAGGTTGAGCTCCTCCTGGAGAAGGAGCCACCCAGGTAGGAGACTGTGGTCGGCCATGGCGAGAGGAAATTGTTTCTGGAGGGAGCCGTTGATCGTGTCACGTGCTGCTGAGGGTTGAGCCAAAGTGAGCACAGAAGAGTAAGCACTGACCAACGCGGAGGTCATCAGCAGCCTTGACAAGAGTAATGTGATCTGCGCGGTGGAGGTAGAAGCCCTGTCACATTGGATTGAGGAGTCCATGGGAAGTGAGGAAGGGGGGCTAGGGAGGGTGACAACTCTTTTGAAATGTTTTCCTATAACTTGGAGCTGGGAACCAGGGCACTGGCTGGAGAGAGATGTGGAATCAAGGAAAAGCCAGCTGGTTTACTAGGGAAGTAGGACAGAGGAGAAGGGGCAAGGGGTAGAGGGAGGTGCATGTATTTGGAGAAATGACTGGGGGTGGGTGGTGGTTTCACGCTGTTTCCCGCGGCGTGTGCAGGGCTCCAGTTCTCCCCTAGTGCGTACACGTGCCCCTAATAATTCGATGTGAGCTGATGCCTACGGGGGCACTGGGCCTTTCTGCGCTGCAGAGTGAGTGGAGAGCCTGGAGCCGATTCTCCATGGCCACGGGGGTGGGGCGAGGGGACGTGGGCTGATTGGCTGGTCCTTACCTGATCCATTCATTCAGCGAGCAAACATGGCTGAGCCCATTCTGTGCCAGGTGTAGTTCCAGGCCCTTCAGACACGATGCAGATCAGCCCCTGTCCCCTAGAAAGTGCTTTCTGCCGGTGGGGGGCGGGGCACTGCCCAGCCACCTGCTGTGGGTGGGAGGAGCAGCCCCAAGGCAGGTTTGCTGTTTCTCAGAAGCAAGATTTGAACCCATTTCCAGGAGGAACATGGTGTGTGAGTTCCTTGAGAAGGAGGTTCTTGGAAGGAAGTGGGGTGCAGGAAAGGAGACTGTGGGTGGAGGTAGCAGCTGCAGCACCTGCGGGAGCGGGCAGGGAGCTGAGCTGGAACCCCCAGGCTGCCACAGTCCCCCAGCTGCTGAGCTGAGTTAGGGATCTGCGGTAGCATCAGCTGGGAGGTTGGGTGAGTGACCCTCGGCCCGCGTGAGGGAGGGCCCCTGGGCTCCGTGGGGCTCCTCGTGCGTGCAGTGTTCTGGGCCCAGGACTGTGGGGTGAGGCCCCAGGCAGACCTCTCTGCAGTTTTAAGGGCAGGACTTGGTTCAGGTGACCTATTGTGACCCTGGACAAGTCATTTAACCTGCTGTGCCTGCTTCCTCGCCAGAAAAATGAGAATCGATTGTTCTACTTCAGAATGATCTAGTCTGGATAAAATGAAGTAACCAACCCAGCAGCTGTTACCTCGTCTGTTGAGAGACCATTGGTGTGAGCTCTGGGGCCAAAGGCCTTGTGTTCAAATTCTGGTTCTATTTCTAGCTGTGCAATCTTGGGCAGGGGCCTCTGTGCCCTCAAGTTTCCTAACCTGTGCAATGGAGACTGTACTAACGCCTGCCTTCTGAGGCGTCCAGTGAAGGAATCTGTGTAATTGCTGAGAAGAGGGGCTGGGTGCCAGCTGCTGTTAGGACGAAGCTTTCAGGCATCCCCGCCGTGTCTGCAGCTACACGATGGTTGTATCTTTTCTCTGCAGTTCCGCCTGGTGGTGAAGACGGCCCTGAAGCTGCTGCTGGTGTTTGTGGAGTACTCGGAGTCCAATGCACCTCTTCTGATTCAGGCCGTCTCTGCTGTCGACACAAAAAGGGGTGAGTGGTCCCTGCCCACTATGTCATCGAAGTAGAAGCGCCTAATGAAAGAAGGCTTCCACTTTTTACGTGTTCAAAACAGAATTAAGAATGAACAGAATTCCCTTTGTGTGGACTTCCCACCGCAGGAAACGTATATTTTAGGATAGTTAAGTGTACAAAGATTAGGTTAGGGAGGGAACAGTGAAAGAAAAGCACTGCTGGGCTAACCCATAAAGCTAACCCAGCTTATCTTTATGCTGTCTTCAGCCTCCGCGACTGAACACACAGAACCAGTTCCTTATCCTCTTTTCCCATCCTGTTGGGATCACTCTGACTCCTTCCTCTCTTCCCCTCACACCTGCTTGGTTGGCTCTGACCCCCAGATGTTCCTTGAATGTTCTCGCTTCCCTACATCCCACACCCTCACCATCTCACCTGGCATCCCTTGCTTCCTTGAATGTTCTCCCTTCCCTGGCATGCCCACCCTCCCCTCTGCTATTGGAGGAGTCTTCTGAAGCACAAATTTGGCCACATCGTTTTCCATCTAAAACCCGCCAGTGGCTTCCTGGTGCCCACAGGATTAGGACCTGACGCTTCGCCATCTAGCCCCTGTCCACTCGTCACCTCCGCCTCCTACCCGGCTTGCAGCACACCCTCCCTATCTTGGATCAGATGGGCGTATGCTCTCAAAGCCCTCAAGCGTCCCTATTCTCTGCTGTGCTCTTGTCACTGCCCGTCTCCCATGAGTGTGTGCCCTGCTCAAGGGCAGGGTGTCTGTCTCTTCTTGGTGTCCCAGCACCTGGCTGGCCCACAGCAGGCAGGCCTGCTGTACACACTTCATGATGAATGAGCTTTGGATTCGGTTTACTGTAAAGCAGGCCGTGGCTCCTATAATACTGTGAAGCCTGAAGCTAAAATGGGGTGTTTTGTTTTGTTTTGTTTTGTTCTTTTAAAAATATTTTGGTTTTGTTCCTCAGTAGGACATTTTTATTAATATTATCATTCCCACAAAGACTCTAACAAGAACAAAAACTTGATAACATTATTTTTTTTCTTTTTATAACAGTAACACTCTGTAGAAAATTTGGAAAAAACAATGTAAAGGAGACCGTAAAAAATCACCTCTAATCTCACCAGAGAGAATTGTTGTTAACATGTTGGTGTATGGTTTTGTGTGTGTGTGTGTGTGTCTCTGCATGTGCACACACATGTTTATGAACAAGTCAGCCGAGGGACAACTGTCAAAAAGGAACGAGAGGCCTAAATAGTCCTCTTTGATTCAAACCACTTGTGTCTCTGACTTAGCATTGCTCAGAGACCCACATCCAGGGCTGAATCCAAAGATGAAAGAAAGCAGCTTACTAGTTGCTTTGAAAGTTTGAATATAAGTTAATGAAAGCCATCCAGGACCGTGAGCTGGGCTCCCGCACTTTCCCCACAAACACGCAGGCAGACCTCAGTCCCCAGCTCGGTGGATTGCAGGCTGGAAGGGACTCCAGGCCTGTGTGTAGGTGTATCACAGAGGCAGTCCCTAGTGTGTGGTCGGGAGCTGTGAGTCTGGAAAGTGGATCCCAGACAGGGGCAGGTTTCTTTCTGCCACAGCCCGTTGCCATCTGAAGCACGAGCATGAAGACCTTCATGGCCTCAGGAGCAGATCAGTGGGACCCCCTGAGAATCCTAATGGAGGCTCTCAATGGCTCAGAAGCCAGGCCGGGCTTTCCCAGGGCCAGTCAATGAGGCCTAAGGCCAAAGGTGGGTATTTGTGGAGAGAGTGAGGCCAGTCCTTTCATCGGTCCTTGGAAGATTCATACTCCATCCTCCAACTCTGGGGGTTGCTTTAGGACAATTAGCGGACTCTTCATTTGCCTGTCCTAAATTTCAGGTAACCCATGGGCCCTTGTCGTGGGCGCCATGTTAGAGGGGACAACCTTCTTGTGACCTTCCTTCCTCGGACTGCACATTTCATGGAGGGCATGTTGTGGACGTAGAGGAGTGATCCCGAGGGCACCCTACCCCCGAGACTCTACCTGCAGGCCCAGTCAGAGGCTGTCAGCTCTACTCTCTCCCCCAAGACAAAACAATGGCCATCTTTCCCCAATTTGTAAAAATATAAAATCAAAACAGCCAAGGGGTTGTTTCTTCAACGTCACGATTTTTGCCTGTAAAATTTCTTAAGCTTCTGGCAAGTGCTGTCACCTGTCTGCTACTGAGCACTAGTGGCTGAGAACAGAAAGGAACAACACTGATGGAAAAACTCATCCATAGCTTATCACGTGTGGTTCATTCCCATGTTTCTCTATGGCATGTGTGGTCTCGGCCATGATTTTCTAACATATACATATAACATCATCCTCTTTTACTGCTAGTAAAATTGTTCCTGAACCCTGTGCTGGAATTGGACATCTAAATATGTCATGCTCGGGCTTCCCTGGTGGCACAGTGGTTGGGGGTCTGCCTGCCGATGCAGTGGACGCGGGTTCGTGTCCCGGTCCGGGAAGATCCCACATGCCGCGGAGCGGCTGGGCCCGTGAGCCATGGCCGCTGGGCCTGTGCGTCTGGAGCCTGTGCTCCGTGGCGAGAGGGGCCGCGGCAGTGAGAGGCCCGCGTACCGCCAAAAAAAAAAAAAAAAGAAAAAAAAATCTTAAATATGTCATGCTCTTCTGCAGGAAGCAGCATGACTAGCAGGTGTGTTTCCACCTGGCAAGCTTAGAAGCTGCTCTCGCTCTCCAGTCCCCTCTCAGCTGGACCAGCAAGTACACAGACGTGCCAGAGGTGACTGAGGGCCAGCCGAGTACGTCCATTTCCACACAAGTTTATAAATAAGCCATAAATTTGACTCCTCAAGGTGGCTTTAGACTCATTTTGGGGGAGATAGGGTGGAGAATGGGCATGTTATAGACTTTTTTAGTAGAAAGGAATTCTTTTGGATGATGAAAACTGTTAAGTTTAAAGAATCAGCAAAGAAAATCAACAAACGAGCTAAAAGACCTCAAAAATTACTACCGCCTACGGCAGATGAAGTTGTCTGAGAACAGATTCCTCTGGTTGCTTTATAAACATCGCACATCCCACACGTGGGTTAACCAGAAGTGTTCATTTGTGAGCGTGGATGGACAATTTGCTGTTAGGCCAAGAGTGGGCCAGTTAGGGAACAGCAATAAAAGCTGAGGGATCTAGGTGTTTCATAGAGACTAATAAATATGCATGAATTAATGAAAATTAAACGGGCCCCATTTGATCCCGGCAACTGCCCCTTTGGTTCAGGGGCTAGAATGAAATGGTGGACTGGAGTTAGTCTCCAGGGCATGGCTCAGTGTCACACCTGTCTGCACATACTGCAGGGGCAGACTCTTTTTTTAAAGATTTATTATTTATTTATTTATTTTTGGCTGCATGGGGTCTTGGTTGTGGCATGCGGGATCTTCGTTGAGGCATGAGGGAACTTTCGTTGCGGCACGCGGGCTTCTCTGTAATGGTGGCATGCAGGGTTTTTTTCTCTCTCTAGTTATGGCGCACAGGCTCCAGAGCGTGTGGGCTCTGTAGCTGTAGTGCACGGGTTCTAGAGCATGTGGGCTCTGTAGTTTGCGGCACGCGGTCTCTCTAGTTGAGGCGCGCAAGCTCAGTAGTTGTGGCGCGCGGGCTTAGTTGCCCTGCAGCATGTGGGATCTTAGCTCCCTGCCCAGGGATCTAACCCGCGTCCCCTGCATTGGAAGGCGGATTCTTTACCACCGGACCGCCAGGGAAGTCCCAGGGGCAACTGTTTTGCCTGCATCTTCAAGTCAGTTTCCCTTCCTAGTGGATGGGGCCAGGCAGGAAGAGAGAAGGGCAGTAAACACTCATGGAAGCCCACGGGAGGGCCTTGCCTTGTCACTTTGCTATCATCAGAGACTTCCTTTCCTGGGGACCTTTGCTGTGGTGGTCAACAGGAAACTGGTCGAGAACCCTCTGCTCCCCTGGGCGGGGTGCCCCTCCCTCTGCCTGTATGAGTTTGCCTCTCAGACACAGGGGGCGGCACTTATTTTGTTACCCACAGACTGGGTAACTTATTTTGAAATTTCAGTCATAAATCTTGAGTCCTGCTAATTTGGTTCAGCACTGCTTTTGAAGAAGTTCCATTTTTCATTTGAATGTGAGGTGATGAGATATGACATAATTTTTAAACATGTGTCTAACACATGATTAACAGGGGAAAAAGAATCCAGCTGTCTTTTCAAGCGATCCCGTCTCTGACTTCTGCTCAAGGATATGTTGCTCTGTGAAGAATGCACAGAGCATGGTGGAGGTTAGAGTGGGCAGAACTCAAGCTCTGTTTCCATTGCTGCTTAGAGCAGAGGCATACCTGTTAAGTGTTCATTGATCACGCTGAAAGGCTTGGAACATGCCACTGGGACCTTGTATTTGAGCGTTAGACCAACTTGTGTACAAGGCATCGTGCAAAATAGCTTACTCTTTTCTTTTGGGTTTAATACAGAGACTCGGGGGGAGAGTAAGAGGGAGAAGTGCTGAGCAGTTTATTCTGGGTTGAGGGAGGAGTGCTGCGGTTTGGTGGGAGGAGGACTCTGGCCTGGGAGCCTGTGTGGAAGGCCTATGGGTCCGTGTGGGTGTCCTCCACCCACCACCACTGCAGTGGCGGCTACTGCTGTTCGAGTGCCTGCCATGCAACAGACGCTGTTCTAAGCGTTCTTCGTATAAAACTCATTTGTTTGACGAATTTATAAGTGCCAACCATGTGCTTGCAAACATCAGAGAAAAGCCAGGCTGTCATGGAACCTACACTCACTGCAGTGTTTGGGGTGGAGGAAGGGGAGGTGGAGTTGGAGGGAGACGGATGATAATGATGAAGGAAATTACTGTCTCCTGACGTTCTCCATCAGTGCTCAGGAGAATCGACAAAGTGCTCTACCTCCATGACACCTCATAGTGAGCCTCTAGGGTGGATCCGATCCCTCCAGGTTAGACGCGTCTCTCTAGCCTCTGTTCATTCCACTACTTTGGGGCTCGGTTTCGTTCTCTGTTATGTGAAGGGGGAAGATCGTGTGGTTTATGATTCTAATACAGGACCGTCCCCTACCTACACATACACACACGTAAACCCCAAATGGAGCAACAAAGGTGATGGTGGTGGGGGTGAACTGGACCATTTAGTTCTGACAGATGGCGGCTCTTGGGACAGTTACGACTGCTGGTGCTTGATACAGGCCAGCTGGAGCCCTGCCAGGCTATTTGTGTTGAACTAGAAGGTTTCTTCCCCTTCCCCTTCATTCTTCTAAAAAGTTTCTATTTTCTGGTCCCCACACAGTCAAAGGACAGTGAACATTTATCCCAACAGTGTATGAATACATGCAAATTTCCAGTCTTGAAATCCTTAAATGGTAAGAAGGGAGTCAGATATTACCGCTGAAGAACACGGTTTTTAATTAAACCAGTGTTTGAGTGTTTTCATTATAATGGATAAACTAGTCCACAGATATGTGTGTCTGCACGAGAGAGAGAGGAAGAGAGGAGATAGTCCAGGTACATCCCTCTCTCTGGGATGCCTGTGGTTGCTTCTTGTCTTTTCCTTCCCCAGGCCCTGTTTGACATGAGTGACCCCAAAGTAAGGAACCAGGAAGCAGTTCTGGACCCCCGAGCCCCACTAGGAATCCTTCGCACTGATGTTTTCCCTCTTGCATAGGCTTTTCTTTACGCGTATGTGGGGAACCCAGTAGAACTCGTGTTTTCGTGTTTTGTACTGAGGTCGGGTGTGAGTGTGAATGACGGAAGTTGTCCTTGTTATAAACATGAGCAAAGGCACTTGGAATGCTTGACCGATTCCTGGACAGTGAGACCCATGACCTACTGACCACACTGATTGTCTTGAGGGCGGAAGCAGTTACTTTGCTGGGCTTTGGAGAACAGGTGTGGACTTCAAAATAGTTTGATGATAAAGATCAGCAAGAAGATAATTTTCAAGAATTTCAAGAATTTCAAGAATTTTCAACAGTTAGCAGGCAAAGGATCATGCTTTTGTGTTCACAGTAACAAAGGGTCATAGAAGCTTAGTCCATAGGTTCATAGTTTGGACCAACTGGGCAGCTAGTCCAAAGGAAAAGGCTTTTTGTTCCCTGGCTGGGAGCACCAACAGACCTGTACATCAAACTACATCTGTGTCTTTCACATTGTATAGTAGGTGCCTATTCCTTTTAAAATTCTCCTGTCTTCTCTTCTTTTCTTACGGTGTGCATTTAACCCTCTGGCTCTTTTACAACTGCCCCAGTTTAACCCACCTATGCCCTCTCAGGGGTCTCCAGTCACTAGTCAGACATTTTATTGAGCACCTACTATGTGCCGGGCACTCTGCCAAGGGCACAGAGATAAGACAGACACATCACTGCCCTTGGGGAGCTTTTGTTCTCAAGGCCAGGAAATCAGCTCTGACATAACCCATCCATGAATCAGCATTTGGAACCCACTGGTTTTAGGTTACTTCAGACTTTACTTTTTCAGCAAAAATAAGCCATGTCCCTTTGAGATCTTTATAGAGAAAGCAGGAAAGAGCTGCACGTTCCACACCGCCACGCCAAGGGCAAGGCAACACTTCACTGCAGATGTTTATCTCCAGCGTAGGAAATCACATCAGGACGTCGTGTACCCTTTGTGGCCTTGGCCTTGGCTTGGCGATCCTGAACGTGGAGGGTTTCCCTGCCCTCCCTGGAGCCACGGGACAGCCTCCAGGAGCCTCCCCCAGGAGCTCCACTGAGGAGTCACCTCTTGCACCAAACCTTCCTCGACCATCGCACTGCAAGAGACAGACCTCCCTTGCTGAGTGACAGGCTTGGCTAAGTGCTTTGCCTTCTAAGTGCTTTTACCCTGTGCTGAGGTGTGTTCCTGTACTTGTGCCTAACTGTTCCATTTGATTATAACCTCTTGATGACAGACTCCCAGAGACCCAGTTCCTTGGTACCTGGTTGATGCTTAAATAGTTATTTGTGCCTTGATTGAATACAGATAATATACTTCTGTTCTTGAAATGTTTGCTAGATGGACGTTTCACAGTTATTGTTTGAAGTCCATTGCTAGAGTGACTGTAAAGCTCTCCTGTGTCCCCTTTCCTTGCAGGAGATGGACATACAGAGAGTGCTTACAAAGAATTTCCACACTTGGAGAGTAAAATGCATGGTCTAAAAAAAGCTGCATATGAATGGATTTTTAAAAAATCACCTATTTAATATAAAGGGAACTTTTCAAACAAACTGATAGGCATCCTGACACTGAAGAGTATACGTTTTCAAGTAGACAAGGATGACATGGTATATCGTCACCTAATTGGAAACATATTCAAGTCCATCCTAAGAATTGTGTCATGCTTTGAAATTTGGTGACTGAAAGGCACTGCCATCATTGGGTGATAAGTCTCTGGATAAACTGTGATGTGAATTGGACAAGGAGTGTTGACTTGCTGTTTCTAATGATTTTTGCTTTATTCTAGGAGTCAAACCTTGGTCAAATATCATGGAAATCCTGGAGGAAAAGGATGGGGTCGACACGGAGTTGCTGGTTTATGCAATGACTTTAGTGAACAAGGTCGGTTGATGTTTGTTACCGGTTGAACTGTGTCCCCCCACGCCAAAAGATGTGTTCCTGTAGATGTGTTCCTGAAGTCCTAACCCCTGGTACCTGTGAATGTGATCTTATTAGGAAATAGGATCTTTGCAGATGTAATCAGGTTAAGATGAGGTCATTAGGGTGGGCTCTAATCCAATAGGACTGGTGTCCTTATAAGAAGAGGAAAAGAGATACACATAGAGGGAAGACAAGTTAGACACACATACATGAGGAAGACAGCCAGTGAAAGCAGGGGCAGAGATTGGAGTGATACATCTATAAGCTGAGGACCGCCAAAGGATGCTAAGCGTTGTCAGCAGCCAATCCCGGATGAAGCAAGGACGGATCCTACCCTAGAGCCATCGGAGAGAGCGCGGCCCTGCCGACACCTTGACGTCAGACTTCTAGTCTCTCCACCTGGGAGAGAATAAATTTCTGGGTGTTTTTCTTCTTCAAAAAACCAGTTTTTTATTTTTAAAGCTCTGCCATGTTTCTAGTGGGTGCCGAGGGTCACCTGCCACACTCACACCAGGTGGTCCTTGTAGCCAGCTAACAGTCTGACCATCAGCAGACCAGGCCAGAGAGGTCCACTGGGGGGTGGTTCTGCCTTGCTGCTGGTCCTGATAACTTCTTGCTCCAATTCATCTACGATAATTTTGCCCTCCGAGTCCCAGATCTTGATGCTGAGCCAGCGGCAGCACAGAGCCAGTAGCATTTGGGACGGAAGCACAGGGCGTTGATGAGGTTCCCACCATCTAGCGTGTGAAGGTGCTTGCCTTCGTTGAGGTCCCACAGCTTGGCCTGGCCATCCTTGCCTCCAGAAGCACGGAGGGGTCCATCTGGAGAGATGGTCACAGTGTTCAGGCAGCCTGTGTAGCAAATGTGATTGGTCTTCAGCTTACAGTTTACCAAGTTCCATACCTAATTTCTGTTGTTTTAAGCCTCTCAGTTTGTGGTACTTTGTTATGGCAGCCCTAGGGAACTAGTACATGTGAAAGTCTAAAATTTGCCCTCTGAAGAAGAACCGCATCATGTGCACCCCCGTGGCGGGAACACCCTTCAGCATGCCTCTTTGCAAGAGAAAACCCTTTACACCCACGTGTGGCATGTGTGCTGGTGCTCATACCTGTGAAGGCCTGAGAGTCTGCATGCTTTCTGTGCTTTGGTTCTTTCCAATGAAACCGGAAAGAGGGTAGCGAGAATTTTATGCCTGCTCGCCCTATCAAGATGTCCCCTTGAAAACATTTTCCCTTAAGAATATAGATTAGCAAGTTTTACTCTAAGGAAATCATTCACAATCAGACAGAAAAGCAAGCACCCTGTTCCACGGCTTACTGACTTCTGACTGCTGGGGGCGAGGTATGGATTCCTGAGGGCGGGTCCCGTCCTCCTCCTGTGATGGTGACCTCACCCTTGTGCTCCCTTTCCTCCCATTACGTCCTCCCTGGTCACCAGCTTGTGTCCGTCCTGAGAGGTGCTCTGACCGTGGGTCCCATGCTGACCTGGGACAGCCCACTCTCAGGACTGGAGCTTCTTCATCCCGGTGCTTGGGCCCCTTCCTCATTAATAATTGAGGGAGGGTGGGGTTGTTTCTCTTCCCTGGACTCCAGACGCTACATCAGCCACCCCAAGATCCTCCCTTTTTGTGCCCCAGGCTGCCGGGTGCAAGCCTGAGGACCAACTGCAGTGATCATTAGTTCTTCAGAAAGGACCCAGAATCTCTTCCTGAAATGTAACTGGAGAAACATTTCCCCTGATGACTGGGGACAAATTAGTAGAAAGCAACATAATTATGAAGAGTAATTCTACTAGATATTAAAATGTTGTGCAAACTCTAAGGATTAAAACAATGTGGTCTTGACTCTTTCCTCAGCAGATGGCTGGAGCAGAGGGGCTGTGAGACAGACCTCAGTGCACAGGATGACTCACCCTGTGATTGAAATCCATAGGGATGGTCAGCTTTATTCATGACTGGGAGAGGTTTTGATAAATGGAAATAAACAAAAACATACTTTGACTGTATACCAAAATAAATTTCAGGTAGATTAAAGAGTTCAGTGTAACATATCAAACTGTAGAAAACTGAGGAAAAACTAGAGGTGAAGATTAACTGGTCTCTAGTTGCCGAATAATAAAATAGTAAAACCAGCCAAAAAGATTCCAAAGCAAAGGACTTAAATATTTCACTGTATAAAACTATAAACTATAAAACATCTTATTTTAAAATGAAATCCAAAACAAAAACTAAAGGCAAGTGACAAACTGGGAAATTGTTTGCAAAAAACTGGGCAGAAAATGATACTATCCTAAATATATTAAGAACTCAGTTGAAAAATGAATGACATTAACCCTACTAAGATTAAAAGAAATATACAGTAAAACAACAAGCCATTTTCTCCGGGTCACATGGGCAGTGATTGCTTTTTAATGAAATGCCGCTTGTTGATGAGGTCACAGGAAATTTCCTACAGTCCTGGTGGGGAATGGGCATCATTTTTCTGGAAGATAATCCTAAGAATTCGGTTTTTATTTTCAAAGCTCTTTGTGAGTTGATTTTACCATGCAATTTGAAAGCAATTTTCTGTTGGTTTTTGAAGATGAAGGTCACCTATTTCCTGTCGTTTTCAGTCACTGCCACTGTTTCGGAAAACATTAAATTCAGCAAAAATGGCATTTTCACTCTTGCACAGTGTTTTCATTGTAATGCTCTCCACGTTAGTGGTAGAGGCCATGCTTGGCTGTGTAACGATCCCAGCAGCAGCCGCATGGCGTGGGCATCCTGCTGCCAATCACTGGCAAGGACCCAGCACGTGTCACACTCTCCTTGGCACCATAAGGCATCTAACGTCCAGGAATTCCTCACTTTCTCTTCTGACAGTTCCGTCTCATCTTTTGTTCTGGGCCAGGGGAAGTCCAGGAAGGTCCTGAGGACATGATTCTAAGTGTCATCCTTTCCTCAAAAAGGTCAGCAGGCCGCTGGCACCCACACTGGGTTTGTTTTCTGTTGTTGAACTTTAGTCACGTTTATCGTTCCAGTGAGTAACATCTTCTGAGATCCCAAACATCATAACACATTGAAATGCTAATATGGGTCTGGAAAAAATTCAGACTCTGAAATGTGGGAAATTATACTGCTTTTCTAACTTTTCTTTCAGCAAGATGGAAGCTGGCCTAATAACATGGAATTCAAAACATTAACATTTTTATGACAAAACAAGGGTATGAAATTCTAGCCTGCTCATGGTTCTGAAACTGAAGTCTGCTCCCCTTGTTAAACAGGGAGATTAATGAGGGGTTCCAGGATCCAGACTAACGCCCCCCTGAACTCTCCCCACACCCCCAAACCATGTCTTCAGAAGATCTGAGGGAGCGTCAGAAACGAACCGTTTCTCACCGTGCAAGCTGAAATTGCATGGTGCCCTGTCCTGATCCAGCTGCAATCTCCTAGGTGGGAATCCCCGCTTTGGGGGCTCAGATATTGACCACCTTGTAGAATCAGATGAAGCAGGTGGGGGGCGGGGGATGAGTTACAAGAGCCATTACCATGGGGCTGGCTTGGAGCGTTCAGGGAAGGTGACCCCAGGGAGCCCTGGGGAGGGAAGCTGCTCTAGCGGAGCCAGCGGGTGAGTTACCTGATGGGATTCACACTGAGCATTTGTTTTTAGATTCGATTATATTGTTTTTTTTAATTACCATATAGTAAAATTGACTTTTTTCTCTTGGTATTTAGCTGTGTAAGTTTTAACACATATATAGTTATGGATAACCTTCACAATTAGCATATAGAACGGCTCCATCTCCCCTCAAATCTCGCTCACGTTATCCTTTTATAAAGACGTCCTGATCACCTGTTCATGCCCCTGGCAACCACTGATTTATTCTCTATCACTATAGTTCTATTATTTAAAAAATGGGAATCATACAGAATGTGACCCTTCGAGGCTGGCTTCTCTCACTCAGCACAGCGCCTTAGAGATTCATCTATGTTACTACGCGTATTAATAGTTTGCTTCTTTCTGCTGCTGTCTAGTGTGCCATTGTATAATATAAATATGCCTCCAATTTTTATCTCTTCATCCACTGAAGGAGATTTGGGTGCTCACAGCTTTTGGCTTTCACAGATGCTGCTGCTATGAACACTTGTGTACAGGCTTTCACCATACTGGTTTTACCCCACGAGAAAGATTTGATGGGATCAGTGAAAACCCAGGGACTGGAAAATAAAATGTCCTTTAGGACAGAGATTTCTCCCTCTGAGAGAGGCTGTAAAGATTTACTTGTCACAAACCCTGGCAAGACAAGGTCTAAGAGAAACCAGGAAGGGGGTCCTGAGTGTCGTCTGAGAGTGAAGGCGTCAAGAGACAGTTGCTCATAGACGTTTCTGGAGTAGCTGCCTCCTTTGCCAGAAATAGGCACCTTAGCAGTGATTGTCAGGGTAGAAATGGGAGTTCAGGGCCCAGGAGGGGTGGGAGTGTGGCAGGCAGCATTTGCTGAACATGTCAGAGAATCAGCTGAAAAGAGGTGAGTGTGTTTCTGGGCTGCACAGTCCCCTCCCCGTGCAGGCGGAGAACGAAGCTGTCTTTGACAAGATCAAGTGCATTCAGGGTGGTATGGCCATGGACTAGAGAAGCTGTCTTTGATCGTGGTGGAAGGCCAGCTCCCCTGCAGCCACCCATGAGAGGTGGTGGGACGTGGGTGTGGCTCAAGCCCACATTTTCACCGTGGAAATAACAGATGTCCTCTCAGTCAATACCCTCAGATCTGGGCCTCTTATTAAGCGAGGGCTCTCTGATCTGTTTGGTTCTACAGACCTAATTATTTAATAGAAATCTCCCCACCAACCCATCATGGTTGGGCTTGCTAAGGCAATGGGGACTAGGTCCAGGAATTTAACCTCCTAGAAACTTCTGAGAGAAGGAACCTCAGTTGACTCTCAGCAGGGAAAAAAGGGAAGGAGAAAGGAGGGGAACGGGGAGGTGAGGAGACTGCCAGAGGCCCCTCTCTGTGCCCATCCTACCCCCCACCCCCAACCCCACACTGCGGTGTAGAAAGTTTTGAATCTAGCCCTGAATGTCTACTCACCTGTGATTGGCAGGTCAGCGGTCAGTCAGGGCACCTCCAATCATTAGCCCTGCCCTGGCGTTTGTATCACCATTTCCCTCTCCTCATCTTTTAACAAGTTCTGGAGTTTTCACTAAAACCAAAAGGTGGACTTGTTCTCATAAGAGGGTTCTTTGGACAGGTGTGTACTTTTTAAGTTAACTCAGTGGACTGCTATCTGCTAACGCAGCAGTGACTGCCTTGCCCGGCATCTGCAGACCCCTATGTGTGCTTCCACACTTGGCCACTTAGGTGTGAGCACCTGTTTATTTATTACAGCTGCTGACTGGTTCACAGCCTCCTGTTCTGTTTCCTTGCTGGGGCCCCTGATGGATTAAGCTGTCGCATCCCAGTTCTTTTTCTTCAGTGACTGGTCTCAACAGCAGTGAGTTGTATCCTGTTTGTTCAGCATAGAAGGGAAACAGCCGTTATTTGGGTTATGAGTAGAGACATTCTTTCCAATATTAATAGCCCCAAAATAGAAGTGTTAAAAGAAGTTGGTGCTGTGAGATGATCCTTAAGAAAGTACTGGTCTTTTTTCTTGCAAGGCAAGTCACCATGTTTAGAGTATTTTTGAAATGCAATAATAATGAAATAAATAGGGAGTCGAGACCTTGAAATTTCAGGCCAGAGTAGTTTGTGTAGATGGCACAGGTGTGTGAGGAAAGGAGACCGGAATAGCAGGTCTGAGCGCAGGGTTTTATTAGTTATTATTT
Organism: Globicephala melas; assembly: GCF_963455315.2. Classification (NCBI taxonomy): domain Eukaryota; kingdom Metazoa; phylum Chordata; class Mammalia; order Artiodactyla; family Delphinidae; genus Globicephala; species Globicephala melas. Next base: position 38,418,082 of record NC_083326.1, on the reverse strand, counting down.
AGTAACTTCCTGTTACCTCAGGCGAATCCTTCCCTCCCCTGATTTCATCTCCCTCGTTTATAAGATAAGGGACTTTGAGTAAATCACCTCAAGGGTCCTTCCGGTTCTAAGCAGAGGCCTGATCTGAGCTATCATCCTTCTTTTAAGAGAAGCAGAACTCACAGAGAAGTCAGCTTTTCCTTTCTTGGGTTATCTTTTTGTCTCTTGGTTGCCGCTTTGAAATTTCTCATGTTTTCCTAAATGTCTTAGACCAAGGGGAAGGCCTGCCGAACTGAAAGAAAAGGGAGTCATTCAGTTGTCATCACTCCAGCTGTTGGTAGATCAATCTTAACGGGAGTTTTTCTGATCACTGGGTATGTTAGTTTTCAATTGCCGTGGAACACATTACCACAAATTGAGCAGCTTGAAACATCCCAGGCTTATCTCCTCACAGTTTCTGTGGGGCAGGGTCCAGGTACCACCTCTCTGGGTCCTCTGCTCACAAGAGTCTCAGAGGGTGGCAGTCAGGGTGTCACCCAGGGCTGGTGTCTCGTCTGAAGCTTGGGGCCCCCTTCCGAGCTTCTGTGGTTGTGAGCAGAGCTCACTTCCTTGCAGCTGTGGGACTCATGGCGGTTTGCTGCTGCTTCTGGGACAACAGGACAATCTCTCTTCTAGTCTCTGTGCTCAGAAAAGGCCTAAACCCACTTTTAAATGGCTCACGTGATTAGGTCAGGACCACCCGGCTACTCTCCCCTTTGATTAACTCAGAATCAACTGATTTGGGACCTTAATGACATCTGTAGAATGCTTTCACCTTTGCCATATAATGTCACCTGATCATGATCATGGGAGTGTCCTCCCTACCCTCAAGGGGAGGGAATTGTATAGCACCTGTATCCCAGGGGGCGGGATCCTGGGGTTCATTCTGCTTACCACACTGGAGAAGCTTTTTCTCAAATGAACTTAGCATCTGTTTGCTTTGCCCCACATTGTTATACTCGTGGCCACTGGCTACCATGCAAAAAATGCCCTGAGAGCCTTGTGACCGTCCCCTAAGACATGTCTGTGTCCTGTTCTTTCTGCATCCAGACCTTGTCAGGATTGCCAGACCAAGACACCTTCTACGATGTGGTGGACTGCCTGGAGGAGCTGGGCATTGCAGCTGTGTCCCAGCGGCACTTGACCAAGAAAGGGACTGACCTGGACTTAGTGGAGCAGTTGAACATCTATGAGGTAACAGGATATGTGTATGCCTTTTGTAGGGCCTCATACAGCCTGGACAAACGTCAAAGGCTGAGGGAGACATACTCTAGACCAGTGGCTCTGAGTGTGATGTGGCAGCATCTGCAACACCTTGGAACTGCCAAAACGCAGGCTCTCAGGCTCCGCCCCAGACCTGCTGAGTCAGAAACTCCAAGGGTGGGCCCAGATTGATTAATTGCTATTTTATTTTAAAGAACATTCATTCCGAATGAGGGGTGGTGGGGAAGGAGGCACATAGATCGTGTTTCTTATCCTCGGATAGGGGTGGAACTTTCGGCAGGGCTCTATATAATTTGTAGGGTCCAGTGCAAAATGAAAATGCGGGGAAAAAGTGCTATTAAAGATACTAAACTTTTCACTTTCTTCTGCTTTCTCTCTCACCTTGTCATGGTGGGTTTTTTTAATTTGCTAAAAGTATGTACGCATTGAAGACTATTTGGAAAATACCAAAAAGTGTAAGAGAAAGAAACCGCCCATGATTTTATTACTAACCATGGTTAACATTTTGGTCTGTTTTTCTAGTCTTTTGTAAATGCATAGACTATGAACTCCGGAGATAATAGTGTGTATACAGTGTTGTGTCCTGAATCTTTATTAGTAAATATTTTGGAACCATTTACTTTTGTCATTGACTCGTCTTCAAGAATTTCATTTTATTAGGAACATAATAGCCTGTCTGTCTGCAAGAACCTTAATACATATAACCAGTCCCCGTTTTCTCAGATTTAGATTGCTTCCAAGTTTTTGAAAATGATAAATGCTGTTATAATGAACAGCTTTATTCATAAATTTGTGTGCACAGCTAGAGTCCTAGGAGGGATATTTCCCAGCTGAATGGCTCCATTGTGATCTTCACTGGGTAGAAGTGGAGAAACTGACATGTAACTCATTACTTCCTTAAAGTTACTGTCATAATAAATGACAAGCTGAGGAACAGAACAGAATTATCTTTGTATGATCTTAGGAAAAAATCAGTGGAAACTGAGCCAGAGAGATCTGCTGTCAGAGCATAAAGCTTCCCACAGCTGGCCAGCTCTTTTGCCCCTGCTCTGGGCATCTTCTCCTCTAATGAAGCCTCACTTACCCAGTAATCTGCTCACACTTTCATGTTTTATTATCAGTGGGTGGTGGAGGAGTATGTTCTCATGGCTCCTAAGAGACAGGATAAAGTAGGAATTAAGTAAGAATACTAAAGATGGAGAAGGAAGGGACTAAAGACAGTTGGCTCACATCAAGGTAGAAGGACGTTTCCCAGTACATATACCTCCCTTTCTTTACCCCCTTCCCCCTGATCAGAGCTCCAGTCTCTGAGACTCTGCTCAACCAGGGTCTTATATTATCATAGCTTTGGATTCTGTGTGGTCAGTGTATATCAGAAGATAGCATAATGCAGGTGAATTTCCTACTAGTGAACCAACTGGGAGAGCATTTTGAAAAGTAGCCTGGATACCTCCCCCAGAAGACTACTTCTGGTTTCAGGGCATACTTTCTCTCCAGTCTACCTGACTCTCAAGCTACCTCCCCATCTTCCTCTTTCCATTCATGCCAAACGTTTTAAAAGATGTCCTGTGTTCACAGTCTTCCTTTGGTCAAATGGCATTTGCTTAATTTTTTTTTTTTTTTTTTGGCGGTACGCGGGCATCTCACCACTGTGGCCTCTCCCGTTGCGGAGCACAGGCTCCAGACGCTCAGGCCCAGCGGCCATGGCCCACGGGCACAGCCGCTCCGCGGCGTGTGGGATCCTCCCGGACCAGGGCACAAACCCGTGTACCCTGCATCGGCAGGTGGACCCCCAACCACTGCGCCACCAGGGAAGCCCCATTTGCTTAATATTTTAACATTAAGAACATATCATTCACAAATGTAGATTATATGTTTCACTCAAAGAACAACAAAACAAACACCCATTGTGACAGTTAACTTTATATGTCAGCTTGACTGGGCCACGGGGTGCCCAGATATTTGATCAAACATTATTCTGTGTCTGTATAGGTATTTCTGGATGAAATTAACATTCACATTGGTAGACTGAGTAGTGAAGATTGCCCTCCTCCATGTGGGTGGGCCTCATTCAATCTACTGAAGGCCTGAATAGAACAAAAGGCTGAGCAAGAGAGAATTCACTCTCTGCTGATGGTAATGAGCTGGACATAGTTTGCCTCTTACCTTTGACCTCTGGCTAGAACTAACACCATTGGCTCCCTTGGTTCCCAGGCATTTGGACCACAGATCTTGGTACTTCTCAGCTGCCATAATCATGTCAGCCAACTCCTTACACTAAATCTCCATGTATATCCTATTTGCTCTGTTTCTTTGGAGAGCCCTCATGCACTCCTGTATTTAAGAAGCAGAATATTACCAGTAACTCGGAAGTGTCCTTGATGGTCCTTCCTGGTGTCATCCAACTGATTTCCAGCACTGTTCTCTTTTTTTTTTTTTTAAATAATTTTGTCTGAAAATAACTTATTCTGTGAGCTAACACAAAGGATCAGATTATCAAATAAGAGTTGACAGATCTGAGATCTTGCTACCTATAACAGAGCTATACTAATCTATCTAGGCTAATAATTTCCAGAATGCAGAGGTGCAGAGACCTGTGACTCCCAGGTCTTTTATTCGTATATCAGACATGTGCTGTCTGACCCAGAACAATAGATGAGGTCTCCAAGTGTGGTTCACGCGTCACCTCGCCCAGTGAGTAATTTGCTTCATAACTATGAAGGCTCTCTACTACATAGTCCAGAGAGTCATGGCGTATAAATCCATAAATTCTGTGTTTATTTAGTGTAGGTGATCCTTAGCCAATCCTACCCTGCTAATTAAGGGCATTCCAGAAACAAGCACTCTCATTTTAGCAAATATCATCAGGCTGTTTGTTAGATAGTCTAGTTATTAGCATATTTACAAAAGATTAGATGGGGTCATTGTCTTCTTTCTTTCCGCAGAAGCATCACTACTACGAAAGGAGTGGAGGGATCACAGCCCAGCTGTTTTAACTCCTTCCTCCCAGTCTGTATCCCTAAACAACATATTAATTTTGTCTTTTTATAAATGGAACCATACCTTTGGTGTCCTCCTACAGTTTCTCTTTTTGCTTATTGTTTTTGAGACCTACCCATGTTGTTATGTGAAGTTCTGGTTTGTTCACTTTCACTGCTGATGAATATATCCCAATTTATTTATCTGCTCTTCTCTTGATGGATGTCGGCTGGTTACAGTTTTGTTGCCATGACAATGCTACCATGACCATTCTTTTCTGCGTGTGTGTGCGCGCGCGTGCCCAATACTCTTTATGTTTACATATCAATTCTATACTCGCTTTGTAAAAATATTTAGAAGTTTTTCTTCTTTCTCTCTGCCCTTGTCTCTGGTCTTTGATTATTTGATAGAATTCCCTTGGGAAATTGGGTGGACCTGTGATGATGATGATGATGATGGGGCAGAGGAGGAGTGTGTGTGTTTGTGTGTGTGTGTGTTGGAGGCAAGAGATCGTTGGTAACTATGTTTTTTCTATGGGTATTGGTCTATTTAGACTTCCTATCTTTATGTAGATCAGTTTTTCTGAATCATATTTTCCTAGGAAATTATCCACTTTATCTGGATTTTTAAACTGATTACTAAAGAGATACATAAATAGTCTCTTAGGAATGTTTTTAATTTCCTCTTGTTCAGAAGTTATTTTCCTTTGTTAATTTTTGTGTTTGCAATTTCTCCCTTTTTTTCCTCTGGGTTAACTAGTGGTTTGTCTGTTTTGTCGTTGTTGTTAATTTTGACTTATGTATGATTTTCAGTGCTCTTCTGTTTTGTGACCCAAAACGTTTTTATCTCTATAATTTCCTTCTTTAATTTTCTTTCAGTTTACTTTGTTGTTCTGTTTTTAGATTTTTAAGTTGTTTATTTACTTTATTTCCTTTTATCCTTTAACCATCCTCGCATTCCTGGACTGTAGCCCACTTGGTCATGATGTGTTCTTTTGTAAAGTGTGCTGTTGGAATTCTGTTTGATACTAATTTATTTAGGATTTTTACGCGAATAGTCATAAGTAAGATTGGCCTCCCTCTCAGCCTCCCCCCTCTTGCTTTCTTCCTTTTCTGTATGCCGTCCCTAGTAGCTTGGGCATCACTGTTATGCTAGCATCATAAAAAGATGACGCTGGTGGTCATGAAACCACTTTTGTATGATGCTCCTGTAGAATGCACTCCCGGCGACTATGTCTATGGATGTCTCCAGGGTACCTCTCTGATTGTTCCTCCTCGATGTCCTCCCATGGATCTTTCTTCTCTGTCTCTTCCCTTTCAGTGTTGGGGTTTCCTTATCAAACCTCCTCCTCTCTCAGTACATGCAGCCTGCACTATGATTCACCCAGTGAATTCAGCAGCTTTGGAGGCTGGTGGCTGATACCTTGACCCTGAGCTTCCTGCCAAGACTCCTGGCTGCCTGACCCTCTGCCTGCTTGTCTTTTTGTATTACGTTCATTCATTCATTGAGGGTATGTCACATACTCTGCTAGGGCTGAAAATACAGAGCTAGAAGATCTGTCCCTGCCCCAAGCAACTTTCATTCTGTGGTCTAAGACAAGCAGGTGGCTGGTTCCCCCAGCAGCTAAATGTGATGGCACAAGAAGGGACATGGAACATGCCAGAGGAGCTCAGATTATGTCAGTCACAGCCACCTGGAGGCTGCATGTGACATGTATCCAGCCCTAACGAAACCTTTTATTTTTCTCCCATGACAAAAACAAAAATCCCACACAATCTGTTTATTTCTCCATGTCCACAAAGAGCACAGTCTCCCAAGTTACAAACCCGGAGCTGTCCTGGACTCCCTCCTCTCTCCTCTGTCCCCATGCTCGACAGTCTGATTGCTGAAGACTGTGATTTCTTCTCCATTCCCCTAGCTCAGGCCCTCATCATTTCTTGCCTGGATTATTGCAATATCTTCTCATTCTTTTGTTCCTCTATGAATCCATTCATCCAGTAGAACTTTACTGAGCACGTACTATGTGCCAGGCATTATTCTAGGCCCCAGGACACAGCAGCAAACTAGACAGACAAGGCCAGTGTCCTGAGGGGATACACATTTTCATGGGGTGCAGACAGTGATCAAAGTACGTGAGTAAGCTGAGGATCCAAGATTGCTGGCGTGTCTATGAAGAAAAGAGACAGGATGAGGTAGAGGTGAGACACTGAGGCAGGGGGAGGAAGGCCCATCTGAGGTGGTGGCCTAAAGAAGGACAGTGACAGAGGGGAGAGTAGTGGAGGAGCTCAGGTTTGGCAGGTGTGAAGGGTTGAAAGGAGGTGTGATGACGGGCAGGGCCTGGAGAGGTTGGCACCTGCAAAGTGGCATCCCCTGGAGGCTTCTCTGCTTATTCCCTCTTCCTAACTCCCTGCAACTGAAAACAAGGGATCCTCCTAGAAGTCAGATCTGACTACGCCATTCCTCTATTGAAGAAAATAAACAGGAGTGAAGAATGAATGAAAAACCTTAAAACCTTTTTCACAGCCCGTGGGATGAAGCCCAAACTCTTTGAGTTGGTACGAGAGCTAACACCGTCTGTGGCCTTCGTGCTTCTGTGGCCTGTCTCGGGTCATTCCTAAGATGTCTCTGAAGTTTCAGCCACACTCAACTTCTTCTGTTTCTTGAACGTGAAAGGCAGGTCATCAGGGAGCTTCCCTTTATCCATTCTCCTTGCTTTGCCTGGAGTGCTCTTCCTTCCCATTCTCAGGTTGGCAAACTCCTCCTCCTCCTGTAGGAGTCATCTCAGATATCCCCTCGTCCGCAAGGCCTCCCTGACAAGGTAAAAGGAGTTCCTGCTACTTGTCGCCTGCACTTTGTTTATAACCCAGGAAGGAGCACTTGTCTGTGTCCACACCTCAGACTGAACAGTCCTCAGGTCGCACTTGTCTATCTGTTTGCCTTTGTCATCTGTCTCATTCCTCTCTAACCCCTTCGCCCAGCAGCGCACCTGCCCAGAGTAGAAGTTCAGTGGGCACTTGAATGAAGGTCTCTTTTAAATATCACACATTTTATTAACAGATGCTGGGTTGAAGGAAGGGCATGATTTAATCAGAAATCAGCTACCTTAAAGGGGAGATGCTTTGAGTAATCACTCAAGGTGATTACTGAATGCTTGGAGTACCAGGTAGAGTCAGGATTTTTATTCCTTTCTGAAAATTAATGCAGTTTTAAAAATATTTAGTGCCACAGGACAACTAAGTTCATTATATGCAAGGGCAGCAAGGAGGCCTATAAGCAGTGCCAATATTTTCCTCACAATAGACTATGAATGTTTTCAAGCCATTGTAGAGACCTTGGTTGGGTTTCTAGAATTCTTCTTAATAGTGGAGGATGTCTGGTGACCATATGTCCTGGACTTTCTGGGGAATGCTCAATTCCATGTAATTTAATTCCATTTTAGAAAGGTGATTTAATCCATGTTTAATTAAATTCATTTGAATTTTTATAGCTTTGAATGATTTTTCAAATACATAAATTCACGAATCAAAATAAAAAGTCTTTTGTCAGATTGTGTTCTAGCTTTTGATTCTGAAAATGTGGTCCTAGTAATGGCAAAGGCATCTTAGGGATGAAGACTTTGGGGGTGAGGGGGTGACTGTTACTGTCAGGAATAAATAACTTATAGATCCATTCTCTTAAAATTCTTCCTTTATCATAGGTGATTTTTAAAATGTGTATCAGTTATCTCTTGCTGTATAACAAATATGCCAAAAAGAGTGGTCTTAAAACAACAATTATTGCTCATGATTCTGTGGGTCAGAGATTTGGGCCTGGTTCACCTGAAAGATTCTCAGGGAGCTACAGTTATCTGATGGCTTGACTGGGGCTGAATGGTCTAAGATGGTCTCATTCACCTGGTTTGGCATTTGGTGCTGCTGTTGGCTGGGCCATATGTCTTCAGCGGACTAGCCCGAACTTCTTCACATGTAGCAGCATTTCAGAAGGACAAGTCTCAAAGTGCAAGCACTTTTGAGGCATCTATGTCTTCTGATGTTCCATTGGCCAAAGCAAGTCACATGGAAAATTGTTGACTCATTGTAGGAGAGGGCTACACAAGGATAAGGAAACAGAGAGGCATGATTCCCTGGGAACCTAGTGCTATAATCATCTGCCACAACCTGTCATCAGCATAGTTTCTTTTTGAAATGGTACTAGCACTGGCATCCACTTCACCTAAAAGCTGAATCAAGATGTATAGGTATGAATTAAAAAGAAAATGTGGGATAGCAATTTGGAAAATGATAACATCTGCTGTGTAAAGATGGCTGCCTGTCATGGAGGTTAGTAGTAGTATAACAACGTAAACTCAAAGAAATGTTAATAGATTTTGACCTCCATTAAGAATGGTCAGATTGTTCAATGTTTGATGATACTAAGAAATTATTTTAAGCAGGACAGTGGTATGTGGTTATGGGTTTTAGAAATCCTTATCTTCTAGGGATATATACTGAAATATTAATGGGTGAAATTATATGATCTGGGATTTATCTCCAAAAAATCTGGCTGGGCTTCCCTGGTGGTGCAGTGGTTGAGAGTCCGCCTGCCGATGCAGGGGACGCGGGTTCGTGCCCCGGTCCGGGAAGATCCCACATGCCACGGAGCGGCTGGGCCCGTGAGCCATGGCCGCTGAGCCTGCGCGTCGGGAGCCTGTGCTCCGCAACGGGAGACAGGCCACAACAGTGAGAGGGCCGCGTACCGCAAAAAAAAAAAAAAAAAAAAATCTGGCTGTGGGGTTGGTGGCAGGGAGTAAATGAGGCAAGATTGGCCAGGGTCGATAGTTGTTGAACTGTCATAGGTGATGAGCACAAAAGTCTTTGTATATGCTTGAAAATTTCCACAAAAATTTAAAAAGAATGTTTAGGTCATTCAGTGGCCTCAAAGACTGGTCGAAGTTGTCACAGATGCCACCTTAGTCCGCTCCTCACTGCTTTCTTGATAAGATGGGGTGGGATGTGCAAGCAATCAGTGCTGGAGGAGGAACCTGCTTGCTCCTCATCCTGGTTTTACAGACAGTGTTCTACTTTTTTTTTTTTTTTTTTTTTTTTGCGGTACGTGGGCCTCTCACTGCTGTGGCCTCTCCCGTTGCAGAGCACAGACTCCAGACGTGCAGGCTCAGCGGCCATGGCTCACGGGCCTAGCCGCTCCGCGGCATGTGGGATCCTCCCGGGCCGGGGCACGAACCCGTGTCCCCTGCATCGGCAGGCGGACTCTCAACCACTGCGCCACCAGGGAAGCCCATGTTCTACATTTGACTAAAAGTGTCAGAAGGTATCTGACGAGGGGTCCAGCAAACAAAACACTCCATCATTTGGGTGAGATTAGAGATTGTTCAGGACATAGTTGATCTCACCTTGGGTCCCATGGAGGACACTGAACTTGTAGTTAATTAGATCTGACACCACAGATTCTGAATAAGTCTCTTGATAAGTGCTGTTCTCTCCAGGTGTTTTCCAGTCCTTAGTGGACTTGACTCTAATCCATAGTGCTCCCTAGTATCTGAAGAAAGTGCGTCTCTCTTCCTATCATCAGTGGACACTGGTGATTCTAAAATTCTTCTTGTAAAAACAAAACCAGGAGTGAAGACCAGCCCCAAATTTCGTGTTACAGCATTCCTGACTGCCAAGCTCGAGTTGCCATTGGATCTCCTGGGATTCTGAGCCCCATTTACCCTCCGCCCCCATGCACCCTTTTCTTTGTTTAAGGGGATGGATGTTTTGTTGAGGATCTGAACTTTAGACAGCCCTCATTGACTTCCCTTTTATGGTGTCATTTTGATAATCTTTCAAGACTTTTCATGTAAACTTTCTGATTGTCTCCATCTTCCTTGACAAAAGGCAGTTAAAGTAGATTTCACTTTCTGCACACTCCGTGTACTTCTCTGAAAGGCACTGTGAGTGGAATGCTATTTGATCCTTGCATCTCTGAGGTTAGGCAAGGAATTAGAAATATCTGAACTCTACTTTATCCCCTAATCTTATCATTCCAAATGTGTGCTTAATTAGAAGCAGAATCAATACTTCAGGTCAGAATAAGTTCAAATGGTCTAGAATTTGTACATCTAAAAATGAAGAAAAAATAATTGGCTAGTAATATTTTAAAATACTCTCCTTGGTTAGGTGTATAATCATTCTCAAACTTTCCCCAGAGAATGCCGTTTAAAGTGCTAAAGTTGAGATGATAAAAGTGGTTAACCAAATACATAACTTCTTTCTTAGTTCTTGCAGTTATACCACAGACCACCCTGCGCTGCACCCCCCTCCCCCAGGAAACAGACTTTCCAGTGAGATTTTGTAACAATAGAGCTTTTTCTGAACTCTTATCAATTCTTACCTCAAACCTCCCCAAATTATGTCTGACTTGTAAATTCTAAGGGAACAGAATAGTCAAAATATTATTAAATTGTCTTCATCTATCTGGGAGTTTCTGGCATGTAGATAGAAGAGTTTTCACTAAATCAGTCTCACCCAAAAGCTAGAACTGGAGGAAACTGGAGATGGAGCAGATCAAGGGAGGCTGCACTCCTGAGAAACAGGCCGTGCATCTCAGGTGTCCATCCTCGTGAACAGGATGAGAGTGGCCAGTCTGGCCCTGACTAAGCCAGGCTCACCTTGCTATGTGAACACAGCTGGCATCAATGCTTTGGACAGAGGAGACCACTGATTTTGCAGTAGCCAGGTTTTATGTAGACAGGTGATTGATGTCAAAGCCAAACAGCATGGTTAGCCATCTGGGTCTTTATATTACTTCTCCATTCTCTCAGCTGTCAGGACCACGTTGTGAACTGTGACCAAGAGCACACACAAGGCTGGAAAATATGCACCTTTGGGGTCGGGGGACCATGTGGGTCCTTGGGTGCCAAATCAGAGAGACTGCTGGACTTGCTTTGGCCTGGTCCACCTGGTGTGCGAGGTGGCCTGACCTGCCAGTTCTGTGTGATGGAGGAATTTGTGGGCATCCTAGGCCCCTTCATCCGAGGGCCTATGTTGGGGAAGAATGGTCATATTAATTGAGTACTAGCCACAGGGAAAGCCCTACCCTAGCTGCTTTATATATGTTAGATAAGTTTTCTTAACAAAAACCTGAAAATGCAATCCTCTTAGCCTCATTTGCCGAGAGAGAGGCTCTCAGGCAAGCACTTTGCTGCAGGTCACCCTTGGTCCACTAGTGGCACAGGCAGCCACACAGAGGTCTAGTCAACGATAACTTGTGCTCGTCTGACCGTGTAGTTTTTGAGAAGGTAGGTATAAAAATAATTAAAGAAGCTGGAGATACAGATAGGTGTAACCCATGGTTGAGAAGAGTGAGCTCCAATAGAGAGGAGCGTATGCATAGAGATGGTGGCTGTTAATGCGAGCTGAGACAGCCATGGAGTAGGGTCCAGGATAGAGCAGATTAGGAGAGGGCCGAGCTGGACCTTTGGACACGGTACCACCCAGCTAGGAGCAGGGCTCCTAGTGTAAGTGCTTTTAAGAGGAAACTTTTTTAAAAAACGGAATTCCAGAGGTCCAGTGTATTTCTGGTCTATATTTTTGCGACCGCAAGTACAAGCAGGCTCCTGAGACCAGGCTGCAGAGGGTTCCCTGAGAGCCGCGGTGCGCGGGGATCTAAAGTCAGGCCTCTCAAAAGACCTGCAGGTGAGGCCGTTCGGCTCACCTAGTTTGCGGCTCCCGCCTTTCTCCTTGCTGTGCTCTTCTGAACAGCCTAGCTGGGAAGGCGAGCTCCGAAACTGTCAGGAGCTCCGGGGCTTCCGGCTGCCGCTGGGCGTCAGGAGAGACTCCGCCTCCTGGACCAGGGAAGAGCAAAGGCGGTGGGGGCGGGGCGGTGGGGGCGGGGCGGGACGGGGGGCGCGCACGAGAGAGGTCCTCGGAAAGGGCAGTGCTGGGCCGCAGAGTGAAGAGCCCATCTAATTACAAAATATTTCTCAGGTCTTCTCGTGACATCAGTTGACCTTTTTGTATCCGTTTGGGAAAATCACACAGTGGCGAGCATCTTTTGGTTTGCAGGTGGCGCTTTAGGATGCGTGTGGTTGTGATGACCTTGTGCAGAAGCCGCAGCCACAGGATGGGAAGAGACGGCGTAGAGTGCTCATTGGGGTGGGACTGTGAAAGGCTGTCAGGTCTGAGCTCGCGCTGGGCGCTCTCTGCTTTTCCAGGTGGCACTCAGGCTCGAGGATGGCGACGAGACGGCTGAACCACCCCCCAGCGGGTGCCGGGACCGGAGGAGGGCCAGTGTGTGTTCCGGCACGGGCAGCGAGCACCAGGGCCTGGACCGCAGGCGGAGCCGCAGGCACTCGGTGCAGAACATCAAGAGTCCTCTGTCGCCTCCGTCCAGCCCCTGCTCCCCGTCGGTTCCCGACTTCAAGACCAGTCAAGTGCGAGATCTCCGTGAAAAGTAAGTATTAACCCAGCCGCAGAGAGGGGCGCAAGGATGCCGGAAAGAGGGAGGGAGGCCACAACCCCACCGGTGCCCTTGACCATCCCCGCCTCTCCTGCTCCCTGCCTCTTCTCTACCATTAAACCATCACCCCTAATTCCCCCGGAACTTCCCAGGGGCGAGGTGGCCCTGGTGACATGCGTAGACTTGGTCTTACTAACGCCGTGAACTCATCTTCACCCACTTGTGTTTTCGTATTATTTAGCATCTCAGTTAATATCTGTGTAGAAATGCTGTGCTTTATCAACTAGAAAAGAATCCAAAACACAAAACTTTGGCCTAGAAATAAATGGTATGCCACCACACGAATGCGAGATCGATAGAGTCTGAGGTACTCATGATAATACATGGTTGAGGTTGAGTTACATAGAGCAAATACGTGCTTTCGTATAACTTCAGTAAATACTGATGCCATCATTCATTCAGTCAGTCATGCAGCATACTTTTTTATTAAGTGTCTGTTATAGGCCAGGACTCTTTGAAACCGTGAAGACATATAAATAGAAAAGGTCTGATCTCCATTCCTGTGAACCTCCCATCTGGGCAGGGAGAAGGTAAGAATGAAGACAAGGACATAAAAGGAAATAGATTGACAATCCCATGAGAAATTATGTATGTCCAAAATATAAAATTTGACAAAATCTATAGGAGCTCAGAAGTGGTTCCACAGAACAGAGGTGCAGCAGAAGGATGGCCATGCTGCTCTGGGGCCTGGGTCCAGTTATATCTTCCCAAATGGATGCTCTCAGTTCACTAGGATGGTGGGACTCTGTGGACCAGTCCATGCCAGCCAACTCCACTGAGGCTGACAGATACACTGGTTGCCAGTGCACCTCTTCCTGCTGCTGGCGGAAACCCTGCTCACATCACTTGACTGAAGCATTTTCCCCCCATTATGGAGATCCACCTGGGAGCCAGGTGTAGGTCAGGAGGCTGCTTGGTGTAGAAGAATATAACTCAGAATAAGTGGTGTGACCTTAAGATAGTGAGGTCTGTCACTATCCACATATGTCCCTTCCGCTCTATCCCTAAGGGGACACCCACCCATCCCCACTACTACCAAGAAGTGACTTGAGCAGTCTGGTACTCATGGGATCACTGGAACATGAACCGGTCCAGGCCTTTGGGTGCCCCCTATTACAGAAGGAGAAGGAGGACATCGGTCTGCGAGTGATGTGCAAGGCATGGTCCATGTTGACACCCTTCTCCATCACCTAGCCCTCCATCTACAGGTTTTTCTGTCTCTAAGAGTCTGTGTATAGCAATCTCTATTTTAGTGAAAAGAAGACCAAAACTTCTGAACGGACTGAGGAAAGAGAACCTCTACTATGAACATTGTACTTTGTCATCTAAGATCTTCAAGAAACTCAGGCAGTGCTCAGAGGGCCCTGGAAGCTCTCTGTAGTGCTGCCTCTGGCTAATAGCTTGAGAAATTAACGTGGAGAGAGTTAAGGAAAGTGTACACAGTGGGCTGAAAAATCGGTTTAAAACCACCAAAGAGGCTGAAGGTAGGAGTTAGGAGGCCTTGTTAGCAGCATTTGGTGTTCTTTTGCTCTGTCTGACTTGTGTCATGTTTGTTTCTGTTCTGTTTCTTGTTTTTACACTTTTCAAAGGTCCCTGTGTTGTGAGTTCAGGTGACCACACCTTGTGATACGTTGGCACAGGTAACAGCAGTGGAGTGGACCTTCCTGGGCACAGTTTGGAGCCTCTGGGCTTGGTGGGATCTGGAACAGGAGGCCACAGATGCTCCTCTGAATGTTCCTGCCTCGGTGTTTTCAAATAGGACTGATTTTTCATTTTAATGAAATTATTACTTTAATGTAAATTTCATAGCATTTGTTTAAGAAAACTACACTTTCCAGCTTACCAAGAAAGGTAAAGGTTTTCAGATTGATGACTATGAAGTGGCTTCATCCATGAAGCCTGTCGGAGGGATTTTGCCCTGTGGCCCCAAGATGACACTGTAATTTTGGCAGAAGCGGGAGTAGGATAGAGGGAAAGTGTGACGCTAAGCAAATTGGGAAGCAATCCCTGCATGCATAGCTTAGTCACCTGCTCAGCATCTGTGCCTCAAAATTGTGCTCTATTCCCCGTAGACCTTGAAAGACACAGACGCGTGCCTGACCTAGATTACTCTTCATCTATGCGAACGTTCCGGCCCTGCTTACCGCTAACTTGTAGCAACGTGCCTGCCTACGTCACATATGAAGAATTTTAGGCTGAATTGTATTACTCTGTGTCCCAACTAATGCCAGTACTTCTGAAAAGAAGGTAGAGCTATGTTACAGGTTAGAGATTCATGTTGTCCTAAACTGTATCTGGCGCTCTCCACTCAGGTGGTTCTTCTCTGTCACTTGAATTGGATTCTCATGATGGTCCTCTGTAGGATCCAGGCAGGACAAGCATCATTACCCTCACATTACAGATGAGAAAACAGTCAGGGGCTTGGTGCCTTGTAACGAATCTCAGGACTCGGGAGCTAAGCCCTGGGTTAAACCTGAGTCTTTGGCCTTTGCCGCTCAATGTCCGAATCGTATAGAACCACTTGCCACCCTCCCGTTCCTAAACATAGTCATTGAGTGAGATTTGTACTTCTGACTTTGTAGACAGGGAATTTGTTTGCATACCATGTATGTGTATTTTTATTCAGGTTAATATAAAAATCAAGGAGAGTCGAACAGGAGAAAATCCCCCAGTCTTCTTACAGACTTAGGCCGGCTAGGCTGTGTGCTTTAATAAGGACGAGTAAGCCTCAAAACTCACATTGCTCTTCTGAAGAAATAGAAGTCCACAGTGAGCATTTACCAAATAAGGTGTGAGTTTATCGGTCATCCGCCACCTAAAAATACCTCTTGTGACTATGTGTGCCATAGTGAGTTTCACCTTTGCAATTAAATTTACAGATCTGATTGGAAGAAAAATGTTGGTGCTTTCATTGTTTTACCAAGAAAGTTATTTTTAGCATCTAATCATCAATAGAGCCAGTGTCTCTGCTTTAAATTGTAAGAGTATATACTGTTAGGACTAAAAAGTCTTCAGGGTTGTCAAGCCCAGACCAGAAGCCCTTTCCGTGTACTCAGCCTCGGACATTCTCCTCCCTGAGGCACCCCATCCTATCCTTGGACTTCTTGGCTTGTTAGTAAAGTCACCTGGTCTAAATTTGCTCTATGATGTGGTAGCTCTGTTGGTGCTTAGCCTTTCACTATATGGATAGAATTTCCCTATAATGTTTCCCTATTCATCCTGGTTCTTACCTCTGTCAACACACACTGGGTCTTCTTCCTGCTCTGTATATCCATCTTTCTGACAATGAACTTGGCATGGGACTTAATATAATATATAAAGTTTAATTTCATCCTGTTGAGTTCCACACAACATTCTAACCCGTAGAGGTAATTCTGAACTTCATTTAGTCGTTCATGTCAGCAGTTGTGCCATCCAGCTTTCAGTCATATGTATATTTTAACACACACGGAAGAGTGACCTGGCGGGTAGTGGATGGTGACAACAGCTGGGAAGAAGATGGTACAGACGACTCCCACATTCCTCAAAGTCAAGGGTTGGAAATATTCTCTGTCAAGGGCCAGGTAATAAATATGTTAAGCTTTGCAGCCCAGACAGTCTTTGTTGCAACTGTGGCTGCTTTTGCAGCCATAGAAAACAGGCTAGAGAATGAGTGTGGCTGCCTTCCACTGAGACTTTATTTATGGACACTGAGATTTGAGTTTTACATGTCATGAAATATTCTTTAGATTTTTTTCCCCCAACCATTAAAAAAATGTGAAAATCATTCTTAGCTGACAGACTGTACCAAAGCAGGTGGTGGGCCACATTTGGCCCACAGACTTGCCAACCCATATTCTAAGGGGCTGCGTTTCTTGAGGGAAGTTGAAGGGGAAGTGGTTTCGAGTTGGCAAAGAGGAGAGTATGTGGGTAAGAGAGAAGAACCCGTCACGCCATATGAGAAGTCTGTTAGGGAACAGCATCCTTAAGTCCAGGGTTAGAGCAAGGAATATTCCATGAAGGTGTGGAGGCTGTTTGCTGATGGCTGCTCATGCGTTCCCAGTAGGAGGCTGAGGGGGTTGGAGAGGGTGGAGAAGAGTCAGACTAGGGGGACATACAGAGCCAGGGCGGGGGAGGGCATGTGGCAATGAGCCCAGAAAAGGATGTGCTGCTCAGGGATATAGAGGCAGGCTGGGACCGGTCTCAGTGGCCCCGAAAGGCAGTGGTCTTCAACCGGAAGTGATTTTGTCCCTAGGGGACACTGAGCAATGCCTTGGCACTTTTTGGGTTATCATAGCTGGGGTGGGGAGTGCTGTTGGCATCGGTGGGTGAGTCTAGGGACGCTGCTAAACATTCTACAGTGCAAGGACAGCCTCCCACAATGAGGAATTATCTGTTCTAAAATGTCAACCCTGCCTTAGGGGAAGGCACGTAATTGGTTGTGGTTTTCACCTCCTTGGGACGATGCTGAGGCAGGGAGTCTTTCGACTGCTGGAAGCAGGGTAGCTTTCTTGAACTTTGTGGACCTATCGTAAATGCTCATGTGCGTGGGTCAAAACTGACTTTTTTCCCCAGAGAATATAATTCTTCAATTTGGGGGCTACTGTATAGATAGTACAGTAGAGTCCCTTTTTTGTTGTGTTCTGGTTGTGTTTTAACTCCATTTAGCAAGGTTTTCTACTTCACATTCTCAGGGAATATGCTAAGCCCTCTTTGAGAACCGAAAGTTTGACTAAGTCTCATGATTTTCTCAGTAGCTGAAGTGCCCAGCGTAACCAATTCTAATCAGCTTCACACCTGTCACATTCCAGAAATACTGACGTAGTGGAATGTGACACCAGCATACAACAAAATGGCAAGACAGAAAAATGATGATATGACAGAAGGTGTGGTCTTCTGCAGCCAGGCTCTGGAACCTGGTTGGAGGAAGAGGAACACAGGGGACAAACTCACTAGAGCCACCTCTGTCCACGCAGTGTTCACAGGTGTTTGGGTGGAGTTGAGAACTCAGCTTGAGGAGGAGAGGTGGATGCCCTCCTCTCGACTGATGGTGTCATCAGCTGAGGGTCCAGAAGTGAAAAAGTTAAATTCAAGAATTACGATTTCGTCCATGGAGGTTAGATTAGGGGTAAAAATAAGGAAAAAAGGCTTAATATTTGTTGTACAAAACTACTCATTCTAATACATTGAAAGTAATCAGGAAGTAGACAGACTGACCAGGAGTCAAGGGTTGTGGCCAGGCCTGGAGCTCGCAGTTGGGAAGGACTGGATGCAGTAGCTTGACCTACAGACATGCCTGACCCTCAAGCAGCACAGAGAGGTTGTGGCCTGGCCCCCTTGGTCCTGGAGAAGGGGAGACCAGGAGGGACCATGCCCATGTGGGCTACAGGCCACGGGTACTGATGGGTGGTAGCTAGCCCACCCATGCTGCAGCGAGGAGCCTGGCAGGGTGTGGTGTGGGGACAGACTGTGGACACAAAAGCAGAAACTGTCTGCACACATTCTCACCAGCGTGGAATTTGGAATCACTGCTGTACAGGACGTAGAATGGAGGTGCCTGACTCTGCCACTACTAGCCCTGTACCCATTTAGACATGGCCCCTGGCACAGAGTGAGAACAGAATAAAGAGCAGCTCTTTTACGTTTTCAAATAATGTACTGAGCGCTTAAGTATCTGCCAGGCATTATGCTAAGAACTTTAGTGTACCACGCTTTTCACTGTTACCCTATGAGGTATACGTACTGTTATTATCTCTACGTGACAGGAGGAAAAACTGAGGCACAGAACATTGAAGTAACTTGTCCAGAGTCCCGCAGCTAATCTATGTGGAGTTGGTTTTAGAGTTCAGGTGGTCTGGATCCGGAGTCTCTGTCCTTCACCATTTTATTAAACTACCCTTTTTTCCCCCTGTGATTCTGTAGAAATAAAACAGATATACTGAGTACTTGGCAATTAGTAAGCAATTATCAAATGCGTGTTGCCATTCTTCTATATTATTAGTTCTAGTTTTTTGTCAGTACATTTAAAAAATTACTACAATACATTAAAAATTATTACTTAGTGTTCCATTGTAAGGATATACCATAATACCGTAGTGCCTTCATTCATTTTGCTATGGCTTGATTCCAGTTTTTTTCCTAATACCAAACTTTCTGTAATGAACGCACACACATACGCGCACACACACACACGTTTGTGCACATACATTAACATTCTTTCAGGAGAGATTCTTAGAAGTGAAATCCCCTAGATCATGGGACACTTACATTTTATAATATTGTATTACATATTGGTGTCAACCATATTGCTCTCTAAAAGGCCATATCAACTGGCTGTTCTACCGTAAGCATATGATTGGCCATTTTCCCACACCATCACCAGCACTGGATGTTAAGAATTTTTCAGAAGTTTTATAATGCTGAAAAGTGAAATGTGGTGCTTCAGCATTTTAATTTGCATTTTTCTATTACTACAGAGGTTATTCATCTGCAGCTGCTTCATTGGCTGTGGACATTTCCTTTTCTGAGTATAGTCTGTTTATATCCTTGGCTCATTTGTCTCCTGAAAGGTTTAAGCATTTTAATTGGTGTACAGCCACTCTGTTTTTAATGTGGAAATTTTCAGATACAAAAGTAGAGAGAATGTAGTATTTTTAATACATTATAGATATTAACTTTTGGACAACTATGTCACAAACATTTTCTCCCTATATTTTAACTATCTTTAAATTACTTTATGGCATCTCTTGATATATGCATAAAACATATTGTTATAGTGTGCAATCTGTTAGTCTTTTCCTGTGTGGCTTTTAGGCGCCATGCTCACTCAGGGAAGTGTGTCCTCTTTCTAACTGCGGCCTCTCTGTGTTGTCCTGGGAGAATGCTCTCTATTTTTCCTTCACTCTCTAGGAGGTGAGTAGTAGCGGCAGTGGTGATAGCAGGAACCACATTTGTGGAGCACTTACTTTGTGCCAACTATGGTGCTAAGCAATTTGACATATGTTGTAAATTCCATGAAGCAGGTGGTAGTATTCTCCCTATTTTACAGATGAGGAAACTGAGGCACAGGGAGGTTAAAGAACTTGCACAAGATCTCACAGGTGGTAAGTGGCACAGCTGGGTTTGAACCCACACCAGACAGTCCTAGTCCAGAGCCTGCACTCAGAGCTAAACATCCCTGGAACTAGTCTCTGAATCTATAGAATGTGTTCTGTAGTAACAAGTTTTTCTCTTTTGAGGATGAATTAGTTGAGAATTTGTTGAGAAAGCAAAAAATCATTCAGAGCAAATGTTTATTGGAACTTGGTCATCCCAAGAGCTGTGTTGTTTATAATCACTGTTAGATTTTGATCCTGAAATAATCATACTGGTTTGCTTGTTTTTCTCATAAATTGGCACTGAAGACAGTTCCTAACGAGTTCTGAAAATGTTCAGAGCAATAACTGCAACACCGGAACAGCCTTCCCAGTTAATCATAACTAACCAGCCGTAATCTTGGTGATGGGAGCAGGAAAGAAGGTATAGAGAAGAAAAGTTCATGGTTGAGAGGAAGCCACAGTTAACTATCAATTATCGGAGGCTAAGCTGTCCTCACGTTTTGGGGGATCATACCTGATGTGCACCGGTTAGTGGCCCAGTGGGTGGTGGGCAGAAGAGAGACAAGCCTTGGGGCTGAGCCTCCAGGGTGGGAGCTGGAGGGAGGCAGTTGGAGAGGGTGTGGCTTTGTATTTTCCTGCGGGAGTAGGAAAGGGTATTGGCACCTTTCTACCAGCCCCAGGAACCAGCGGGCAGATGCGAGAGCCTAACTCTGAAACTGTGCAGCGTTGGGGAGACCATTTTCCTGCATTTTGTCAGGAAGGAGGCATATTTGGATGCTTAGTTCCAGGGCCGTGCCTTGCCCTCTGGTCTGTGTCATGCCTTGTCCACAGGGCTTCATTGCCAGGGCTTACGGATTCCACTCCTCCTTTAACTGCAGGATCTGCAGCAGAAATAGCAGAGTAGCCCTAGTTCTGTCTTTCTTGGAAGTAGTTGGCAGTGAACAATCGATTTGCAAGCAAAAAACCTATTATATAAATAGTAGTGTTATGGAGTCCAAGCTCACCACAACAGTCCAATAGATTGAGAGACCAAGTGTTGGGACAGGGAACAATGACTTTCGTTGGAAAGCCAGCAGACCCAGACGATGGTGGACTGGTGTCACAAAGAGCCATGTTACCTGAATTAGAATTCAGATTTCTTTTATACTAAAAGGGGACAGAGTATGACTGGTTGCTGCAAACTTCTTGGAGCCGGCCAGACAGAGGGGATGTGATAATCTTTTGTTCTTGCAGCTGTCCACATAGGTCTGGTCACGATGTTGCTGGAAACCTCCAACAAGACAAACGTCATTCTCTGTTCTGCAACTTTTTATGTCTATGTGTGTGAGAAGTGTTATACCTTTATATAAGTCTGGGAGCAGGGCTTTGAGAATGGGCTACCATGTATATTTCAGGCTATAGACAACATTCTTTTATAAAGGCACAGAACCAGCAAGACTAAGCACAGGCAACAGGGCACAGAGGTTAGAGCTAAAGGACTAGATCCAATACGGAGTCAGGTTTGTATCATTGGTGTTAACCTACAGAATTTACGACTCAGGTGACCTCAGTCCTGGCTCCTGGGGAAGGTTAGGCCAAGTGCAGAACAGGAGTAGCCACAGGTTGTTGAGGGCACAGGCGTGGCCTTTCCAGGTGCAGTTCCCACTTCCTCCCCAGGCTTGGCCTCGGTCTCCTCCGCTGTAAACTCAGGGCGCTGATGCCGCTTTAATAGAGGGGCAGGGGAGTCACGAGAGGCAGCGCAAGTGTGGGGTTAGCTCAGTGTGTTG